>NC_136290.1:13997614-14577614 GCF_964198595.1 Lampetra fluviatilis | reverse complement strand
GATTAAACAATCGATTCACTGCCGCGGCTCTCCCGTGTTTTCGGGCTGTGTCGCTGCGTGCTGTTCGGCGCGATGTTCGACGTTTCACTCCATGGTCCGTGGACCTCCTTTAGCCGTGGGGAGGGGGTGGGGGAGAAACGTTGGACATCACGTCCGAGGAAGTGGGCAGCTGAGCCCCGGGTCATTATAATCCCAGGTTCTGGGGGGCCGCGCACCCCTGGGGGTCAGGTCGTACCCCGAGTGGCTCAAGGGCCCCCCTTTGGACCCCCTTTCGTTCCCCGTCGTCCCCCACTCTCAGCTTCTCCATGAGGCGCGAGAGGGCGGTAGGGGGCAGGCGAGCCCCCTTCAACCACGCGGGGATCTGCTGGGGCTCGACCCCATTACCCTCAGGCCCCAGTGCTGGTTCCGCGATCCCCTCGGTCCCATGGGCCTCCTGGGCCCTGCCGACGCGAGACCCCCACCCCCGCAGGGCCCCCTTCCTCCGCCGGGCGAGGCTGGACACGAGCTCTGCCTCGTGGGTCGAGGGGGTGCGGGGTCCCCCGCGACCACCACTTGCTCCCCGGAACCCCTTTACGGGGGGGCCCTGGGAGGGGGTGGCCGCGGGCAGAGACACTCTACCCCCTTTGCGCTCTCTGCCCTCCCCCTCTGCATCTCCCTCTGCTCCCCGCTCCCCCCCCGTGGGCCTCGCGTCCCCCTTCTCACTCGGGGTCACTGCTGACCCCTTCACCTGCACGGGCTCCTCTCCCTGCTCTCTGCAAATCCCCGTGTCCCCACTTCTCTTGACGGACTCTGTACCCCCTTGCTCCATCTGGGGCCGCGCTCCCTGCTCCGTACTCCCCTTCTCACTCGGGGTCACTGCTGACCCCTTCCCCTCTAGGGCCTCCACTCTCTGCTGCCTCTGGGGCCACGCGCCCTCCTTTCTTACGAGGAGCGCCGCGTGCCGCGTGTCCCTCTTGGGCTCCGATCGCTGCTCCCTCTCAGTCCCCGTGGCCCCAGTTCTAATTCGGGGTCCCTCTCCCCTCTTTCCTGGAGCCCGCGACTCAACCGGCGCCCCCAACCCCCCCTTTCTCCCAACAGTCCCCTTGCCCTCCTTCTCTTTCGGAGACCCCGCGCACTGCTCTCTCTGGGTCCCGGTGCCCCCCCTTTTCCTCAAAAACATCGGGCCCCCCTTTTCCCTTTCAATACCCGTGACCCCCTTCTTCGTCGGGGACCCTACAGCCTGCGCTCTCTCCCTCTCAGTGCCAGTGGCCCCCCTTTCCCGAAGGGTCCCCGTATCCCCATGTTTAATCTGGGTCAGTGCTTTCCTCTTCTCTTTCAGGGGTTCCACTTCGCTTTCCCCGCGCTGGCCCCCCGGTGCACTGCCCCCCTCTGCTGCCCCCCCTCTCCCCCTGCCCCCCTCCCTCCTCTTCGCCTCCATCCACGCGCGCACCGCCCCCGCGCTCTGCTCCCCGCGCCGCTCCCTCTCGCGCGACTCCCGCAGGGCCTCCTCCCTCCGCCTCCTCGCCTCCCGGCGCAGAGCCCCCCGCGCCACGCGGGCCCGAGCCGCGGCCCCCCTCAGCCACGCGCGCACCGCTTCGTTCTCCGAGCGCCGCAGGTCGCAGTCCACGGGAGCCCTGGGGGGTCTGGCTCCCCCACGACCGCGAGCCCCGCGACAGGGGGAGGACGGGGGGCGCGTGGGGTTCCTCTCAGGAGGGGGGCCCCGGGCCCTGCTGGACCCCAGGAGTCCCAGGATCAAAGCCACATCCCCTCGCTGCTCTGGATCTTCCTCGCCGCGTCCATCACCACGGTCATCTTCGCCGCCACCACCACCGTTATCATCGTCGGGGTGTCGCGTCTTCGCCCGAGGATCTTCGAGTCTCGCACACTCCCCCTTCCTATGGCGGGGCTCCGAGTCTGCTGCGACCGCCACTGCCGCCGTCCCCTTCACGCGGCGTCTCAGGGGTCCCTTCGGCGGGGGGCCTCGGACCCCTGCGCCACTTCTCGGGGCCCCAAAGGTCCCCCCGAAGGCAGTCCCCTCGCCTGGCGCGGGCCCCGCCGCAGGGCCTCGGGCCCCCTCTCTCGGGGTCCCGCGGGGTCCGTCGACCAGCAGGGTCGCGATCTGCTCTCCGTGCCGCTGCGTGAGCGCGCGCAGCTCGGCGTGCTGCTCCCGCAGTAACTCCAGCGCGGGGTCCGCGGGGCCCGCGGGGTCCGCGGGGTCCCAGGCCCGCGGGGGCCGCGGTGGCCGCTCGGGGTAGGACCCCGAGGGGGTCATGACCCCCCCCCCCGCACCTCCCTTGGTTGCGAGGTCAGTGGAGCTGTGTGGGGGATGAGGGGTCAAGGGGATGAGCGGTGATGTGGATGATTCCAATCAGCTGATTGCACGCACGCAGATACCAACATTAGCCATGGTCAACCCACTGCTGGACCCACACCTGTATACTGTATACACGAAAAGACCCCCCGTGTAGCCTGCACAGGCTATCGGGGCAAGTGTTGTTAGCGAGGAGCAGCACCTATGAAGGAAGGCACGGCGCACGAGTGGGGTGGGTAGCCAGCACCACGCGCGGCCGCCTTTATCTCCCCAGTGCGTTCGTTTTACACACCGCGCAGAGTACCCGTTTAAGGCTGAGTCGATCTAGAGGAGGCCCAGGTATCCCTGCCTCACCTGGGTGTGAACGTGCACTTGGCGAGTGGCGTCGCGTCTCTATGGCAACCGCGCAGCAATGCGAAGCGCAGCTGCCCTCAGGGCGGATCACACCCTCAACAACCACAACCTCAACAACCACAACCACACCACCACAACCACCATAACCACACCTTCAACAACCACACCCTCAACAACACCACCACAACCACAACAACCACACCTTCAACAACCACACCCTCAACAACCACAATCTCAACAACCACACCACTACAACCACCACAACCACACCACAACAACAACCACACCCTCAACAACCACAACCACACCACCAAAACCACCACAACAACAACCACACCCTCAACAACCACAACCTCAACAACCACAACCTAACCACCACAACCACCACAACCACCACAACCACACCACAACAACAACCACACCCTCAACCACCACAACCTAACCACCAGAGGTGTGGACTCGAGTCATGTGACTTGGACTCGAGTCAGACTCGAGTCATGAATTTGATGACTTGCGACTCGACTTGGACTTGCATAACAATGACTTTGTCCCACCTATGAGATGTGGACTCGAGTCATGTGACTTGGACTCGAGTCAGACTCGAGTCATGAATTTGATGACTTGCGACTCGACTTGGACTTGCATAACAATGACTTTGTCCCACCTATGCTAACCACCACAACCACCACAACCACGCCACAACAACAACCACACCCTCAACAACCACAACCACAACAACACCACCACAACCACAACAACTGGTGACAACCGCCCACAACACCACAATTGCAGCTACAATAACAACGAATAGAACCATAACAACCAGAACAGACGAAGCACAAAGCGACACAACCTCGCCACGAACGATGGCAACTAACATCGCAGCTCCACGAGCCTTGGGTCAGCACGAGTAGCTGTGGACAGGTTCTAGGCAAGGACGCTCCCTTGACGCTATCGGCTCCCAGTGCCACACAAAATGATGTACTCTACGTAGCCTGTGTGAGCTGACCTGTGATTATATCTTTATATTATTAATCACACCTACAATTGTGCACTCTATGAGCTACGGACAGCCAGGTTCGTTTTTAAAAATTATTACAAATGAATAACAATGGCGATTGGACCCAGAGCCCCACGTGCACTGCAGCGTAGGGGGTACCCCCCAATTGAGATCAGCGCCGACTTGTTGCTGACGAATTAATTATTGTGACGTGCAGGCCTGCAGGGTGTCTCTGGTGGCTACTGTGACGTCACTGATGGCTACTGTGATGTGCAGGGTGTCTCTGGTGGCTACTGTGACGTCACTGATGGCTACTGTGATGTGCAGGGCGTCTCTGGTGGCTACTGTGACGTCACTGATGGCTACTGTGATGTGCAGGGTGTCTCTGGTGGCTACTGTGACGTCACTGATGGCTACTGTGATGTGCAGGGTGTCTCTGGTGGCTACTGTGACGTCACTGATGGCTACTGTGATGTGCAGGGTGTCTCTGGTGGCTACTGTGACGTCACTGATGGCTACTGTGACGTGCAGGGTGTCTCTGGTGGCTATTGTGACGTCACTGATGGCTACTGTGACATGCAGGGCGTCTCTGATGGCTACTGTGACGTCACTGATGGCTACTGTGACGTCACTGATGGCTACTGTGACGTTTAACTTTGTTGTTGTTATTGTTGTTGTCTATTTAGCCGACCTGTCCCCCCCAAGGAGGAGAGGGAACGGGGCGGACCGGCTACAAGTATGTAACACAGTCAAAATTTAACACAGAACTTATTTATTATAATTATTTATTAGAATTGTTATTTATTAGAATTAAAATGTTTACTTTCTTTTTTTATATAATACACAACTCAATTTTATATTATACACAACTTGTTTTTCATATATTATCTATTACATAATTGTTATTTCATAATACATAACTTATTATATTGTAATCTCGGCGACGCTCATGAATAATTCATGTTTTTAGCAAAGGACCCGCCCACTCATCTTGTAGCCCCGCCCCCTGCTCGGGTAGCCCCGCCCCCTGTTCAGGTAGCCCCGCCCCCTGCCCAGGTAGCCCCGCCCCCTGCCCGGGTCGCGAGTCGTGCCCAGTCGAGACCCGTCCGGTGGCATTCCCCTCGTGTCTGCGGCTCGCCCACGACGCGGCCTTTACACATACGGCGGCATCAGCAGTATCAGCAGCAGCATCAGCACTATCAGCAGCAGCAGCATCAGCAGCCAGGATCAGTCCACCGCTGGTTGAAGGCAGCCCCGAGCTGTTAACATCTCTCAGTCACGTCATAGAGTCCACATCAATACACATTCTAAGAGTATACATTCTCATTCCTCCCTCCACTGCTGGATGAAGGCCCTCCACACGCTGTTTCAGTCTGTCACGGGAGATGCTTGACCATACTTCACCACGCCGGTCAAAGGGGGGACTGGTGATTGTGGAGGTGAGAATCAGAAACTTTGTCGTGGAGGAACCCGATGAGTTGGGAAGCCACTGATGTTATCCGTGGCCGCCAGAGGGAACTGCGCTCACCACTGCGCCACCGCTCTCATTCCATTGCGTCATCACCCGACCGAGAATGATCGATTCCAGAATCGCTAGCCGGGTTTTCAAGACTGGAGGAATCTCTTCCGATCGATTTAAAGAGCCGAATATAAAATTTGAATGTATATCGATTATCGATTTATACTGGTAAATCTAATGACGAGCAGCCAAGAAAATGAATCTATTGATGCAAACGAATAATATTAATGTCGTCGAATCGATTAGAATGAGATGATTCAAACGGAATTGAAACTATTTCGTAATCGACTACAAACTCGCGGAATCGATTCCCGCGGGCGGGCTCGGCGTTTGCCGGGCTCGCGGAGTTGGGTGCGAGAGTCGCCCTGGGGGCGGCCTCAGCGCTGGCCGAGTTGCGCGGGACGCGTTCCGAGGGAGCCCCCGGGGCGACTTGCGAATGTTGAGATGAAGTTTCACTCGGCACGTTCCTACGTGTCCAGCGGGGAGCGCGCGCCACTCTCAGCCGAGTCGCGAACTCGGTCGCGAACCGCAGGTCACGGAACGGTGAGTGAGAGAGTCGCGAACCGTGAGTGTCACGAACTGTTGTTAAGAGTCACGAACTGTGAGTGAGAGAGTCGCGAACCGTGATTGTCGCGAACCGTGAGTGTCACGAACTGTTAAAGAGTTACGAACTGGGAGTGAGAGAGTCGAGAACCGTGAGTGTCACGAACTGTTCGTGTCACGGAACGGTGAGTGAGAGAGTCGCGAACCGTGGTTGTCACGAACCGTGGTTGTCACGAACCGTGGTTGTCACGAACCGTGGTTGTCACGAACCGTGGTTGTCACGAACTGCTAAAGAGTTACGAACTGGGAGTGACAGAGTCGAGAACCGTGATTGTCACGAACTGTTCGTGTCACGAACTGTGAGAGAGTCGCGTTCCGTGGTTGTCACGAACCGTGGTTGTCACGAACCGTGAGTGTCACGAACCGTGAGTGAGAGAGTCGCGAACCGTGGTTGTCACGAACCGTGATTGTCACGAACTGTTCGTGTCACGAACCGTGAGTGAGAGAGTCGCGAACCGTGGTTGTCACGAACTGTTCGTGTCACGAACTGTGAGAGAGTCGCGTTCCGTGGTTGTCACGAACCGTGGTTGTCACGAACCGTGGTTGTCACGAACCGTGGTTGTCACGAACCGTGGGTGTCACGAACCGTGGGTGTCACGAACCGTGAGTGAGAGAGTCGCGAGCCGTGGTTGCCACGCACCGCGAGAGTCGCGAATCAGGAGTCATTGAGTCACGTATTGCGTGTCAGCTGCTGTGTCGTGCCACCGCGTGACTGTCGCCGGCACACTGCTCCTGGGAAATGTCACGCGCAGTGTTCGGCGCTCTCCGTGAGTCGCTGGCAACACTACGCCCGCCTCTCCGTGCGCGTCACAGACCCCCGGCTCCTGCGTGCTGCGCCACGGACTCCTTGCTGCAGGAGGCTGGGGTCCTGAGCCAGTGGAGCCGCCGGGACTCGCCGGGACCCACGGGCATCCCAGGTGATGCTACGGTCGTCGTGGTTGCGGTGGTGGGTGTTGTTGTTGCTGTTGTTGTAAAGGTGGTGGTGGTGGTGGTGGTTGACACAATAGGGGGCACAGGTGGTGCATCGGCTATTAATCTCAGTCAGTCGACCTGTGGCACCTGCTGGGTCTGCCCCGTGGCCTCCTGCCAGCGGGCGTTCGACACTTCACGTGGCCTCAACGTGCACATAGCCTGGCACAAGCGCCGTGGTGACGTCACCGAGACTTAGTGGCGAATGGCGGTTGTTGTTGTTGCGGTTAGAGCGGTAGTGCAGCGGTTAGAGCGGTAGTGCAGCGGATAGCGCGCTGCGCTACAAACCCGGCGACCCGAGTTCGATTCCCGCTCACGGCCAACACGAGTGACGATTATCTGAACCGGTCCTGGGCCTCCCTTAGGTCGACTCAACCTCAAATGAGTACCTGATACAATGTGTAAACATCGCCACTGGAGAGACAAAGGCGGCCGGGCGCGGTGCTGGCCACCCACCCCCTCGTGTACCGTTCTGGCCTCCATAGACGGTCGCTAACATCACTTGCCCCAACAGTCTATTGATGCTATACGGGGATCTTTGTCTTTGTTGCTGGTCGTGGTGGCGGTGCAGACCGTAGCGACCGTGTCGACTGCGTTGTCCCACACGGCCGAGGGTGCGGGCCATGGCCGACTCCACGCACCTCCTCCTCCTCCTCGTCGTCGTGCTGTGCGGCTGGAGCCAGGGGGGCTCTTCCGCGCTGGAGCGGTGCGACCACGCCGAGCTGGGAGAGGTGGCGCCCAACGCCACCGCCTTGGCGGCCCTGGGCGCCACGGCGCTGGGGGCCGCGCAGGGCGACTGTGCCCAGATTTGCTGCGACATGAACACAGCAGGTGCCCAACGCTGACTCCCCCTACCCTGACCCCCCTACCCTGACCCCCCTCACGTGACCCCCCTCCCACCCTGACCCCCCTCCCACCCTGACCCCCCTAACCTGACCCCCTTAACTCCACCATGCCCCCCGATCCACCTCACGCAACACCTTCAGTCCTCTTGTCAATCCATTGCTGAATGTGCGGGTCGTGGCGACGGCGGGGGGGGGGGTGTTGTTTGACCATATTTCTTGGAAGCATCGAAGTGCAGCGTCGTGTCGATGTCATTTTGCTCCACCGCCCTCTGCTGCTGCCCACAGTGTGACCCCAGCACGGCTGGACTGTGATTCACTACCCCCAAGAATCGGTTCCATTGTTAGGGCAATCTAACAAACACGACAACCGGGGAGAAATCTCGCAACTGCGTTCCTCCTGCCCGCTCGTCACGGGGCGTCATTCTCTCTCCGCTGCTGCCGCACCGCAGGGCGCCCGCCCTGCACGCTGGCGGTGGAGGTGTCCGCGGCGTGGGGGGAGGGGGGGGGCTCTTCCCCGTGCCTCCTCTACTCGTGCCCTAGCGACGCCGCGTGCCCCCTCGTGCCGGCGCCGGGCAGCCGGGCCACGGGAGTGCGCCACCGCAAATGTGAGTGCCGCCTCAACCTGCCTGGCCCCCGTGTCACTCCATCTCCCCCCGTGTGTCACCCCACGTGGCGCCGTGTGCACACGCACTCCACACGCACTCCACACGCACTCCACACGCACTCCACACGCACTCCACACGCACCTCCGATTGGCACGGTTGGCTATGTACGGCACGTAAGAAGTTCAACATACATACATACACGCGTTCAGCCGAGTCTCGAGACGTGCGTCTGGTGGTGGCAGTCTAATCGTGTTTGAGTCCACGGCGTGTTCAATTGTATATGTCCGAGAGTGTCTGCATGTGTCTGAGAGTGTACGTGCGTTTGTATCTGTGTGTCTGTGTCCACGTGTGTGTGGGAGCGGTGGCGCAGCGGTTAGGGCGCTGCGCAATGATGTCCGCTCACGGTCAGCACAAGTAACGAATATCTGAATCTGTCCTGGGCATCACCTAGGTGGACTCAGCCTCAAATGAGTGCCTGGTGCGATGTGTTAAACATCGCCACTGGGGAGATAAAGGCGGTCAGGTGTGGTGCTGGCCACCCACCCCCCCGCATGTGTTGTGCCGACCTTCATAGGTGCCGCGTGTGCCCCAACGGGTTGATGGAGGCTATGCGGGGGATCTTTGTCTTTGTAGCTACAAGGAAGGCACGGGTGACGACACGGTCGCGCCAAGTTAACGAGCAGCCTGACGCTTCCTCTCCTGCCACCACCGCCGCTCCCAAGGAGGTCGAACCCCAACAACCAAAGGGTGTAGATGAACCAGCAATAACCACAACTGTAGCACCCACCACAACCACCACCACAACCAAGCCGACCACCACAACTACAACCAAGCCGACAACCACCACAACCAAGCCGACAACCACCACAACCAAGCCGACAACCACCACAACCAAGCCGACAACCACCACAACCAAGCCGACAACCACAACCACAACCCAGCCAACCACCACCACACTCACTCTGGCACCAAATACTACTTTAATCACAACCACAACTATGCCTCCAACCACGATTGCACCAACCACAATAATCACGACTGCAGCTGCAACAACCACCATTCCACAACCGATAACCACTAAACTGCAAACCACCACATCCACAACAGATACAACCACCGTTCCAACACCATCACTGATACCATCAACTGAACCAACCACCACAACCAAACCACCTACAACTGAACCACCACCTACCACACAACCACCATCAACCACCACACAGCCACCACCCACCACGCAACCACCACCACCCACCACGCAACCACCACCACCCACCACGCAACCACCACCACCCACCACGCAACCACCACCACCACCACCCACCACACAAACACCACGACCCACCACACAACCACCACCCACTACACCACCACCCACTACACCACCACCCACTACACCACCACCCACTACACCACCACCCACTACACCACCACCACTAGCAACTAGCGGTGCTGTCCCCCAATCCACTGCTATGCTGGACAGCGCCACCACGCAGGAGGGTGGGGTGGGGGGCGATGGTGCGAGGAATGGGCTGCCCGCCGAGGGTGGGGGCCCCACGGAGGCGGGGGGGCCCATGGGTGGGGACGCGGGGGCCCTGGTGGCCTGCACGTTCTTCGGGGTGGTGCTTGTGGTGGCGGCGCTCGGCATTCTGGGTAGGAAGGCGGTGATGAGCTACAGGCGGCGCGACTACACACGGGCTGACTTCCTCATCAACGGCATCTACAACTAAACCTCTCCGGAACGATGATGACGTCATCAACGGCATCTACAACTAAACCTCTCCGGAACGACGATGACGTCATCAACGGCATCTACAACTAAACCTCTCCGGAACGACGATGACGTCATCAACGGCATCTACAACTAAACCTCTCCGGAACGACGATGACGTCATCAACGGCATCTACAACTAAACCTCTCCGGAATGACGATGACGTCATCAACAGCATCTCCAGCCAAGCGCTCATCTTCCTGACTAATTACAACTGGTTACATCTTCTCTGACGACGACAGCTTATTCTCTACGCAGAGGATGAATTCGTCATTAACAGCACCGACAATGGATGGTACCCACCAATGAAGAAACTTTATCATCATGATCATCATCATCATCCACTTGCAGAGCTTAATTCGAACTAGATCTTTCCGCACTCGGCACACCACATCCAGGATACCTCGTGCCATGGCTGTGGTTACTACTGCAAGTCACGTGCCACATACCAGCGAGCAATGAAGCCCCTAATCATGACAGCTACAACGGAAATCTTCCCAACGATGACGGCTGATGATGAACAGATCCTCATCCACGATATCTGCAATCACTTCCACAATGACGACGACGACGATGTGAACACATCTTCTTCGGTAATGCTCAGTCCACTGCTAGACCGGGACGGAGAGATGGGGAGTGACACCAGGGACGGGTCACTGTGAGGGCGGCCGGTCACTGTGAGGGCGGCCGCTCACTGCCGACGAGCACAAATTGTGTCGAATAACACCGCCTCACTGCAAGCCTGGACAGCCGGTGGGGGGGGGGGGGGTATGGAGGAGGTATTGGTGGGGTGGGGGGTGAAACTCACGGTTACTCTGGGATTAAACGACTTCCTGGCTGGTCAGACAATCAGAGTGGGGGGCTGCTTCACTCAGTTTGGAGGGGGGGGGGGGGCTCCTATATTAGAGCTAAATGAGGGCTGCGGCATCTACGGCCCCATGATGGGGCTGCTACTTTTTAACCATCGGGTACGAGAGGAGTTGCAGGCGTGCTCGGCGTGCTCGGCCCCCTCGGCCCCCGCGTGGCCGCCGCCTGCCATTCGCGACCCCACCAACGCCGGTCCCCGGGGCCGGTTTGCCGACCCGGCGCGGCGATGGGTGCGGACACGTCCCATGAGCGGCGGCGAGGCGTGGGAAGGTGCTCATCCAGCGGTAGATTGACCCTTGCCTCCACGCGCATCCCACGCGGCCGCTACGCCGGTTCTTGCGCACGGCGAGTCGGTGGCCGAAGTCCCCCGCGAGGCCCGAGGCTGTTGGTCCCGGGTCTCGGTCGCGAGGGCGTTACCGGCCGTAATGGTGTTTCCGCTAACGAACTTTGCAATTAGCGAGCGTGGCGATGGTCATCGCTCGTGGCGACAGCTGCAAGTGGGACCACAGGATTGGAGGTGTGGGCGAGTGTGACGAGGGGGGCGGTGCGCGGATACTGGGTCACGGTGTTTTCCTGCGGAGGCGGTGAGGATTCGCCAATTCCTACGGTCACAACACACGCGTAACATCACCTACAGCACAATTGTTTCTGATCTATGCAAATTGTATATGTATGCAAATGGGAAAATAATATACACTGCGGGACAGCCCTGCCAGCGTTTGCTCATCCGGCCATGATGTCTGACGTTTTGTGCCACGTGCTGCGGGGGGGGGGGGGCTGAGCTGAATTTTCAGTTCCTGATTTTCGCAGCATGCAGAGCAACACACGTCGAGCATCGTACAAGACCACGTGCCACCACGTGGTACAGCATGTGAGACCACGCGGCACCACGTGGCACCACGCGCGAGACCACGCGGCACCGCCCGCGACCACGCGGCACCACGCGGCACCGCCCGCGGCCACGCGGCACCGCCCGCGGCCACGCGGCACCACGTGGCACCACGCGGCACCGCCCGCGGCCACGCGGCACCACGTGGCACCACGTGGCACCACGCGGCACCACGTGGCACCGCCCGCGGCCACGCGGCGAGCGGCACTGCCTCGCACAAGGAGCGGGAGCGGTCCAGCGGCATGCTCACGGGCTCTCACGGTGGGGGTGTAAATATAAATAAACAATATGGCCACGGCCTCCATGTGAAGCGTCTTGTCCGCTAACATTTCTAAGTGTGGCAATACCTCCAGCTGTATGTGGTGTCGGCTGCTTGCCCCTGTTCAAGTTCAGGCTCAAGACTTGTCCTCTTCTCCTGCCTCGCTCACAGATTGAACTGGAGACTCGCGCAGTTTCATTTTCACATGCAGACCCGTGGCCTCGTGTAGAGACCCAGATTTGCAGAGACCCGTAGACTCACAGACTCAAATAGAGACCCGCAGGCTCACACGGATTCACACGCCCACAAAAATCCCCACGACTCAAGTCTGAGAACCTCTGGCTGACAGAGGCCCACGACTGCCGCTCCCTACCGAGTAAACAGCCCGGCGGCTGTTCCTGTTCCGCAACGAGACACGCGGACCTTGTCAAGTGCACTCGGCAATGGCTCCTGTGTCAACAAACGCACGCACTCATCGCCCAGGTCTCCATGGCTTCCGGCTCCAACGTTTGCACGCGGGCCGCTGCTCTCAATTGAGCAAGGTTTCCCCGAGAGCTTCGGAATGAGACCTTTATCCAGCAGTGGATCAGTCAGACCAGCAAAATCCGCTTTGTCCTTCATCCGCTCTGGTGCATCGGTGGCAGTGAGTGGCTCGCAAGCAGAAGGGCCCAAGTTGAAATCCCAGTCAGGGGTTGACTCGGCCAATCATCCGTCTGGTGTGTATAAAATAGGTACCACTTTGTGGAGAAGCCTACAGTGGTCATTCTGTAATTGGTAGCCCCTGCCATAAGAATGGAATTTCCAAGCCGAGTTGTCCAGGACTGCAGATCCGGGTTAAACCCCGTTGAGGAGCAGCCGTACCCTGGCTCAGCAGCGCACGGCGGGAGAGCAAGGTGAACTATTCTCCCATCTGTACAGGGATAATGTGTTGCCCCCTCCCACGCATGGATATTCTCCATATGCTCCGGTTTCCTCCCACATGTATAACATGAATTGGCTTAAAACATTTTAATATAGAGGCCCGCAAAGCTTGGGAGGCAATTACTGGAGTGGCCGGCTCCTCACGGCCTGGCTGCTGCTGCTGCTGTTGTTGTCTTTCCCGTCCGTCTGTGGTTCCGCGACGACCGTGAGAGATGCAATCGACACGAATGATGAGTACCCACATTGCCGCTCGGTGGCATTTATTTCACACGGTGTTCATCATCGTTACTGTTGCCAAGTTGTGTGTGGTTGTTTGTGTGGTTGTTTGTGTGCCTGCCCTCGCTTCTGGTTGTGCGAGCCCGCGTGGCTTAGCCCGCGTGACTTAGCCCGAGTGGATGCGGCGGTCGTGGTGGTTGTTGGTAGTGACGGCAACATTGGCGGTGATGGTGGTGTGGATGTTAGCGGCAAGTGGTGGTTGTGATGTTGGTGGTGGTGGTTGCGGTGGCGGTAGAAGCAGTAGCAATGAGTGGTTCTAGCAGCTGTTGGTGGTTGCGGTGGTGGTGGTGTTGATATTGCGAGCAGGGATAGTGGCACCGGTGCAGGCGGTGGTGACGGTGGTTGTGGCGGTGGTTGTGATGCCTCAGCTGCTGACGATGCTGAGGAGCGACGTGCGGACTTGAGTGAGGTGCTGGTTCCACGAGCCGAGGCTGTCAAACAGCTGTTGCCATTGCTGCCGGCCGAACGTGCGGTGCGTGCTGTGGCTACGCAGGCAGAAACAACAACAGCCACAACAGCATCAGCCATCACCGCACAGACAACCACATCAATTACCACAACATCAAGAGCGAGACGGAGGGGAGTGAGATGAGAGGTATGAGAGTGCGTGGAGGGGCGTGGTTCACACACACACACACTCCGCGCGGTGACTGTGGAACTCACTTCACGACCACTTTGCGCTGAGTCTGGTCGATCTTGCAATGAACCATCTTGGTGCGCACGGCTGTAAACACAGGCGCAGGGCGACACCGGGCACAGTCACACACGTGCACAGTCACACACGTGCACAATCCCTTCCTCACGGTCACATCCGAGCTAGCGCGGGGTCAGCACAGCACGCGTGGATTTCCACCGGGGCTATTTGCCGATGATCAAACCGCGATACACGCGCTGCTGCTTCTGCTGGTCCCGCGAAAAGTCATCCGAGTCTGGATCGGGGCTAAGCAGGGCCACATGCGGGCCTCACGAGCGATCGTTTGTTGTGTGCGATGTCAGTCGGTACACTGCGAGGACACTCGCTCACCGCCACGTCATCCACACGCGTCTCCCTCCTCTTTCACCGACCTCCTCCTACTCTACCACCTCGCCCAACTCCCTCTTCCTTGACCACCTCCTCCGTCACATCTTACTCCTCCACATCCTCCTACTCGCTCTCCATCACCACCTCCTCTACCTCCTCTCCTACCATCACTTCAGCCTTAGACTGTTGGGGCAAGTGCAGTTAGCGAGCACCTGTGAAAGCCGGCACGGCACACGAGGGGGTGGATTCTATTCTATATCGCATGTATGGATGGCCGGCACCACACCCGGCCGGCACCACGCCCGGCCGCCTTTGTCGACGATGTTTACATATCGCACCGAGTTCTCGTTTGAGGCCAAGTCAACCTAGGAGGAGGCCCAGGACCGGTTCAGATAATGATGGCCATGAGCTGGAATTAAACTCGGGGTCACCGGAGTTGTAGCGCATCGTGCTAATTGTTGCGCCACCGCTCCCTCCTGCTACACATACTTCTCCACCGCCATATCCTCCTCGTCCTCCACGACCATCACCACCTCTTCATCCTTCTCACCATCGATGACGAAGGCCTCCACGTCGTCTTGAGAGATCTGGAGCTCCTGGGTGATGGTGGAGAAGCCAATCTCCGTTTGCTCCACGGCCATGCCCATGAACGTGAGCAGCCGCATCTTGCCCAGATTCTGTTCGTGTGAAAGTCCTGGGGGGGGGGGGGGGCGGCAGGGGTCACGGGGTCATGGGGGCAGCACCGGCGGGTTTAGTTGCAGCCATCATCCAAGTCCACGACGACCCGTTTAGTCTGGCTGTGTGTGTCTCGGTGATTAACACTGAACCCTGTGGGAGCTTGAGTTTGGCTCTGTGAGTGACCACCAGTGGGCGAACTGGGATAACCCAGGCCAGGGTTCCCTGTGCATCCACCCTGGCCTGCAAGGGGGTTGGTGTTTGTGGGCGTACTCCTACCCAGGGACTCCACAAAATCTTTGTTGGCCCCGTAGAACTTGAGGTAGGCGGACAGCTTCCCGCTCACAAAGATCGTCAGCAGCTACGGGTCGGGGGGGGGAGAGACGGACGACACACACGTGACACACGTGACACGCACGCCACCATCGCGTGCGCCGCGCGAGAGTGACGAACGGGGTGCTGCGGGGTGCCGCGTGCGCGCCTGCGGTGGCGATGCCTGTCGCCACTCTGCCCTCACGTCGTGGATGAGCTCCCCCTCCAGGAATCGAACCGGTTTCAGCGCCAGCAGGTGGTCGAACAGGAATGTGTTGGGGTCGCGTAGAGCGCGCACTATACACCTGCGTGCACACACACACAGATAAAGGCCCCCCATGTAGCCAGTGCCGACTTGGACCAAGTGCCGTTAGCCGGCAATTGAACATAGATAATCTAGGATCACACTGAAGTTCATGAAGCATGAGAGGAAAGAGGTGGGAGAGAGTAGAGAGAGTGGTGCATGAGAGTGGGGAGTATCCCGAGAGAGTGTGTCGAGTGTACACAAGGAGTGGCGAGAGTGAGAGTGGGGTGGTGAGAGTGGGGTGGTGAGGGTGAGGTGAGAGTGGTGTGAGAGTGGGGTGAGAGTGAGGTGGTGAGAGTGAGAGTGGGGTGAGAGTGGGGTGAGAGTGGGATGTTGAGAGAGTGGGGTGAGAGTGAGAGTGGGGTGGGGTGGTGAGAGTGGGGTGGTGAGAGTGAGAGTGGGGTGGTGAGGGTGAGGTGAGAGTGGTGTGAGAGTGGGGTGGTGAGAGTGAGAGTGGGGTGAGAGCGTGTACCTGTGTGCATCGTCGCGAGCCTGCGATGCGTTCTCCTCCGTGTAGCTCCCGAGCAGCTCCACCATCACCCGCGCCGCCCGCTCGCTGTACCCACTACCAACATCAACAATATATCACCATCACGAACATCAACATCACGACCAACAGCGTCGCCCGCTCGCTGTACCCACTACCAACATCAACATCACTATAAGTGCGTGTCAGAGGGCGCACGAGTGTCTGGAGTGTGCGGATGAGAGAGTGCGCGAGTGTGTGCGCGTGTCTGTGTTTGAGGATGAGAGGGTGTGTGAGTGCGTGCGTCTGTCTTGAGTTTGAGGACGAGAGGGGGGGTGCATGTGTATGCATATATCTGTGTGCGAGCGCCAGCAAATGTGGGCTGCGAGTTTCATGGCGGCGCTTCCACACTCGCACTGCCACCGCCATTTCACTCTCCAGGTGCGAGGCGTTCCCCAAACACGACTCAACAGGGCCGCCACAGATGGCGATGGCCTGGGGAGGCCTTCATGCAGCAGTGGATAGATCACGGCGAGGGATCTGGGTGGACACCTGCGTTTGCAGTCCACCAGTGCGTCGTAGAGGAGGCGGAGGATGTGCTGCTTCTTGTCAATCGTGAGGCTCCACTCAGTGAACCACTTGCGCACCTGGGACCAACACAAGCAAAGATAAACATCCCCTGTGTAGCCTACGCATGCTGTCGGGGCAAGTGCTGGGAGCGAGCGAGCACCTATGAAGGTGATAACCACTGTGACACTGCACGCATATTATTATTATTAAAGTTTCTCTTGTTTACCCAGAAAATCCTGTCTGGTTGACAATAGTTCTGATGCATGCTTGGACCCCTTTGTGAGATTGCATTTTTACTGGAGCAGGGAGAAGAGAGGGTGGAAGAGGGGAGTGAGGAAGGAGGAGGAGGAGGGGAGAGCCGGCAGGAGGAGAGAGGGTGGAAGAGGGGAGGGTGGAAGAGGGGAGTGAGGAAGGAGGAGGAGGAGGAGGGGAGAGCCGGCAGGAGGAGAGAGGGTGGAAGAGGGGAGGGTGGAAGAGGGGAGTGAGGAAGGAGGGTGGAAGGAGGAGGAGAGAGCCGGGGCCCGGGTAGCAGAGGGGCTGGGGCGAGGCACCTGCTCGAGCTCCGTGGGGATGTGGTGGATGGAGCTGCAGGAGCCGGCGAGGCGCACGAGGCTGCAGTAGACCACGTAGCGCGCCGGACCCTCCCCCATGCCGTGGAACAGGTTACTCAGCCTGGGGGGGGCGGGGGGGGGGCATGGAGAAGCACAGCTCCAGTCTCATTCAGTATGTGCATGTGTGCATGTGTGCATGTGTGCGAGTTCGATTCCAGCTCGTGGCCATTAACAGCGGTGAAATGTCTTGTCCCGGTCGTCGTCCTCCCCGAATTAGATTCAGTCTTAAATGAGTACCTGGTGCGGTGTGTAGACAGCCATGAGAAGACAAAGGTGGCCGGGCGTGGTACTGGCCACCAACCCCCTCGTGTGCTGTGCCGGCCTTCATAGGTGCTCGCTAACAGCACTTGCCCCAACAGTCTGTTAAGGCTATATGGGGGATCTCTGTCTTTGTGTGAAAGTGTGTGCGTGTATGGCTGAATGTGTGTACACGTCTGTGTGTGTGCGCGTACAGCTGCAGGCGCAGCAGGGGCCGCTCGCCGTCGCGGCCCTTGGCGAGCTGCTCACAGAGACTCTCAACCAGGCCCTGCTGCTTCTCCACGTTCAGGATCAGCAGCAGCGAGATCACAGAGTTCAGCACGCTCTCCACGTCTACACGGGCACGCCGCACACGCAGCAACGTTAGCAGCAGTAGTAGCAGCAGTAGCAGCAACAGTAGTAGCTGCAGCAACAGTAGCAGCTGCAGCAGTAGCAGCATCGCACAGTGAAAAGGTAGCGTGGCCCCCTGCTCAGGAATCACAAAACATTTCCGAAGTTTTGATCGCAACACAAGCGGTCGAAAGACCCAAAGAATATGTTCCATTATTTTTGAGTATTCACCGCCACTTGGCACATGACAGCGGAGCGTCTAACAGTCCGTCATTTAGTTACTGAAAAGGGCAGAGAGAGGTGCAGGGAACGAGAGACGAGCGCGAGGTGGAGGAGACACGGACCCTTGTCCTCATCCTTCCAGATGACGTGGAGTGCCGACAGGATGGTGCCCAGCTCCTGCTGGAGACCCCCTTCGCTCGCCTCCTCCGACACCTCGGCTCCACGCGCGCGCAGGTACTGGCGCAGCTCCACCGCCTGCGTGCATGCACACGCAGTTAGTTACGTAGCAGCAGCTGACATGATCTGTCCATCACCTGTCACATCTACATTATTCACATGACCCATGTACATCACGCATTCAGACTGCCACATTACCACATACATCGGCCATACACATCAACTGCACATTGCCACCCACATTACGAGCGCATCGCCGTTATGCAGCACCACTCCTCACACCAGCTGCATCACCATAATGTTACTACACCCAGCCACACACAAAGCTTACCAGATACCCACATCACCACACACATTAAGACTCACCACCAATCACATTATAAATCACCGCACAAACTTACGTCACCCATCCGCATCACCACTCACATCTCCCAAGTCAACGACCATTTCACCACCACCCAATCACATTGCCACACACCGTACATCAATCAGCCTTACACATCAACTGCACATGACCATCCCCCTACATGTATGTGGGAGCTCTTTCGTACCATACGTAGCCAACCGAGATAATCGTGCATACATCACCCATACACACCACCGTTCACATCACAACATACATCACACAAACATCGGCCAACCACATCACCATCAACACCATTCATCGGCATTATCCACACACCATCACACCACATCACTACACGCAAACCTGTCACGAAATCACCCAACAATATATTCACCCATACAGTATATCCATACCCAACATCACACACATAAGCCACATCACAAATATCACAAACACGCACACACGAGACCCACGGAAACCATCTCCATCATCATCACCAAGCACTTCACCGTACACACCACACCATCACTCACCAGCATCACAACCACCCAACATCACCACCACCCACAGCATCTCGCAGATGAATGAGGGGGCACGTTACGATAGCGAGCGCCTCGTAAGGCGCAGCGCACAAGGCGCTTGGCCTGGGCAGCACCGCACGCGGCCGCCTTTGTCTCCCACGGTGCTGAAGTGCATCACCCACATCACCAACACCACCTCAGCTGACCCCCCCCCCCCCGCAACCTTGTCCATGCATTTTGTGCGACCCCATTCACCCCCTAAAGGGGGGTGTCGGTACCCCCCCACCACCACCGCCGCGCTTGGGATCCCCGTGCGCTGCGAGCCACTGGGGCCGTTCCCATGACGGGGCCAAGTCAGACCGTCGTCCTTCCTCCCGCTCCCTCCTTCGCCCGCCCCGCGCTCTCACCTGATCCTCCTCAGTGACGTCTATGAAGGCCGGGACGCTCATCGCGGCGCTTGTGGAGAGTTAAGCGAGAGAGGCGAGAGAGAAGAGAGGGGAGAGGCGAGAGAGAAGAGAGAGGGGAGAGGAGCTTGGGGAGAGTGACGCGCGGAGGCTTCGCCGCTACCGCTGGGCCTCAGACCACGTGCGAGGGGACGAGCGAAAGCTTCCGGGTCGCGGGGTCACGCGGGGCGGGGCTGTGCCCCACGTGGCAGGGCGGAGGGAGCGGTGGCGCAGTGGTTAGCGCAGCTGCACGACGCTGTCAGCCGGCGCTGCGTTCCCGCTCAGGGCCACCACGCTGGTGAGGGTGGACAGGCTCCAGGGCCTCCCTCTCCCGAGGTCGACTCAGCCCTGAAGCGCTTGAGTACCTGCTGCGGTGTGTAGTGAACATCAGAGCTGGAGAGACAAAGACGGCCGTGGTGGTGGTGCTGTTGGCCACACCGACCGCCCTGTGTGCGTGCTCTACCGGGCTACAGCACTTGCCCCACTAGTCTGTCGAGGCTGTCCGCAGCATCTTTGTCTTTGTAACCTGGTTAAAATCGGTCTCTTTTTAAATTTCGCTTGCTTGCTTGCGTGCTTGCTTGCTTGCTTAGGACCGTGCAAATCTTTCGCTCGTTTTTTAACCCACTTCCCGTGATCCAATAGAGCTGACATTTTCCACACAGACTCGTTGTGCGTAACAATTAATTTTCGTGAATTTTTTTTTCCAAAATTGTACACTGTTTAGGGAAAACAAATTAAATATTTAATTACCAATTGCTTAATACTGGCAGACAATCATCTGACCCATAGGTGGCAGCCATCTCAAGCCAGAGGACGAGAGGACTCTAGCCGCCACGCATATAAAGGATTTAGAGTGAAAAACTTTGTTTTTACTGGTTATACTTATTACATTGCACGCTTTTATTTAACTCACTCCGTCTGTTCTCGTATCCTTAAAAAATCGTGTAACTCAATTTTTACCCACTTCCCAATGTGGTATTGACTGCAAACTTGGTATACTTATGTCATACCGATGACAATACTATAGTCTATGATAAACACTATATATTTTTTTACAATCTTTTTTAAATGTTATGTTTCGGCTTGGGTCTAATTGTCCACGGTAAACTGACGTTGGCTGTACTGTATATGACCACGGTCCCGTTATGGCAAGCTTCGGGGCCACTTCCTGGAGTCGTGGAGTTCTTCCATTACTCGTAAATTTAATAAAAGCGTGTTAAAATAAAGTTGTTTTTAATATTATTACGTGAACGGGCAGCTGCCACGTTGGTGTCATGGTGAGCACACGGGCCTCGCAGTCCCGCGTGAGCTGCCCAAATGTTGACCCTCTAAGCCGGTGGTCTTCATTGCAAGGCCCTCCTCGGGACACTGGCGGCCCCCGGTGGCCTTGAGTGCGGCCCCTGACGATGCACACTCGTGACGACACCCCACGTGTGACGACACCCCACGTGTGACCCCCAATAGTTGAAAATGTGTGGCGGCCCTCACACTGATGTGATGTCTTGTCGGCGCAAGTGGCCCCCTCTGGACATGAGTGAAGAACACCGCTCAGAGATCCCTCCACCAGCAGTGGCTTGAGCGGCACTTCGAGGAGGCGAGCATCATGCAGCCGCGCTCCAACTTAGCCACGACCTCTCTGGCGCATGTGCACCTCGGATTAGCACGATTGTCTACGTACGGTGCGACAGAAGATCGACATACATTTCCCGAAACGTGAACTCAGAATGTCCCGTTGCAGGCCCCACACGCAGTGATGTTGTTCACGAAACGTGTCAAGTTATGGGTCGAGCACAGCCGCCAACGCAGCCGCGGCGTCGCCACGTGGCTTGCAGGAATCTGACCCTTTGACCTCTTGACTGATCGATGTCCTGAGCCCACCGTGCCATTTGTGTAGCCTTCGCTCGTGCCAAATCAGCGCACTCGTGACACGAAACATTCCACTTAGATCGAGATTCACAAATACGGGGTGGGGGGGGGCACCACCACCGCCATCGCTTCACCACCACCGCTCCCCGTCACTGATTGAATGTGTTCATCCCCGAGACTGCACGCTCAGTTGTCACCGCGGGCAGTGGTGCAGGCGGCTTTGCTGCAAGCCACTGCGCGCGACTCAGCCCTGTGGAGACAGCAGCGAGGGTTGGCGGGACACGCACAGATGTTTCAAATGTCATCGGAATGTGGAATTTCCACCACCGGCCATTGTGCAGCAGAGAGCGGGCGCGACCTCGTGGTCTCGCAAGCCAAGCAGGGCCGAGCCGGGAGAGCAGCGCTTGGGTTGGTGGCCGCCAGCACAGCCTGTTGTTAGGGGCCACGCGGAGGGCAGCTCTGGGCAGGGCAGCTCTGGGCAGGGCAGCTCTGGGCAGGGCAGCTCTGGGCAGGGCAGCTCTGGGCAGGGCAGCTCTAGGCAGGGCAGCTCTGGGCAGGGCAGCTCGACTCAACTTGTGCTGCACTTCTATGCTCCCGACGTCGATGCCCTCAACACGCTCACCACCGACCCGCCCGACCCGCGGGGTGAAGTGGCGCGGTTCGTCCACTAGGGGCGTTGGGGCGCCGCCCCACCAAGCAGCTGGAGATGAGAAATTATCTTTGTAATAAAAATATTTTTCTAAAATGTATTCGTTGTGTTTATATTGTTTAAATATAATGAGCCTTTCAACGTGAATTGTCTAATGAAGGTAACATTTTAAGTTTTTCATATTAGAAACCGCTGTAACGCTACAGTCTGATTTCCTTTCATTCTCTGCGACGAGCTTCCAATTGCTGCCACGCCGTTTGAGACCCATCCGGGGAGGTGGACAGGGCGCCCGCGGCTGCGACGAGAGGCGCCGTCACAAGGCGAGGTGGCACCGTGCAGATCGAGCAGCAGCTCACGGCCGGCACGCTCCAGGAGGAAGCAACAGCGATGGTGGCAGCGGCTGCAGCAAACGAAGAATTAGCAACGAACACTGCGGGAGTCACTCCAGGATGGCTGTGCAGGAGAAGTTGAATGTCAACTGGGTCCTGGTCAACCGGAAATCGACATCAACCAGCCCTCAGGCGACCGGGGAGAACAACCTGGACACCACCACCTCTGAGACTTTGAAACTCCTTCGGATCCACATGACGATCCCGGTGACCAATGCTGAAGCTGAAAGGTGTTTTTCAACTTTTAAAAGAATAAAAAAAACACATTTCTGAGAAATGCCATGTCCCAGGACCGCCTTAACGCGCTTGCTGTGCTTTCGATGGAAAATAAACCGATCACTGAAATTCCCGACTTCAACAGACGAGTGATTGAAAAGTTTGCTTCTCACAAATACCGACGTGCCAAATCATTGTACAAATATGCCAGTGGAGAGGAAAGGGAGCCTGCTATTGTGAGTAGCCCATGTTGGGGACATGTGCAGTAAGCTATGTTAATTATTGAATGCCAATTTAATGGGTTTATTTAAATATGGTTAAGCATGTAGCCTAATAGCACTCATGTGGCCTTAGAACCAGACATATTTGTTACATTGCACGTAATCGTGGCTTAAACCCAAAATTAAATATGTTTGGCTGTCAGTATTCGCCTAGCTGTAGTCAGTGTAAAGTGATATTGTCACAGATGCCACAGATAACAGCGAGACAAACAGTGACCACACAACGAAACAAGCTTCGTGAAACGGGAAGTAAATAGGCCTGCGTACATTGCATTAATGTGGCCAGTGAGTACAGGTCAAAGCTCTCTGTGGAGGCGTTGTGTGGTGGTTATTGCACAGTAAGCGGTGCCTTGGTTGCCTTGGCTAATTTGTTGAGTCGTGTCAGCCGATCTTTGTTCTTTCGGCTGTTGGCCGTGTCAAAGGGGTTGTGTAGTATGGACTTGATGGCCATGGGGACAGCATTTGCGTGCTTTGTTGTTTTGTTTCGTATTGTCTATAAACGCCGACCCTTCGTAGATGAGACGGTAGCATCACTTTCACGGGAAGGGCAAGAACATGACGAGGTTTTTATTAACGAGATCACCATCTTCTCAGAGGTCACTCACAACAGCCCCACCTAGTGGGTGTGTCACGAGCCGCCACTGGTGCTGAAGTATGGTCACGTAGCAGCCGCGAGCCGCAGAGGGGTTGGGGGGCCCTCATCCAGCAGTGGATTGCCAGGGGGGGGTCGATTGTCGCGTCGCGGTTGTTGCACTGAATGATGGCGTCAGCATTGGATGCAGGTCCCGTGTCTCCTCTCCCTCCTCTCCTCACTCCACGTCCCCTCTTCCCATCTCACATCCTCCTCCCTTACCCCTTTTCATTCGCTTCTCTCCGTTCACCGCTTCTGCTCTGTCCTCCCCCTCCCCCCCTGGCTTCTCCCCCCCCCCCTGGCTTCTCCCCTCTCCCTCCCCCTCCTCCTCCTCCTCTCCCCGTGGTGTCTCTCTGGCGTGACGCGAGCTCCGCTAATGAAGAAATCACGCCGAGTTGATGTTCGCGCGGAGCGAAGTCACTGGGGGGAGGGGGTAGGGGGATGACTTTAATTAATGAGAACCCTAATGCGGGCATTTGGCGACAGCCGCGCCCATCTGGCGGAGCGCGCGGGAGAGAGAGCGGAGAGGGTTGGGAGGGGGGAGAGTGGGAGATTGTGGGCGGGGGGGGTGAGAAAGAGGTGAGAGAGAGAGTGGTTTCAGAGGAGGGAAAGTTTGGATAGTGGGGGAGAGCGATGGGGGTTGGGGGGGGTGTGAATGAGGTAAGGAGGAGAGCGTGGGAGAACGGTGAGATGGTGGGGAGAGTTTGGAGAGAGGAGGGGAGAATGTGGGGAGAGCCTGGAGAGAGTTGGGGATGAGAGGGCACATTGTGGGAGAGCAGGAAAAGTTGGGGAGAAGAGTGGGGGAGAAGGGTCCAGTGAGGAGAGAGATGGCGGGAGAGTGTCGAAAGTAGCGCGTAGAGAGAGTGGGCAGAGAGGAGAGCTCGCGGGAGACTGCGAGACGCAGGAAGGGGGGAGGGAGAGGCAGGGGAGAGGCAGGGAGAGGGAGGAAGAGCGAGGGGAGAGGCAGGGAGAGGGAGAGGCAGGGAGAGGGAGGGGAGAGGCAGGGAGAGGGAGGGGAGAGGCAGGGATAGGGAGGGGAGAGGCAGGGAGAGGGAGGGGAGAGGCAGGGAGGGAGAGGGAGTGTGATGGAGCGCAGGGAGTGGATGAAGTGACGCGAGTGTTGGCTCCGACAACTCTCACGGGGAGAGAGGTCAGAGGTCCGCCGGGAGAGGCGCGCGCGTGTGGAGAGATGCTGTGGAGTGGGCGAGGTGGGGGGGGGGGCTACAGGAGGGGGATAGAGGAGGGGGGGGGTCACGGAGATGTGGGGGACACCCGCCGCCAGATGGGCGAGTTGACGGAGAGACTCTCCGCGGACAGCGACCGCGCCAAGACGAGAGCGAGGGGAGGGAGACAGAACCCAGGTAGAGGGCGATGACTGACGAGAGGGTGACGTGGCCCCCGGTGGCGGGACTGGATGAGCAGATGGAACTGGAACTGAAGAAGACTTTCGCCGCAGATCGCGCGGCGCAAGGCTGGAGGTGGTGGCGCTGGAGGTGTCGCGCCCGGCTGGCGGCTCGTGTGGAGCTGCTTGCCGGCTGGAGGAGCTCCTGGAAGGTCTCGGCTCCTGGCCGGCTGCGGGCAGTGGAGGGAGGCTGCCGTGGGCGCGGGGCCGAGCGGCGAGCGGGTGTCGCGTCCCTTGCGGGTGACAGATGCCGGCTCCACGTGGCCGGGGCGGTGGGGGGCACGGTGGGGGGGGGGGGGCAGGCGACCGATTCAATCAGGGGCAGGGGCGACTTGCCAACCACAACAACAACAACAACAACCAACAACAACAGCAGCAGCAGCAGCAGCTGATCCATACACACAGCACAGGCGACTCGCGTCCCAACTCGTGCATAACGTCAAACACGCGCACAAAGCCAAAGACTCTAGATTTGAAGCTTTCGTGACTGCAATGATTCATATTCTCAGGTTTTTTCGGTAAAGTCACGTAGGTAAAAACATTTAAATTAATGAAAGTAAAATAAAACAAAACAAAATAAAATTCACGACGTTTCGGAGGCAACACAAGTCTCCGTCATCAGGTGGGACCGTCACAGCCGAATTAGCTGCATCAAGTGAAGCAATGATTCAAGATGTAATCCCTTATAAGCAAGTTGAAGGGAGGTGGAGAGGGGGGGGGGAGAGCTTATCAGGCTGTGGTAGCCAATGAATGGAAACGTATCGGGAGGGAGGAGGAGCGGTGATCAAAGACTGCACGCAGTGCTCAACACAATGAATGGAGACGTGTCGGGACGGAGGGCGAGCGGCGATCAAAGACTGCACGCAGTGCTCAACACAATGAATGGAGACGCGCCGGGACGGAGGGCGAGCGGTGATCAAAGACATCACGTAGTGCTCAACACAATGCATGGAAACGTGGCGAGCGGTGATCAAAGAACAATGAAGAGATTACTGTTAAACACTGTGGATGTTAACACTCGGTGAAGTAAATTAAAATAGTGCCTGTCAGATAAGATGGTCCAAAAAGTGTAATTAAGTCTTTTTTGCGTGGTTAATAACATCTTTCCAGTGATTACTGAGTTTGTACCCATCATCACGGTTGAAATTATGTCTGTGTTTGTATATTTGTATGGCTTCGTGTACAAACCTTTGATGGTAGCCCGGAGGTTTGCAGAGAACCTTGGTCTCGGAAAAGACAATTTCATGAGAGCCCGCCGAGTTGTAGCAATGATCGGCAACGGCCGAAGAATCAGTTCTGCCGTGTTTCAGATCTGACTTGTGCTCGCGGACACGATCAGCAACATGACGTTTTGTTTCTCCAATGTAGCAATCACCACAAATGCAACTCAATTTGTAACTCCAGGATACTGTAAGTCAGGAACGACATCCTTCACAGATGGAATCAGATCACGGATTTTATGCACTGTACTGAATCGGACTTGGATCTTATGTTTGTTTAGAATTTTGGAGATCTTTTTGGTCACGCCTGCTATGTATGGTAACGTGATAGTTTTGGTCAGAGTTTCATGTGGTTGTTTCTGTGTGGTGGGAGAGACTTAATTACACTTTTTGGACCATCTTATCTGACAGGCACTATTTTAATTTACTTCACCGAGTGTTAACATCCACAGTGTTTAACAGTAATCTCTTCATTGTTCTTTGATCACCGCTCGCCACGTTTCCATTCATTGTGTTGAGCACTACGTGATGTCTTTGATCACCGCTCGCCCTCCGTCCCGGCGCGTCTCCATTCATTGTGTTGAGCACTGCGTGCAGTCTTTGATCACCGCTCCTCCTCCCTCCCGATACGTTTCCATTCATTGGCTACCACAGCCTGATAAGCTCTCCCCCCCCCCCTCTCCACCTCCCTTCAACTTGCTTATAAGGGATTACATCTTGAATCATTGCTTCACTTGATGCAGCTAATTCGGCTGTGACGGTCCCACCTGATGACGGAGACTTGTGTTGCCTCCGAAACGTCGTGAATTTTATTTTGTTTTGTTTTATTTTACTTTCATTAATTTTAATGTTTTTACCTACGTGACTTTACCGAAAAAACCTGAGAATAAAAAAGCCAAAGACGCCGTGTAGCCTGAGCACACTGTTGGGGCAAGTGCTGTTAGCGAGCACCTATGAAGCCTGGCACGGCCCACGAGATGGTGGGTGGCCAGCACCACGCCCGGCCGCCTTTGCCACCCCAGTGGCGATGTTTACACACCGCACCAGGTACTCATTTGAGGCTGAGTCGACCTAGGTGGAGGCCAAGGACCTGTTCAGTTAACAGTCACTGGCGTTGGCCGTGAGCGGGAATGGAACTCGGGTTACCGGGTTCGTAGCACAGCGAGCGCACTAACCGCTACACTACCGCTCCCCATTATCCCACACGCAACACACTCTCCCATATACACGCACACGCCCCCCACAACAACCGCCACTCGCCACTAAGTGCCGGTGACGTCACCACGACTCTTGTGCCAGGCTAAGTGTACTAAGGCCACGTGAAGTGTCGAACGCCCGCAAGCAGGAGGTCACGGGACAGACCCAAGTGTCATGGGTTGCCTGGCCGATGCACCACCTGTGCCCCCTACTGTGCCAACTTGCTGTGTTTTATCCGCCCGGCGCTCCGCTCGTTGTTGTGAGCGTCGCTCCTCTACCCTCCGTTGATGCTGGAGGGCGACTGCCTCCAACTGCCCAGCAGCGTCCTTCACGAGCCTCCTCCTCAGAGGCCGATCTTGACACCGCTGGTACCAGTCATTGGCATGTCCACTCAGCTCCACATCATCCTGCATCACATCACTCCATCTCTTCTTTCGAACAAAAGCTGTTTAGGCATGCGGTGGCTGGGCATGCGGGCTACATGACCCAGCCAACGCAGCCTTGCCTGCTGGAGGTCACTGATGGGACTTTGTCCAGATCTTTCAAGGATTTGTGAGCTCCTCACACAATCCAGCCTGGTTTAAACCCAGGATGGATCGTAGGCAGGCCAGCCTAAATGTTTCTAACCCGCGAAGATGTTCCATTTGGGGGGTCCACGTTTCACAAGCGTAGACAAGGGAGGGAATGACCGTGGCCGAGAAGACCTGAAGCTTCGTGCGGGGCGACAGACCAGGTAGCTTCCACACTGCGTTATGCAACCGATGACAAGATATTGCCGCTCGACTGATTCGGAATGAGACCTCTGCTGTCAAACCGGAGTTGGTTATAGGCACACTGCCCATGTATGGAACTCTCCACTCACTCCACAACTACCCCATCACCAATGGGAAGTTGAGTGGGGCTGTTGGTAAGGCCCCACCTCTTAGTGGCACGCTCCAGGTTTATCAGCAGCGCCGCCAACTCTTCTTCTGAGTGAGCAGCAATCACCAGATCATCAGCATACATGGCGTGGTTGACCAATAGCGAGTCATCCCTTGAGCGCATCCGGGCATCGATCAGCCTCCCATTGTATCTGTACCAGATGGAGATTTCTCCGGTACAGCCGTTGAATGCCTCACGAACTACGTGCTCAAAATAGATGTTAAATGCTGAGGGCCAGAGGACATCCCTGTCGCACCCCACGGTGAACAGTGAGTGAGTGTTTCTGAGTGTTTGTGATAGTGTTTCTGAGTGTTTGTAATGCAGTGAGTGTTTGTGATGCAGTGAGTGAGTGTTTGTGAGTGTTTGTGATGCAGTGAGTGAGTGTTTGTGAGTGTCTGTGATGCAGTGAGTGAGTGTTTGTGAGTGTTTGTGATGCATTGAGTGAGTGTTTGTGAGTGTTTGTGATGCAGTGAGTGAGTGTTTGTGAGTGTTTGTGATGCAGTGAGTGAGTGTTTGTGAGTGTTTGTGAGTGTTTGTAATGCAGTGAGTGTTTGTGAGTGTTTGTGATGCAGTGAGTGAGTGTTTGTGAGTGTTTGTAATGCAGTGTGTGTGTTTGTGAGTGTTTGTCATGCAGTGAGTGAGTGTTTGTGAGTGAGTGTTTCTGAGTGTTTGTGATGCAGTGTTTGTGAGTGTTTCTGAGTGTTTGTGATGCAGTGAGTGAGTGTTTCTGAGTGTTTGTGATGCAGTGAGTGTTTGTGAGTGTTTCTGAGTGAGTGTTTGTGAGTGTTTCTGAGTGTTTCTGAGTGTTTGTGATGCAGTGAGTGAGTGTTTCTGAGTGTTTGTGATGCAGTGAGTCTTTGTGAGTGTTTGTGAGTGAGTGTTTGTGAGTGTTTGTGAGTGAGTGTTTGTGAGTGAGTGTTTGTGAGTGTTTGTGAGTGTTTCTGAGTGTTTGTAATGCAGTGAGTGAGTGTTTCTGAGTGTTTGTGATGCAGTGAGTGTTTGTGAGTGTTTGTGAGTGTTTGTGATGCAGGCGCAGTCTCTCGAGGCGCGTGCTCAGGACGGGCCAAGGCGGGAGAGCAGCCATCCCTTCCGACAGATGTGACATCCCAGCCAGAGCCAAGTCGTCATCAACGGCAAGCACCGATGCAGAGATTGCGCACCAGGGTGGTGGTGCAGTGCTGGTGCAGTGGTGATAGTGGTGCAGTGGTGGTAGTGGTGGTGGTGGTGCAGTGGTGGTGGTGGTGCAGTGCTGGTGCAGTGGTGGCGGTGGTGCAGTGGTAGTGGTGGTGCAGTGGTGGTGCAGTGGTGGTGCAGTGGTGGTGCAGTGGTGGTGCAGTGGTGGTGCAGTGGTGGTGCAGTGGTGGTGCAGTGGTGGTGCAGTGGTGGTGCAGTGGTGGTGGTGCAGTGGTGACACCGGAGCTCACAGCAAGAAGGGTCCTGGGTTCGATTCCCGACTTGGGCGCCCGAAGGTTATGTGTTCTCTCCCCTGTGCTGCAGTGAGTGAGTAGAGTTTGTGTGTTCTCTCCCTGTGCTGTAGTGAGTAGAGTTTGTGTGTTCTCTCCCCTGTGCTGTAGTGAGTAGAGTTTGTGTGTTCTCTCCCCTGTGCTGTAGTGAGTGAGTAGAGTTTGTGTGTTCTCTCCCTGTGCTGTAGTGAGTAGAGTTTGTGTGTTCTCTCCCTGTGCTGCAGTGAGAGAGTAGAGTTTGTGTGTTCTCTCCCTGTGCTGTAGTGAGTGTGTAGAGTTTGTGTGTTCTCTCCCTGTGCTGTAGTGAGTGTGTAGAGTTTGTGTGTTCTCTCCCTGTGCTGTAGTGAGTGTGTAGAGTTTGTGTGTTCTCTCCCTGTGCTGTAGTGAGTAGTGAGTAGAGTTGGTGTGTTCTCTCCCTGTGCTGTAGTGAGTGTGTAGAGTTTGTGTGTTCTCTCCCTGTGCTGTAGTGAGTAGTGAGTAGAGTTTGTGTGTTCTCTCCCCTGTGCTGTAGTGAGTAGAGTTTGTGTGTTCTCTCCCTGTGCTGCAGTGAGTGAGTAGAGTTTGTGTGTTCTCTCCCTGTGCTGTAGTGAGTAGAGTTTGTGTGTTCTCTCCCTGTGCTGTAGTGAGTAGTGAGTAGAGTTTGTGTGTTCTCTCCCTGTGCTGTAGTGAGTAGAGTTTGTGTGTTCTCTCCCTGTGCTGTAGTGAGTAGTGAGTAGAGTTTGTGTGTTCTCTCCCTGTGCTGTAGTGAGTAGTGAGTAGAGTTTGTGTGTTCTCTCCCTGTGCTGTAGTGAGTGAGTAGAGTTTGTGTGTTCTCTCCCTGTGCTGTAGTGAGTAGAGTTTGTGTGTTCTCTCCCTGTGCTGTAGTGAGTAGTGAGTAGAGTTTGTGTGTTCTCTCCCTGTGCTGTAGTGAGTAGAGTTTGTGTGTTCTCTCCCTGTGCTGTAGTGAGTAGTGAGTAGAGTTTGTGTGTTCTCTCCCTGTGCTGTAGTGAGTAGTGAGTAGAGTTTGTGTGTTCTCTCCCTGTGCTGCAGTGAGTGTGTAGAGTTTGTGTGTTCTCTCCCTGTGCTGTAGTGAGTAGTGAGTAGAGTTGGTGTGTTCTCTCCCCTGTGCTGTAGTGATTGTGTAGAGTTTGTGTGTTCTCTCCCTGTGCTGTAGTGAGTGAGTAGAGTTTGTGTGTTCTCTCCCTGTGCTGTAGTGAGTAGTGAGTAGAGTTTGTGTGTTCTCTCTCTGTGCTGTAGTGAGTGTGTAGAGTTTGTGTGTTCTCTCCCCTGTGCTGCAGTGAGTGAGTAGAGTTGGTGTGTTCTCTCCCTGTGCTGTAGTGAGTAGTGTGTAGAGTTTGTGTGTTCTCTCCCTGTGCTGTAGTGAGTAGTGAGTAGAGTTTGTGTGTTCTCTCCCTGTGCTGTAGTGAGTAGTGTGTAGAGTTTGTGTGTTCTCTCCCTGTGCTGTAGTGAGTAGTGAGTAGAGTTGGTGTGTTCTCTCCCTGTGCTGTAGTGAGTGAGTGGAGTTGGTGTGTTCTCTCCCTGTGCTGTAGTGAGTAGTGAGTAGAGTTTGTGTGTTCTCTCCCCTGTGCTGTAGTGAGTGAGTAGAGTTTGTGTGTTCTCTTCCTGTGCTGTAGTGAGTAGTGAGTAGAGTTTGTGTGTTCTCTCCCCTGTGCTGTAGTGAGTAGTGAGTGGAGTTTGTGTGTTCTCTCCCCTGTGCTGTAGTGAGTAGTGAGTAGAGTTTGTGTGTTCTCTCCCTGTGCTGTAGTGAGTGTGTAGAGTTTGTGTGTTCTCTCCCTGTGCTGTAGTGAGTGTGTAGAGTTTGTGTGTTCTCTCCCTGTGCTGTAGTGAGAGAGTAGAGTTTGTGTGTTCTCTCCCTGTGCTGTAGTGAGTAGTGAGTAGAGTTTGTGTGTTCTCTCCCCATGTGCTGTAGTGAGTGTGTAGAGTTTGTGTGTTCTCTCCCTGTGCTGTAGTGAGAGAGTAGAGTTTGTGTGTTCTCTCCCCTGTGCTGTAGTGAGTAGTGAGTAGAGTTTGTGTGTTCTCTCCCCATGTGCTGTAGTGAGTGAGCGAGATGTCCAGTAGCGTCCTTCACGAGTCTCCTCCACAGACCCCTTCTTGGCACCGCTGGTACCACTCCAGATCCTCCTGTGCCACATCAGTCCATCTCCTCTCCAGGCTGTGCCGGTCAAACTCTCTCTCTCTCTCTCACACCGGCCCACACCCACACGCCGTGCTCTGGTGTTCAACTCTGCGGCTCTCGGCTTCATCTACAGTCGACGCGAGTTCGGAGTGCTGACCCAGAGGCTCTCAGACTGCAGCAGGGTTCTCAACGTTTCTTTACAATAATTAATCACCACCACCAAGAACAACCGCCATCAACAACTCAACGCGTATGATCTCGCAGCCGATACCCTGGTTCGATGTTGATGTTCGCGTTGGGCCACGTAAAGATCTGGCAAACATGTTGTTGAGAAAGCCCTCCACCACCCGACAAGGCCTTGCCAATTCCACCGTCACACCCGTGGCACAAGCGCCGGTTGTGGTCATTTCGGCTCGGCTCACCGGGTGAGCTGTGGGTGAGCTTACCCGTGTCGGGTGGTGGAGGGCTTACACAACAAAACTTTGGCCAGTTCATTGTGGCCTGAATCACAAATCGATTACAATGACGACGATAGGCAACAGTAAACAACAACGCACAGGCTTTAAAAAAAACCCACGCGGACGGCAGCAGCAGTAGCGCACGGCGACCCGAGCCAGTGATCACGTGACCCACATCCGTCTTTGTCTCCCCGGGCCCTAAACAAGGGGCTTCACTCACGTGGCCTCATCAAGATGCTAACCACTCCCAATCTTCGCATCGAGGTGCCTCCAGTTAGCACGGTTGGCGCCTTTACCTTTATTATCTGCACCTGAGAGATTGCAGGTGTACACCTCAAACAGAACAGGTGTACCCCGGCCCAGTAGGAGGAGTGCTTCACAGCGAGAGTGTCAGTGTCCCTCTCACCTGGCCGTCCAGGTGTCCCTCTCACCTGGCCGTACAGGTGTGGCGCATCACCTGGGAGTGACAGGTGTGGCGCATCACCTGGTCAGTTCGATCCCGGCGGCCGCCCTGGTTAGACTATTACTACTATAATGAGCCACATGCCACACCCCCACCACCCGGCATTAATAATCATGTCACTCCACATGTAGCAACCCCCCTCATTAATACTCATGAGCAGGTGACGTTACTGCACATCGAACGGCCCCCCTCATTAATAATCATGAAGAGGTGACGTCTTCCAAACGGACACCCCCCCCCATCCCCCCATTCATAATAATTAGCGGGTGACGTTACTCCACATGGGGGGGGGGGGGGGGCGAGGCGCCTCCTCCCCCCTCCACGGCGTCAACTCACAGCCCTCACTACAAAGGCAGAACCCTCACGTCACGCGGTCTCCGCAGCGCTGTTGAGACATCAAAGTAAAAAGGACGTCGTGATGAACGAGGGATTATAACCTTAAAATGTAGTAAGTCTGTGTCACCGCGCCCTTACAAGTTGCACACGCATTTTGATGCGATGAATATCACGTCGCGGTCTGCTTTTCGCTTGCAAGTTTCAGATTTACTGCAATACACCCGTCCTTGGACGGGCAAAAGGCGAGTGGTGGTGTATATTAAGCGTGTACAGGGTAACTGTTATAATGTTACCGCGGTGCACGTATTAGGCGCCACCTGCTTTGCTCACAGCGGACGTGAAAAATCCTGTGACGTCAATTTCGTCACGGCCAATTAACAAAAATGGCCCCACAAATGCCTCTGGGGAAACGTCATCACCACGTGGCCCGCTACTGCCAACCGCGAGCGGACGGCGGTACCCGTCGGGGAAGCATAGCGGGGCCGTCCGTCACGACGGCCTTGCACACTGGGGGAATGGCGCCAACTCCAAATGCACCCACGGTTGGTTGAGTTAAGGTGGGTGAGCGAGTGTTCGGGTGAGTGGGCCACTGGGTGGGTGAGCGAGTGTGTGGGTGAGTGGGCCAGTGGGTGAGTGAGTGAATGTGTGGGTGAGTGGGCGGGTGGGCGAGTGGGCGAGTGGGTGGGTGGGTGAGTGGGCCACTGGTTGGGTTAGTGGGCCAGTGGGTGGGTGAGTGGGCGAGTGGATGGGTGAGTGGGCAAGTGGGTGGGTGAGTGGGCCACTGGTTGGGTGAGTGGGCCAGTGGGTGGGTGAGTGGGCGAGTGGGTGGGTGAGTGGGCTACTGGTTGGGTGAGTGGGCCAGTGGGTGGGTGGGTGGGCGAGTGGGTGGGTGAGTGGGCCACTGGGTGGGTGAGTGAGCGAGTGGGTGGGTGAGTGAGTAGGCGAGCGAGCATGTGAGCGGAGGATCCTGCGTGTTGGTGAGTGGACGAGCGGCACTCTACCCCATCTGTGAAACACAGCGCCTCCGTCCGTCCGTGAGACAGCGCCGTGCGCTGTCGGAACGGCGCGCGAGCACCCACCAGCGTGGCGCCCCCCAACCGATTTGATTGTCCAGCGATCGCACGTGCGTGCCCCCCCCTTCCAGGCGCATCTTCCCGTGGCCCCTTAACCCCCGCGGTCTCGGCGGCGCGTGGGGGAGGGGGGGGGGGGTCTCAGAACTCGTCGTGGCGTTTGAGCTCCTCGCCGAAGTTGGTTGCCTGGCTGCCGATGAAGAGGTCGAACTTGTTGAGGATCTCCTCGACGCTCAGCTTGCCGTCCTGCTCACCTCGTCACCACCACCGCCACAATTATCATCGTCATCATCACCACCACCAGAACTACACACATCATCATCATCACCACCACCAGAACTACACACATCATCATCATCACCACCACCAGAACTACACACATCATCATCATCACCACCACTAGAACTAGGCACACATCATCATCACCATCTGAGACGTGATCGTCGTCATCACCATCGTCACAGGTGACACAGGTGTGTGTGTGTCACAGGTGTGTGTGTGACACAGGTGTGTGTGTCACAGGTGTGTGTGTGTCACAGGTGTGTGTGTGACACAGGTGTGTGTGTCACAGGTGTGTGTGTCACAGGTGTGTGTGTGACACAGGTGTGTGTGTCACAGGTGTGTGTGTGTCACAGGTGTGTGTGTGACACAGGTGTGTGTGTCACAGGTGTGTGTGTGACACAGGTGTGTGTGTGTTACAGGTGTGCGCGTTTTTACACCTGCTCGTCTGTAGCAGGTGAGATGCAGAGTGTGAGAGAAAGCGCAGGACTGTGAGTGGGGAGTGGTGGTGCAGCGGTTAGCGCGCTACGCTACAAACCCGGTGATCCGAGTTCGATTCCCGCTTCAGGCCAACACCAGTGACGATTATCTAAACATCGCCATCCCCTCCCTCGTGTGCCATGCCCGCCTTAGTGCTGCTCACTAACTGCACTTGCTCCAAACATTCTGTTGAGTCTACACGTGGGGAGTCTTTGTTACACTCTCTCACTCCGTCTCACCACGTTGCTCACTCTCTCACTCCATCTCTCTCTCACTCCGTCTCTCTCTCTCCATCGCTCTCTCTCTCTCCCTCTCCGCCTCTCTCCGTGGCTCTCTGCTCACCGCGTCGGCGTCGCTCTCGTGCACCAGGTGCTGTGCCTCGATGTCGGCGTGGTCGTAGTCGCTGGGCAGCACCCAGGCCCGCGTCTCGGCGCGCCCCATCCTGCCGTCGCCGTCCGTGTCGCGCACCGCCAGGAACTGCGCCCGCTCCGTGCGAACCCACTCGGGCTCCTCCGCCCCCGCCCCCTGCCGCTCCCCGTCCGCGTCGTCTCCCGCGCTCGGCTCCCGCGAGAACATGTCTCCTGCGGTGGACGCCACGGTGGTGGACGTCAGAGGTGGACATCAGATGATGATGATGATGATGATTTGAGATTCCACGATAACAGCAGTGGCGTTAAATTTCGATTTAAAGCTTTCGTGACTGCAGGGATTCATCTTCTTGGTTCTTTGGGTAAAGTCACGTAGAAGGGAAATAATTAAATAATAAAAATAAAACATCATAAAATACAATTCTCACGACGTTTCGGCCACAACACAAGCAGCCGTCCTCAGGTGAAGAACAGGTCTGTCGGGAAGAGAGTGTCACGTAGTAGCTTCAACGCTGTCTTTCCGACAGACCTGTTCTTCACCTGAGGACGGCTGCTTGTGTTGTGGCCGAAACGTCGTGAGAATTGTATTTTATTATGGTTTATCTTTATTATTTTATTATTTACCTTCTACGTGACTTTACCGAAAGAACCAAGAAGAGCAGTGGCGTTGTTCGTCACAAGAACCATGAGACCAGTGAGACGTTTGCTGCTGTTGACGACGGTGATTGCGAAGACAGGTGATGAGATTTCGACGTGGTGGCGTGTGTGTTGGTGTGTGTTGGTGTGTTAGTATGTTAGTGTGTGTTAGTGTGTGTTGGTGTGTGTGTTGGTGTGTGTGTTGGTGTGTGTGTTGGTGTGTGTGTTGGTGTGTGTTGGTGTGTGTGTTGGTGTGTGTGTTGGGGTGTGTGTTGGTGTGTGTGTTGGTGTATGTGTTGGTGTGTGTTGTTGGTGTGTGTTGTTGGTGTGTGTTGTTGGTGTGTGTTGTTGGTGTGTGTGTTGGTGTGTGTGTTGGTGTGTGTTGTTGGTGTGTGTTGTTGGTGTGTGTGTTGGTGTGTGTGTTGGTGTGTGTTGTTGGTGTGTGTTGTTGGTGTGTGTGTTGGTGTATGTGTTGGTGTATGTGTTGGTGTGTGTTGTTGGTGTGTGTTGTTGGTGTGTGTTGTTGGTGTGTGTGTTGGGGTGTGTGTTGGTGTGTGTGTTGGTGTATGTGTTGGTGTGTGTTGTTGGTGTGTGTTGTTGGTGTGTGTTGTTGGTGTGTGTTGTTGGTGTGTGTGTTGGTGTGTGTGTTGGTGTGTGTGTTGGTGTGTGTTGGGGTGTTTGGCGGCGTCTTACCAATGTACTCCTCGATGTCGATGGTCCCATCCCCGTCCTTGTCGAGGTCCTCGATCGTCTCCTGCGATGACGCGGGGGGAGGGGGGAGGGGGTAGGGGGGAGGGGGGGGACATCCTCGGTTGGGGATCGAGCAGGAGCAGGAACAAAGACAAAGACTCCCCGTGTAGCCTTCAACAGACTGTTGGGGCAAGTGCAGCTAGCGAGCACCGACGAAGGGCGGCACGGCACACGAGGTGGTGGGTGGCCAGCACCACGCCCGGCCGCCTTTGTCTCCCGTGTAGCGATGTTTATACACCGCACCAGGTACTCATTTGAGGCAAAGTAGACCTAGGGGAGGCTCAGGACCGCTTCAAATCATCGTCACTGGTGTTGGCCGTGAGCCGGGACTCAAACTCGGGTCGCCGGGTTCGTAGCATAGCGTAGCGCTAACCACTACACTACGGGACTGTGGCGCACGCACGCACCGGCACGCACGCACCGGCACGCACGCACCGGCACGCACGCACCGGCACGCACGCACCGGCACGCACGCACCGGCACGCACGCACCGGCACGCACGCACCGGCACGCACGCACCGGCACGCACGCACCGGCACGCACGCACCGGCACGCACGCACCGGCACGCACGCACCGGCACGCACGCACCGGCACGCACGCACCGGCACGCACGCATCGACACGCACGCACCGACACGCACGCACCGACACGCACGCACTGAAACACACGCACCGACACGCACGCACCGACACGCACGTGCGCACCGTGATGACGAGCTCGGCCATGTGCTCGTGCTCGTCGGGGTGCAGGAAGGCCGAGAACTCCTCCCGAGTCATCCGCCCGTCCGCGTCGCCGTCCGCGTGGGAGAAGCGGCGCCGGTCGCGCGCCAACATCCGCCGGTACCCACCGCCCTCCTCACCGTCGCCACCGTCCTCCTCTGGGGGCATGCACCACATCACCTCATCACCACCAACGCCACCACCAACATCAACACCACCACCAACATCACCACCGACATCATCAACATCACCACCGACATCACCACCACCGACACCACCACCAACATCACCAACCACATCATCAACATCACCACCAACATCACCACCGACACCACCACCGACACCACCACCAACGACATCACCACCGACACCACCACCGACACCACCACCACCACCAACATCACCACCACCAACATCACCACTAACATCACTACCCACATCATCATCACCACCACCACCAACATCACCACCAACATCACCACCGACATCATCAACACCACCACCGACACCACTACCACCACCGACACCACCACCACCGACACCACGACCACCGCCGACGTGGCCTGCGTACGTGGCCTTCGCACCGAAGTGGGAGCCGTAGGTGGTGTTGCGGTACCCAAGTGGAAGCCGTAGGTGGTGTTGCGGTACCCAAGTGGGAGCCGTAGGTGGTGTTGTGGTACGGAAGTGGGAGCCGTAGGTGGTGTTGTGGTACCCAAGTGGGAGCCGTAGGTGGTGTTGTGGTACGGAAGTGGGAGCCGTAGGTGGTTTTGTGGTACCCAAGTGGGAGCCGTAGGTGGTTTTGTGGTACCGAAGTGGGAGCCGTAGGTGGTGTTGCGGTACGGAAGTGGGAGCCGTAGGTGGTGTTGTGGTACCGGAGTGGGAGCCGTAGGTGGTGTTGTGGTACGGAAGTGGGAGCCGTAGGTGGTGTTGTGGTACCGAAGTGGGAGCCGTAGGTGGTGTTGCGGTACGGAAGTGGGAGCCGTAGGTGGTGTTGTGGTACCGAAGTGGGAGCCGTAGGTGGTGTTGCGGTACCGAAGTGGGAGCCGTAGGTGGTGTTGCGGTACGGAAGTGGGAGCCGTAGGTGGTGTTGCGGTACCGAAGTGGGAGCCGTAGGTGGTGTTGCGGTACCGAAGTGGGAGCCGTAGGTGGTGTTGCGGTACTCGTCCCAGGACACGTGGTCGTCGCGGTCCGCGTCGTACTCGCGCCAGTGGCGCGCCACCTCCTCGGCGGCGTAGCGCCGCTGCGTGAACTTGATCCACACGCGCAGCTCAGAGCGCGACACCAGCCCATCCTCGTCCACGTCCATCCGCTCCACAAGCGCCCTGCACCACCACCACCGCCACCACCGTCACCACCGTCACTACCACGCAGAGAATCGACACCGCCGCCGTCACCACCACCGTCACCACCGCCGTCACCACCACCGTTACCGCCGCCGTCACCACCACCACTGCCACCACCGCCACCGTCACCACGCAGAAAATCGACACCACCACCGCCGCCACCACCGTCACCACCACGCAGAGAATCGACACCGCCGCCGCTGCTGTCACAACCACCACTACGGGGAGGCCCATCACACCACCGGATGCGGCGTGCAGGTTGAGGGTGATGATGATGATGATGAGGAGCGAGGAGGTAAAGGATTGAGGAAGGGAGGACGATGACGACCGTGGTGCTGACGAGGAAGCCGACGAGGCGGCCGCCGACTCACGCGAGCCGCCGCTTGCTCTGCTCAGGGCCGAGGCTCTCGAAGGCCCGAGCCTCCTCGGGGTCCAGGATGGGGGGGGGGGGGCACCTCCTCGGGGCGCTGCTGCCCCCCCTCGGCGTCGGGACGCGGGGGGGTGGCCACGCGGTCGCGCGCCGGGGCCCCCCGCGGCACCGCCGGCTTGCAGCTCCCGGGGCCCGGCCAGGAGGCCACGAGGAGCAGCAGCAGCAGGAGGGGGGGCCGGAGGGGTCGGGTGGAGGTGGCGAGGCCCACGGGGCCACGCGTGCTGGGCGAAGATGGCCACGAGGAGGCGCGTGCAGGGGAGAGATCCATGGCGATGCGGCGATGACCTGGTTACACAGACAAAGACAAAAGTCCCCCCGTGTGGCCTTTAACAGACCGTTGGGGCAAGTGCCACCATGGGGTGGGAGGCCGGCACCAGGCCTGCCACCGGTCGCCCCCTGATGTCCCTCCCCAGTGCTGATGTCCAGACACCGCATCACCAGGTACTCGTTATAGGCTGAGTCGACATAGGGGGGGCCCAACACCGGTTTGGATAATTATATATAATCGTTGCTTGTGTTGATGGTCGTGAGCGGGAATCGAACTCGCCTTGCCGGGTTCATAGTGTCGTGAACTAACTGCACCTCCGATTAGCACGGTTGGCTGAATACGGTGTAAAAGAAGTTCAACAGACATCCACTATCCAGCACACGCAGCACACTAACACACACAGAACACTAACACACACACACAATAACACACACAGTACACTAACACACACAGTACACTAACACACGCAGCACACTAACACACACAGCAAACTAACACACACACACAATAACACACACACACAATAACACACACAGTACACTAACACACACAGTACACTAACACACGCAGCACACTAACACACACAGTACACTAACACACACAGCACACTAACACACACACACAATAACACACACAGCGCACTAACACACACACACAATAACACACACAGTACACTAACACACACAGTACACTAACACACGCAGCACACTAACACACACAGCAAACTAACACACACACACACAATAACACACACACACAATAACACACACAGTACACTAACACACACAGTACACTAACACACGCAGCACACTAACACACACAGTACACTAACACACACAGCACACTAACACACACACACAATAACACACACAGCGCACTAACACACACACACAATAACACACACAGTACACTAACACACACAGTACACTAACACACACAGCACACTAACACACACAGCACACTAACACACACAGTACGCTAACACACACAGCACACTAACACACACACACAATAACACACGCAGCACACTAACACACACAGTACACTAACACACACAGCACAATAACACACACAGCACACTAACACACACAGCACACTAACACACGCAGCACACTAACACACACAGTACACTAACACACACAGCACACTAACACACGCAGCACACTAACACACGCAGCACACTAACACACACAGCACACTAACACACACAGTACACTAACACACACAGCACACTAACACACACAGCACACTAACACACACAGCACACTAACACACACAGTATACTAACACACACAGTACACTAACACACACAGTACACTAACACACACAGTACACTAACACACACAGTACACTAACACACACAGCACACTAACACACAGCACACTAACACACACAGTACACTAACACACACAGCACACTAACACACACAGTACACTAACACACACAGCACACTAACACACGCAGCACACTAACACACACAGTACACTAACACACACAGTACACTAACACACACAGCACACTAACACACACAGTACACTAACACACACAGCACACTAACACACGCAGCACACTAACACACGCAGCACACTAACACACACAGTACACTAACACACACACACAATAACACACACAGTACACTAACACACGCAGCACACTAACACACGCAGCACACTAACACACACAGTACACTAACACACACACACAATAACACACACAGTACACTAACACACGCAGCACACTAATACACACACACAATAACACACACAGTACACTAACACACACAGTACACTAACACACACAGCACACTAACACACGCAGCACACTAACACACACAGCAAACTAACACACGCACACAATAACACACACAGCGCACTAACACACACAGCACACTAAAACACACTAACACACACACAACACACGCAGCACACTAACACACACACACAATAACACACACAGTACACTAACACACACAGTACACTAAAACACACTAACACACACACAGCACACACAGCACACTAACACACACTAACACACACAGCAAACTAACACACACACAATAACACACACAGCGCACTAACACACACAGCACACTAAAACACACTAACACACACACAGCACACACACAGCACACTAACACACACTAACACACACAGCAAACTAACACACACACACAATAACACACACAGCGCGCTAACACACACAGGACACTAAAACACACTAACACACACACAGCACACACACAGCACACTAACACACACTAACACACAATAACACACACAGCAAACTAACACACACACACAATAACACACACAGCGCACTAACACACACAGCACACTAAAACACACTAACACACACACAGCACACACACAGCACACTAACACACACTAACACACACAGCAAACTAACACACACACACAATAACACACACAGCGTACTAACACACACAGCACACTAACACACACAGCACACCAACACACGCAGCACACTAACACACACAGCAAACTAACACACACACACAATAACACACACAGCGCACTAACACACACAGCACACTAAAACACACTAACACACACACAGCACACACACAGCACACTAACACACACAGCGCACTAACACACACAGCGCACTAACACACAGCACACTAACACACACAGCGCACTAACACACAGCACACTAACACACACAGCGCACTAACACACACTAACACACACACTAACACACACAGCGCACTAACACACAGCACACTAACACACACAGCGCACTAACACACACTAACACACACAGCACACTAACACACACTAACACACACAGCGCACTAACACACAGCACACTAACACACACTAACACACACAGCGCACTAACACACACTAACACACACTAACACACACAGCACACTAACACACACTAACACACACAGCGCACTAACACACACAGCACACTAACACACACTAACACACACACAGCACACTAACACACACAGCACACTAACACACACAGCACACTAACACACACAGCGCACTAACACACACAGCACACTAACACACACTAACACACACACAGCACACTAACACACACAGCGCACTAACACACACAGCACACTAACACACACAGCACACTAACACACACAGCGCACTAACACACGCAGCACACTAACACACACTAACACACACAGCGCACTAACACACACAGCACACTAACACACACAGCACACTAACACACACAGCGCACTAACACACACAGCGCACTAACACACACAGCACACTAACACACACAGCACACTAACACACGCAGCACACTAACACACACAGCACACTAACACACACAGCGCACTAACACACACAGCGCACTAACACACACAGCACACTAACACACACAGCACACTAACACACACAGCACACTAACACACACAGCGCACTAACACACACAGCGCACTAACACACACAGCACACTAACACACACAGCGCACTAACACACACAGCGCACTAACACACACAGCACACTAACACACACAGCACACTAACACACGCAGCACACTAACACACACAGCACACTAACACACACAGCGCACTAACACACACAGCGCACTAACACACACAGCACACTAACACACACAGCACACTAACACACACAGCACACTAACACACACAGCGCACTAACACACACAGCACACTAACACACACAGCGCACTAACACACGCAGCACACTAACACACACAGCACACTAACACACACAGCGCACTAACACACACAGCGCACTAACACACACAGCACACTAACACACACAGCGCACTAACACACACAGCGCACTAACACACGCAGCACACTAACACACACAGCACACTAACACACACAGCGCACTAACACACACAGCGCACTAACACACACAGCACACTAACACACACAGCACACTAACACACACAGCGCACTAACACACACAGCGCACTAACACACGCAGCACACTAACACACACAGCACACTAACACACACAGCGCACTAACACACACAGCGCACTAACACACACAGCACACTAACACACACAGCACACCAACACACGCAGCACACTAACACACACAGCGCACTAACACACACAGCACACCAACACACGCAGCACACTAACACACACAGCGCACTAACACACACAGCACACCAACACACGCAGCACACTAACACACACAGCACACTAACACACACAGCGCACTAACACACACAGCGCACTAACACACACAGCACACCAACACACGCAGCACACTAACACACACAGCGCACTAACACACACAGCACACCAACACACGCAGCACACTAACACACACAGCGCACTAACACACACAGCACACCAACACACGCAGCACACTAACACACACAGCGCACTAACACACACAGCACACTAACACACACAGCGCACTAACACACACAGCACACTAACACACACAGCACACTAACACACACAGCGCACTAACACACACAGCACACCAACACACACAGCGCACTAACACACACAGCACACTAACACACACAGCACACTAACACACACAGCACACTAACACACACAGCGCACTAACACACACAGCGCACTAACACACACAGCACACCAACACACACAGCGCACTAACACACACAGCACACTAACACACACAGCACACTAACACACACAGCGCACTAACACACACAGCACACCAACACACACAGCGCACTAACACACACAGCACACTAACACACACAGCGCACTAACACACACAGCACACTAACACACACAGCGCACTAACACACACAGCACACTAACACACACAGCACACTAACACACACAGCACACTAACACACACAGCACACCAACACACACAGCGCACTAACACACACAGCACACTAACACACACAGCACACCAACACACACAGCACACTAACACACACAGCACACCAACACACACAGCAAACTAACACACGCACACAATAACACACACAGCGCACTAACACACACAGCACACTAAAACACACTAACACACACACAGCACACTAACACACACAGCACACTAACACACACAGCGCACTAACACACACAGCGCACTAACACACACAGCACACTAACACACACAGCACACTAACACACACAGCGCACTAACACACACAGCGCACTAACACACACAGCGCACTAACACACACAGCACACCAACACACGCAGCACACTAACACACACAGCACACTAACACACACAGCGCACTAACACACACAGCACACTAACACACACAGCACACTAACACACACAGCACACTAACACACACAGCGCACTAACACACACAGCGCACTAACACACACAGCGCACTAACACACACAGCACACCAACACACGCAGCACACTAACACACACAGCACACTAACACACACAGCACACTAACACACACAGCGCACTAACACACACTAACACACACACAGCACACACACAGCATAACTAACACACACTAACACACAGCGCACTAACACACACAGCACACTAACACACACTAACACACACACAGCACACACACAGCATAACTAACACACACTAACACACAGCGCACTAACACACACAGCACACTAACACACACTAACACACACACAGCGCACTAACACACACTAACACAGCACACTAACACACACTAACACACACACAGCGCACTAACACACACTAAGCGCACTAGCAGCGCGGTGGGGCTCAGCGTGGGTACCGGGCCTATAAGTGGTCCAGCCTGGCAGGGTCCCCTCGCTCAAGGGGGTCACTCAGGGGGGCAGGGACCCCCTGGGGGGGGGGGGGGGGCAGGGGGGGGGGTCTTTGTCTCTCCCGCGAGCTCCCCCTTTGTCGCGAGAACGCAGGAGGAGGAAGCGATGGAAGAGGGAGGGTGAGGAGGGAGGGTGAGGATGAGTGAGGAGGAGGTGGAGGGTGAGGATGAGTGAGGAGGAGGTGGATGAGGTGGACAAGGTGGAGGACGAGGAGGTGAACGAGGAGGTGGAGGTACCGTGTGCCCGGCGGAGCTTGGAGGACCCGAATCCCCCACCCCCCTCTACCCCTCCCCCTTTATCCCCCGCCCCCCTCGCTCACCACTGGCCACGCGCCGCCACGTGTAGGTCCGCTCGGCCAAAAGTCCGGACACGTGACGGCCGGTGACGTCATCGTAGCTCCCCCCCCCCTCTGCGCTGTGGAATGCGGCCCCGCCCCCGCATCCCCCGCGCTCCTCTGCCCCTCCCCTCCACGTGGCCTGACCCTCCACAAAGACAAAGATCCCCCGTGTAGCCCAGCCAGACTGTTGGGGCAAGTGCTGTTAGCGAGTAGGAAGCTCCCGAAGAAGGCCGGCACGGCACACAAAGGGGTGGGTGGCCAGCACCACGCCGGGCCGCATCAGGAACTTATTTGAGGCTGAGTCGACCTCGGGGAGGTCCAGAACCAGTTCATGTAATCGACACTGTTGGCCGTGAGCGGGAATCGAACTCGGTTCGCCGGGTTTGTAGCGTAGCGCGCTAACCGCTGCACTACCGCTCCCTTCTCACCCTCCCCCCCTCACTCACTCACCCTCTCACACTCACTCACCCTCTCACTCACTCACTCACCCTCTCACTCACTCACCCTCTCACTCACTCACCCTCTCACTCACTCACTCACCCTCTCACTCACTCACGCTCTCACTCACTCACTCACACTCTCACATTCACTCACCCTCTCACACTCCCCCCCTCACTCATTCCCTCCCTTCACACACTCACTCACCCACTCACACTCTCACACTCACTCACCCTCTCACACTCACTCACCCTCTCACACTCTTACACTCACTCACCCCCTCACACTCACCCCGCTCACACTCCCCCCCATCACTCACTCACCCTCTCACACTCACTCACTCACTCACCCTCTCACACTCTTACATTCACTCACCCCCTCACACTCACCCCCTCACTCACTCACTCACTTCCCCCCTCACACTCTCTCCCTCGCTCACCCTCTCCCCCTCACTCACTCCCCCCTCACTCACTCACTCACCCTCTCACACTCTTACACTCACTCACCCTCTCACACTCCTCCCCTCACTCACTCACTCACTCACTCCCCCCTCACACTCTCTCACTCACTCACCCTCTCACACTCACTCACTCTCTCCCCCTCACTCACTCCCCCCCTCACTCACCCTCTCACTCTCCCCCCCTCACTCACTCACCCCCTCACTCACTCACTCACCCTCCCCCCCTCACTTACTCACTCACCCTCTCACTCACTCACTCACCCTCTCTCCTCACCCTTCCCCCTCACTCACCCTCTCACACTCCCCCCCTCACTCACTCACTCACCCTCTCACACACCCCCCCTCACTCACTCACTCACTCCCCCTCTCACACTCTCCCCCTCACTCACTCACCCTCTCACCCTCTCCCCCTCACTCACTCACCCTCTCACACTCCCCCCCTCACTCACTCACTCACCCTCTCACACACCCCCCCTCACTCACTCACTCACTCCCCCTCTCACACTCTCCTCCCCACTCACTCACCCTCTCCCCCTCACTCACTCACCCTCTCACCCTCACTCACTCACCCGCTACGCCTCACCCAATACGCCTCACCCACTACGCCTCACCCACTACGCCTCACCCACTTCGCCTCACCCGACCGCCCGGCGCAGTCTAAAGGTCACATGTGGTGTCACTTAAAAACACGTGACCTCGCGACACACTGGGATGGGTCCCATGTGTGTACACGTGTGTGTGTACCTGCGTGTGTGTACCTGTGTGTGTACCTGTGTGTGAGTGTACACGCGTGTGTGTGCTCCTGTGTGTGTGTGTACCTGTGTGTGTGTGTACACGCGTTTGTGTGTACCTGCGTGGGTGTACACCTGTGTGTGTGTACCTGTGTGTGAGTGTACACGCGTGTGTGTGCTCCTGTGTGTGTATACCTGTGTGTGTGTACCTGTGTGTGTGTGTACACGCGTGTGTGTGTGTACCTGTGTGTGTACCTGTGTGTGTGTACCTGTGCGTGTGTACCTGTGTGTGTTCCTGTGTGTGTGTACACGCGTGTGTGTGTACCTGTGTGTGTGCCTGTGTGTGTGTACCTGTGTGTACCTGCGTGTGTGTGTACCTGTGTGTGTGTGTACCTGTGTGTGTGTACCTGTGTGTGTGTGTACACTGTGTGTGTGTGTACCTGTGTGTGTACCTGTGTGTGTGTACCTGTGTGTGTACCTGCGTGTGTGTGTACCTGTGTGTGTACCTGCGTGTGTGTGTACCTGTGTGTGTACCTGTGTGTGTGTACCTGTGTGTGTACACTGTGTGTGTGTACCTGTGTGTGTACCTGTGTGTGTGTACCTGTGTGTGTGTACACTGTGTGTGTGTGTACCTGTGCGTGTGTACCTGTGTGTGTGTAGCTGTGTGTGTACCTGTGTGTGTACCTTTGTGTGTGTGTGTACACTGTGTGTGTGTACCTGTGTGTGTACCTGTTGGAAAGATTTAGGCTGGCCTGCTTACGATCCATCCTGGGTTTAACCAGGCTGGATTGTGTGAGGAGCTCACAAATCCTTGAAAGATCTGGGCAAAGTCCCATCGGTGAGCTCCTCCGGCAGGCAAGGCTGCGTTGGCTGGGTCATGTAGCCCGCATGCCCAGCCACCGCATGCCTTAACAGCTTTTGTTCGGCCGGATCGAGGGGGCTAAACGGGCGCGGCACGGGCTAGAGAAGAGATGGAGTGATGTGGTACAGGAGGACGTGGAGCTGAGTGGATTTGCCGATGACTGGTACCAGCGGTGTCAAGATCGGCCTTAGTGGAGGAGGCTCGTGAAAGACGCTACTGGGCAGTTGGAGGCAGTCGCCCTCCAACAACAACGGAGGGCGGAGGAGCGACGCTCACAATAACGAGCGGAGCGCCGGGTGGCTAAAGCACATCAAGTTGGTACAGTAGGGGGCACAGGTGGTGCATCAGCCAGTCATCTCGGTCATCTCGGTCAGTCGACCCGAGGCACCTGGGTCTGCCCCGTGACCTCCTGCCAGCGGGCGTTCGGCACTTCACGTGGCCTCAAGGTGCACTTGGCCTGGCACAAGCGTCGTGGTGACGTCACCGCCACTTAGTGGCGAATGGCGGTTGTTGTTGTGTACCTGTGTGTGTGTACCTGTGTGTGTACACTGTGTGTGTGTACCTGTGTGTGTGTACCTGTGTGTGTGTACCTGTGCGTGTGTACCTGTGCGTGTGTACCTGTGTGTGTGTACACTGTGTGTGTGTACCTGTGCGTGTGTACCTGTGTGTGTGTGTACCTGTGTGTGTGTACACTGTGTGTGTGTACCTGTGCGTGTGTACCTGTGCGTGTGTACCTGTGTGTGTGTGTGTACACTGTGTGTGTGTTCCTGTGTGTGTATCTGCGTGCGGGGAGCTGTAGTGGAGCGGCTAGCTCGCTGCACTCCGACCCGGGGTTCGATTCCCGCTCACGACCATCAACATCGTTGGTGCTCGCTAACAGCACTTGCCCCAACAGTCTGTTAAGGCTATAGGGGGGATCTTTGTCTTTGTGTACACGTGTGTGTGTACACAAGGTGATGGGAGAGATGTGGGGGGGAAGTTGATGGTTGAAGTCGTGGCTGAAGTAGTCAGTGATGGTTGAAGCAATGTGCTCATGTAATGTCGTGTATGTTGGTGGTGGTGATGCCGTTGTGATGCGTGGTGTCCACGGGGGGGCGATGTGGCTCCGTGCTCGAGACGACGACGCGTCGCGTGGAGCTCCTCCAGAGGCAGCAGCAGTCGGAGCTGCGGATGCTGATGAGACGTTGAATGTTGAAACCGACGCAGAGTTTTGCTCGTGACGAACCGACCAACGCTGCTGAGATTGCTCAGCAGTGGCTGATGGGATGAGTAGAATGTCCCCCGTGAGCTCTTGACGTGAAGAGCCAGAGATGCGGGGGGGGGGGGGGGGAGGCGGGGGGGGGGGGGGTTGTGTGCCCAGTTAATTTTGACGACTTCCCTGCGACGCTGGGGACGACTTTGCGCTGTGCACGGAGAGAGGTGCCAGCGACGCGCAGCGCCACGTGCCAGGCCGCGTGCGGGAAGTGTGCGTCACGAACCCTCCGCCACCCGATACAGCCAAGCAATAAAGAATAACGCACGCGCGTATGAAGTAGGATTGTTACACGAAAACCGGTAACCGTTTTCAGAATCGGTTACCGGTTCAGACCGCTTCCAGTCGCACGTTGGTCGCGAATTCACCGAGAGGCGGGCGCTGGGCGCACAGAGCGTGGGGGGCGCACAGGCCTCGAGTCGCCCGCGCCGCATGGCGGACCGGAGGAGGAGCCGGAGTCGGAGTCCCCGCACTTCGCCCAGCGCCACGCGCCACCTCCACGTGGACTTTGCTGCCGTGGGCCAATTGAGCAACGTGGCCCTTGGTTTCACATGCCGCGCCGAGAGATAGCACCCGACTGACGACCCGGAAGACGGCGAGTCCAGAGCGCTGCTGCTGACCACGGCATCACGTGCAGAGTCAGAGTCGTGCTGGCCTCCCGTTTACAGCCCTGTAGAGCCAGCGGTGGGAATTCCACATTCCTATGGCGGGGAATGGGGGCGAGTCTATCCATCGGACATCTGTTCTTAAATTTCCCAGAAAGTGGTGCTCATTTTACCGTCCCTGGACGCACGGTGGGCACGGCAAAATTAAAATGATGATGGGCTGAGTCGACCGTCAACCTCACCCCAGACGGGACTCCAATTGAACTCGCGACCTCTCGCCCGCTGCCCTTCCACTGATGAGCCCCCCCACTGCCCCCCCCCCCCCACCCCGGTTGCTGCTGCCCCGGCTACAGACAGATGAAGGAAGAGACGAGGAGGAGGAGGAGACGAGGGGGAGAGGGAGGAGGAGACGAGTAGGAGGAGGAGAGGTTTAATGGGGAGAGGGCTGAGGGATGGGGAGAATTCGCGTGCGCCGCGTGCAGGCGGCGCGGCGATGGGATTGTTTGTCCGAAAAGAGATAAAAATGAGAATATTAATAAAAAATAATAAAAAATAACAGATTGGAAATGGTTTTTCACGCCTAATTGCCACTTGTCGCGCGGCCGCGAGGCAATTTAAGTGGGGGTCGTTTAAAACGCCTTAATGACGGGGGGGGGGAGGGTTAGACTGAGACCCACACTACATCACCGCCACACACAGTACCACACACACACAACCACACACACACTTCCACACACACATACAACCATTCACACACTACCACTCACACACAACCACACACACTACCACACACACACAACCACACACACAACCACACACACTACCACACACACACACAACCACACACACAACCACACACAACCACTCACACACACACAACCACACACAACCACACACACAACCACTCACACACACAACCACACACAACCACTCACACACACAACCACACACACAACCACACACACAACCACTCACACACACAACCACACACACAACCACACACACAACCACACACACAACCACTCACACACACAACCACACACAACCACTCACACAACCACACACACACACACACACAACCACACACACAACCACTCACACACACAACCACACACACAATCACACACAACCACACACACAACCACTCACACACACAACCACACACACAACCACACACACAACCACACACACAACCACTCACACACACAACCACACACACAACCACTCACACACACAACCACACACATACACACACAACCACACACATACACACAACCACACACACAACGCCATTCGTCACTAAGTGGCGGTGATGTCAACACGGCGCTCGTGCCAGGCTAGGTGCACGTTAAGTGTTGAACGCCCGCTGGCAGAAGGTCACGGGGCAGACCCGGCAGGTGCCGTGGGTCCATTGACTAAGATGACTGGCCGATGCACCACCTGTGCCCCCTACTGTGCCAACTTGCTGTGCTTTAGCCACCCGGCGTTCCGTTCGTTGTTGTGAGCGTCGCTCCTCTGCCCTCCGTTGTTGTTGGAGGGCGACTGCCTCCACATAGGTCGATCTTGACACCGCTGGTACCAGTCATCGGCAAGTTAACTCAGCTCCACATCCTCCTGTACCACATCACGCCATCTCTTCTCTAGCCCGTGCTGCGCCCGTTTAGCCCCCTCTATCCGGCCGAACAAAAGCTGTTTAGGCATTCGGTGGCTGGGCATGCGGGCTACATGAGTCAGCCAACGCAGCCTCGTCAGCTGGAGTAGCTAACCGATGATGGGACTGTGTCCAGACCTTTCAGGATTTGTGAGCTTACACAATCCAACCTGGTTAAACCCATAATGGTTCGTAGGCAGGCCAGCCTGAATTTACAAAGCTGTTTAGATGTTCTTTTAGAGGGGTCCACGTTTTGCCAACAAAAGGAAGGCATAACTGTGGCCGAGAAGACCCGGAGCTTCGTGTGGAGCGACAGACCAGGTAGCTTCCCACACAGCGTTACGCAGCTGATGCAAAGATAATACCGTTCGACTGATTCGGATTGAGACGTCTATTGCCAAACCGGAGCTGGTCATAAGCACACTGCCCAGGTACGGGAACGCCTCCACTCTCTCCATAACTGCCCCATTACTCGTGGAGCGTGGAGGGGTTGTATGTTTGATGGCAGATCATACCCAGACAGGTGCTGTGTTATTGTCGGGGGGCTGATAGTCAGGCCCCGTCTCTTCGTGGCACGCTCCAGGTTTAGCACCAACGCATACGCAGTGAGCAGCAGCTATCAGATCATCCGCGTACAAAGCATGTTTTACCAATAGGAAGTGTTTTTAAAAACCCACCACCACTACAACCATTACCACCACAACCATTACCACCACAACCATTACCACCACAACCATCACCACTACAACCATCACCACCACAACCATCACCACCACAACCATCACCACCACTGGTGCCCACATTCACAAATTCCACCACCAGCTCCACTATAAATACAGCACAACCGACACGGCCACTCATCCCCCCCCCCCCGCCCTTATCCCCTTCCCCCCCGCCCTCCCCCGCCCCGTCAGCCACCACTTTTAATTCCCCACAATAGCGGCTCGTGCTGCAGAAAATTACTTCATTTGCATCGGAGCCGCGTCGATGACATTAGACGGGCGAGCGCGCGCGCGCGCGGGGAGAGCGAGAGGGGGGGAGGGGTCGGGGGGCTGGTGGCGTGGGACCAATGACCCTCGTCCCCCCCCCCCGCCCCCCACCCCCTCCCCGCCTCGCCCCCCCCGCCTCGCCCCCCCGCCCCCCCCCCTCCCCGTGAATGATTCCCCTGAGTCCTCACGGCGAGGCCACAGCGACAGCCACGAGAGGTCGCGACTCACCGCCGTCGTCACACGCCTTGAGTGTCTGTGAATGTGGTGCTGGGGAGCGGTGGTGCAGCGGTTAGCGCGCTGCGCTACGAACCCGCCGACTCGAGTTCGATTCCCGCTCAGGGCCAACACCAGTGATGATTATTTGAACCGGTCCTGGGCGTCCCCTCAAATGCGTACTTGGTATGGTGTGTAAACATCGCAAAGAGGAAAACAAAGGCGGCCGGGCGTGGTGCTGCCCCCCCCCACCCCCTCGTGTGCCGTGCCGGCCTTCATAGGTGCTCGCTAACAGCACTTGCCCCAACAGTCTGTTCAGGCTGTACGGGGATCTGTGGGTGTGTGTACAACACGTGACGTCTGTCGAGGACGGGTGCAGCGCGGCCCGGACCACGGGGCAGGTCCCGAAGGATCGGGAGGAGGCCGCCAACGGGGGGCCACGAAGTCCAACTCGGACAGAGCAACCAGCCGGCGGGTAGGTTATGCCATCGAACACTCCAGCCACTCACCTCCCCACGGGACAATGGGGCAGTTGTGGAGAAAATGGAGGAGTTCCAGTACCGGGGCGGTGTGATCACGACCAGGATGTGGAGCTGAGCGGACATGCCTGATGACCGGTACCAGCGGTGTCAAGATCGGCCTCCGTGGAGGAGGAGGATGGTGGAGGCTGGTGGAGGATGGCGGAGGATAGTGGGGGCTGGTGGGGGCTGGTGGGGGCTGGTGGGGGCTGGTGGGGGCTGGTGGGGGCTGGTGGCAGTGGGGGCTGGTGGGGGCTGGTGGGGGCTGGTGGCAGTCGCCTCCAACTTCTCTCGCGCCTCCGATTAGCACGGTGGGCTGCGTACGGTGCGAAAGAAGTTCAACATACGGAGGGGGGGGGGAGTGTGACGCTCACAACTACGAGCGGAACGCTGGGCGGCAAAACATGCCGCAAGTGGGCACAGTGGAGACGGGAGGTGGCGGCAGGAGGGCTCACGGGGGGGAGGGGCTCACGGGGAGAGGGGCTCACGGGGAGAGGGGCTCACGGGGAGAGGGGCTCACGGGGAGAGGGGCTCACGGGGGGGAGGGGCTCACGGGGAGAGGGGCTCACGGGGAGAGGGGCTCACGGGGAGAGGGGCTCACGGGGAGAGGGGCTCACGGGGGAGAGGGGTTCACGGGGAGCGCCACGGACCCCTCGTTCGCTTCTCACTCGCGCAGGAACAGATTGGGGACTCCCCCGTAAATCTCCTCGTGACGATTTGCGAGTTTGGGCTCCCCGCGTTCTCTCCCGAGCCCCCCCCCCCCCTCTATCTCCCACTCTCTCTCTCACTTTCTCACCATCTCCCTCACTCCCCAACTCTCTCTCTCTCACTTTCTCACCATCTCCCTCACTCCCCAACTCTCTCTCTCTCTCTCACTTTCTCACCATCTCCCTCACTCCCCAACTCTCTCTCTCTCACTTTCTCACCATCTCCCTCTCTCTGTCCATCCATCTCCCCCGCTCTCCCACTCTCTCTTTCTCTCTCTCGCACTCTCCCCATGCGCTCTACTATATATCTCCCGCGTTCTCCGCAGTTCCCCTCTCCCCTCTCTTGTTTTTACGATCTGTGGACACAAGAAGATGCTCGGTGTAGTCGGCACTTTGCTTCGTTCATCATTTCTTATTTTTTTAAATAAAATATTTGCTTTATGTACCCCCCCCCCCTCTCGCGCTCACTCTCTCGTTCATTCCCCCCTCTTCCTCTGTCCCGCATTCTCCAACTCCCTCCTCTACCCTCTCCCCTACTCTCTCTCTCTCTCTCTCCCGCACTCTCATACTCTCTCTTTTCCTCTCTCCTCATCACTAACGCATTCACATTTTCTCTCTCCTACGCTCTCTCTCTTTCACCCTCTCCCCTCCTGTCTCCCGCACGCTCTTTCTTCTCTCTCCTCTTCTCTCTCCCATCTCGGAATTAAGTTGTCAGCTGTCAGTCGCTCTCGCTAACGCAGGGGGGCGGGGGGCGGAGTGGCGGGGTGGGGGCGGGGGAGGGCGGCCCCCCGGGAGACGGAGCGCGCATTGTGAACGCGGCACCTCGCGCCCCCGAATTGGGTGGACCCCCCCCCGTATCCATGACTTCTGGATGGACCCCGCCGCCTTTGTCTCTCCGGGGATGCCACCGCCGCACAAAGAGAACTAATCTCGCGACGCCTGGCGGAGGGAAGTGGTGCATGGGGGGTGAGACAGCGGGGTGATGACAGGGCTACGTACAGAAGTGTTAATGATGACGCTGATGGGAGAAGTGATGCTGCTGCTGGTGGTGGTGGTGATGATGATGATTGTGGTGGTGGTGATTGTGGTGGTGATGATGATGGTGCTGGTGGTGGTGATGATGATGGTGGTGGTGATTGTGGTGGTGGTGGTGATGATGATGCTGGTGGTGGTGATGATGATGAGTGTGGTGGTGATGATGATGGTGATGATGATGAGTGTGGTGGTGATGATGATGGTGATGATGATGATTGTGGTGGTGATGATGATGATGGTGATGATGATGAGTGTGGTGGTGATGGTGGTGGTGATTGTGGTGGTGGTGGTGATGATGATGATTTTGGTGGTGATGATGAGTGTGGTGGTGATTATTTTGGTGGTGATGATGATTGTGGTGGTGATGATGATGGTGATGATGATGAGTGTGGTGGTGATGGTGACGGGCTCTGGTGAGCAGCAGGGCCCCCGAGATCAGAGCCACGGTTCGCCAGGGGAATGCGGTGGAGCTGAATGATGGACTCGTGGTTCCCGTCTGCCCGGGAGAGAGAGAGAGAGGGAGAGAGAGAGAGAGGGAGAGAGAGAGAGGGAGAGAGTGTTTCCCCGTCACGGGCACGCGAGGATTTCCCCCGGGTGCTCCGGTTTCGTCCCGCACGTGTAAACACTCATCATGACTTGGCTGAATTTATCTTAATGTGTAGAGGACCGCAGAGCTTGGGAAAGTGTTGGTGGCGTCTGCTGCTGCCTTCTTGCTGTGGTTCCTCCTCCCTCCCACTCTCCCACTCTGTGTCTCTACGAGAGCGAGGCGCGGGTTCCGTTACAGGCTGACATCACGGTCACCCCGACAAGACGTGGAACAAAACAACGAAGAAAGTGCGCATAGAAGCAGGGGGAGACGCAACGCTTGGCATGGCACCGAGAGGCAGAGAGGAGAGGAGCACGCGCATTAGAGAACACACTCGGGCGAGTGACGCCATCCACTGACGTCATCACGGGGCGATGATAGGAGATGAAGGAGATGAAGGAGAGGAAGGAGATAAAGGAGATGAAGGAGATGATGGAGATGATGGAGATGAAGGAGATGATGGAGATGAAGGAGATGATAGAGATGAAGGAGATGAAGGAGATGAAGGAGATGAAGGAGATGAAGGAGATGAAGGAGATGAAGGAGATGATGGAGATGAAGGAGATGATGGAGATGAAGGAGATGATGGAGATGATGGAGATGAAGGAGATGATGGAGATGAAGGAGATGAAGGAGATGATGGAAATGAAGGAGATGAAGGAGATGATGGAGATGATGGAGATGAAGGAGATGATGGAGATGATGGAGATGAAGGAGATGAAGGAGATGATGTAGTACCTGGTGCGGTATGTACGGACATTAGCATAAGGGAGACAAAGGCGGTCGGGCGTGGTGCTGGCCACACCGGTTCTTGCTAACAGCACTTGACCCAAGAGTCTGCTCAGGCTACAGGGGGGATCTTTGTCTGTGTGTGTGGGTACAAGGAGAGGCGCTGACATTCGTAGGAGGCGTGGGTTCGCGCTCAGCTGTGAAGGCTGCGCACGGGGAGATGCAAGGAGGGAAATGCAGGGAGATGCAGGGAAATGGAGGGAGGGAGATAGAAAGAGATGCAAGGAGGGAGATGCAGGGGGATGGAGGCAGGGAGATAGAAAGAGATGCAAGGAGGGAGATGCAGGGAGGGAGATGCAGGGAGATGGAGGGAGGGAGATAGTAAGAGATGCAAGGAGGGAGATGCAGGGGGATGGAGGCAGGGAGATGGAGGGAGGGAGTTGGAGTTGATGGCTTCATGATTGAGCGGTAATGAGCGACGCGCGCTAATACAGCGAGACGCAGTGAGTATACATAGACACGCAGACACACACACAGACACACACACAGACACACACACAGACACACAGACACACACACAGACACACACACAGACACACAGACACACACACAGACACACACACAGACACACACACAGACACACAGACACACACACAGACACACACACAGACACACACACACAGACACACAGACACACACACACACACACAGACACACACACAGACACACACACACACACACAGACACACACACAGACACACACACACACACGCAGGCACACACACAGACACACACACAGACACACACACAGACACACACACACACACGCAGGCACACACACAGACACACACACAGACACACACACAGACACACAGACACACACACAGACACACACACAGACACACAGACACACACACAGACACACACACAGACACACAGACACACACACAGACACACACACAGACACACAGACACACACACACAGACACACAGACACACAGACACACACACACTGTCCTCCGTTGTTGCCGGAGGGCGACTGCCTCCAACTGCCCAGGAGGCAGCGTCCTTCGTGAGCCTCCTCCACAGAGGCCGATCTTGACACCACTGGTACCGGCCATCAGCAAGTCTTCTCAGCTTCACATGTTCCTATGTCAGGAGGGTCCTGCTGTGTTAGAATGTTTGGCCAACTCCGATTTAAGCAATGTGAGTTTGGACAGTTTCTATGTTGTTAGTCTTTGGGTGTTTATACGAGTACATGGATTTTTACGTGTGAGTCTGTGGGTCTGTGTCTGAGTCTATGGGTCTCTGTATGAGTATGTGGGTCTCTGTGTGAGTCTCTGGGTTTCTGTGTGAGTCTGTAGGTCTCTGTGTGAGTCTGTGGGTCTCTGTGTGAGTCTATGGGGTTCTGTGTGAGTCTGGGTCTCTGTGTGAGTCTGTGGGTCTCTGTGTGAGTCTGTAGGTCTCTGTGTGAGTCTGTGGATCTCTATGTGAGTCTGTGGGTCTCTGTGTGAGTTTGTGGGTCTCTATGTGAGTCTGTGGGTCTCTGTGTGAGTCTGTGGGTCTCTGTGTGAGTCGGGTCACCCTGGCGGTGGCGAGGTCGTTGAGCTATCATTTGTGGCCAGGTCGCTTCTGAATAAAAGCTACATAGCTCAGTGAGCCTTACCTAGTAAAAAAAAACTTTTAAATAGTTTAGTTTATGGGTCTCTATGTGCGTCTATGGGTCTCTGTGTGAGTCTGTGGGTCTCTGTGTGAATATATGATGATGATGATGCTGACGGGTGAAGAGGAGATTGGACTTAGAGAGAGGATGAGGCCGTGCCCAGGTGGAGGAGAGAGAGGGAGGTGGGAGAGACAAGGCGAGGAAGAGTGAGGATCGAGTGAGCGAGCAGTAATGGCGCGGTTACAAATAGCGAGTCAGCAAATTGCTTGGGCGAATCGGGGTAACCTTTGTCGCCCTAATTAAATGACACGCAGCCCCTCCCCTCCCTCCATCTCTCCCCTCCCCCGCCCCTCCCTCCTTTCCCACCCCCCCCCCGACTCTGCGCTCCTCTGCCAACCCCCCCCCCCTGCACGCTCGCCGCTCGCCGCGTTTTAATTAAAAGTGGCGAGATCCGGGGTCGAGACGGAGGAGGGAGACGCGGGGAGGGCCTCGGCGCGGCGCAAACGAGCGCGCGATGGGTCACGGAGTCCGTGATTGTTGCTGCGTCTCTCCCGCCCGCCCGCCCGCTCGCTCGCTCTCTCAACTCGCTCGCTCTCAGCTCTCTCTCCCGCCCGCTCGCTCTCAACTCTCTCTCACTGGCGGCGAAGAGCAGCCGTGTGGGGGGGGGGGGGCGGCTCAGCGAGGGAGGGGCGCGAGGGGCCATCGCTCTCCCTCCTCATCACTCCTATCTAATAATAAATAATAATTATTGATGATGTTTCTATCCAGGAGAGCCACTCTGAGTCGTAGGACTCTTATTCAGGATGCTCCTGCTGCTGCTGCTGCCGCATTGGGTTGTCTTTATGTGTTAAGATGTTTTCAGCCAATTACTAATTAGTTGTGTTTATTATTCACGTGGGAGGAGGAAGCCGGAGCACGCGGAGAGAACTCACGCCTTGTGCGAGGGGGCAACACTCTATCCCCGTACAGATGGAAACAAACGGCGATTAGTCCACTTCGCTGTGCCGCCTTCTCCTGGCGAGCCAGGGCACGGCTCCCCCTCGACGCCCACGGGTAGAAGGGAGTTTCACGACATCTGTGAACGGTGCTCCACCAACCCTCGCTGCTGCTGCTGCTGCTGCTGCCTCCACACGCAGCGCTGGGTCATTACGGCAGCCACGTGTAGCGTAGCCAACACCGCCACCGCCACCACCACCACTACCACCACCACTGCCACCGCCACCACCACCACTACCACCACCACTGCCACCCGGCAATTTCTCTCTACTCCCCGCGTCCTCAAATGCCCCCTCAGCTCCCCATTGATCGCCCTCTCAGCTCCCCACTACCCCCCACTCACCTCCCCATTGATCCATCTCTCAGCTCCCCATTGATCCATCTCTCAGCTCCCCACTGGTCTACCCTCTCAGCTTCCCGATCATCCCCTTTCAGCCAGACCCCTCCGCCTGAGTTTGATCCCTTGGCAGGGCTATCACCAGTCGCGAGTGATATCCGAACCGTTCCTGGACGTACCCCCTTTACTAACCCGATTGGCCAGCGTGGTGAAGTATGATCGAACATCCCCCATGACTAATCTAGCAGTGGATCGAGGAAGGGCTCTACTGTACCCGCGCGCGCGCGTGTGTGTGTCTACGTGTACCTGTCGCCGGTGTTTAAATGACACGACTGGGGAGACAAAGGCGGCCGGGGCGTGTCGCTTACCACGTCACCCCCGCGTGTCCTGTCTGCAATAACACGTGCTACTCGCTTACAGCACTTGCCCCAACAGTCGAAGATTATACGGGGGATCTTTGTCTTTGTTTGGTGCGAGTCCGCGCGTTCACGCAGGCGGAATGATGATGGCAAGATGAGGCGCGAGAGAGATCAATACTCAGCTCCCTGCCCCTCGCTCCATCTCCCTCACCCTCCCTCACCCTCCCTCCCTCCACTAGCATCTCCCTCACCCTCCCTCCCTCCACTAGCATCTCCCTCGCTCCATCTCCCTCACCCTCCCTCCATCCACTAGCATCTCCCTCCTCCATCTCCCCCCTCCTGCTCTCTCCAACTTTCCTGCCTCTCCCTTCATCAACTCTCCCCATATACACCCCACCCCCTCCCCTCTCTCTCATTCTCCCCATCTGCATCGCTCCCTCCCCCGATCTCTCTCCATCTCCCCCCCCCTCTTTGCCGCGGTGTCCTGGTCAGCAGCGCACCCGCCTTGCAATCCGGAGGTCGCGAGTTCGATCTCCTGCCGCGGCACTTGAACAATGGGGACGACTTTGTTCAATGCCGCCGCCGCCGCCTCTGTGCACACAGCGGCAATGGGAAGGTGGCCACGTGTGGTGGAGCAGAGTGTGGTGAGAAAGCCATGGTGTGGTGGTAACGCCATGGTGTGGTGGTAACGCCATGGTGTGGTGGTAACGCCATGGCGTGGTGAGAAAGCCATGGTGTGGTGGTAACGCCATGGTGTGGTGGTAACGCCATGGTGTGGTGGTAACGCCATGGCGTGGTGAGAAAGCCATGGTGTGGTGGTAACGCCATGGTGTGGTGAGAAAGCCATGGTGTGGTGGTAACGCCATGGTGTGGTGGTAACGCCATGGTGTGGTGAGAAAGCCATGGTGTGGTGGTAACGCCATGGTGTGGTGAGAAAGCCATGGTGTGGTGGTAACGCCATGGTGTGGTGGTAACGCCATGGTGTGGTGGTAACGCCATGGTGTGGTGAGAAAGCCATGGTGTGGTGGTAACGCCATGGTGTGGTGAGAAAGCCATGGTGTGGTGGTAACGCCATGGTGTGGTGGTAACGCCATGGTGTGGTGAGAAAGCCATGGTGTGGTGGTAACGCCATGGTGTGGTGAGAAAGCCATGGTGTGGTGGTAACGCCATGGTGTGGTGGTAACGCCATGGTGTGGTGGTAACGCCATGGTGTGGTGGTAACGCCATGGTGTGGTGGTAACGCCATGGTGTGGTGGTAACGCCATGGTGTGGTGGTAACGCCATGGTGTGGTGGTAACGCCATGGTGTGGTGGTAACGCCATGGTGTGGTGGTAACGCCATGGTGTGGTGGTAACGCCATGGTGTGGTGGTAACGCCATGGTGTGGTGGTAACGCCATGCCGATTGCATTTTACAATTGGGTGCAATCCTTACTAAAATTCTTACAGAAAAAGGTGACCACTGACTTTCAGAACGAACGGTTTCCGGTTTCCTGGTTGTAAGTTAACAACCCTGATACAAAAACAAGACAAGAATCCCCTGTATAGCATTGACAGACTGTTGGGGCAAGTGCTGTTAGCGAGCACCTATGAAAGCCGGCACGGCACACGAGTGGTTGGGTGGCCAACACCACGCGCGGCCGTATTTGCCTTCCTTGTGACCAGGTATTCATTTAAGGCTGAGTTGATCCTAGGGCCTGTACCGGTTGAAATATTCTCCGCTGTTATTGGCCGTGAGCGAGAAGAGGAACTCAGATGGCCAGGTTCACAGTGCCGCATGCTAATCACTGCGCTGCCGCTCCCCACGCACAGCACCACACACAGCACCACGCACAGCACCACACACAGCACCACACACAGCGCCACACACAGCACCTACAGCACCACACACAGCACCACACACAGCACCACACACAACACCACACACAGCACACACAGCACCACACACAGCACCACACACAGCGCCACACACAGCACCTACAGCACCACACACAGCACCACACACAGCACCACACACAGCACCACACACAGCACCACACACAACACCACACACAGCACACACAGCACCACACACAGCACCACACACAGCACCACACACAGCACCACACACAGCGCCACACACAGCACACACAGCACCACACACAGCACCACGCACAGCACCACACACAGCACCACACGCAGCGCCACACGCAGCACCACACACAGCACCACACACAGCCCCACACACAGCCCCACACACAGCACCACACACAGCACCACACACAGCACCACACACAGCACACACAGCCCCACACACAGCACCACACACAGCACCACACACAGCACCACACACAGCACCACACACAGCACCACGAACAGCACACGCGGCGCACACGGAGCCCTGCCCTGGCACCACGGCTCGCCCCGGTGCGCCCCCTGCCTGGCCGAGCCTCTCATCGCAGCTGCGCATGCGGACAGCACCACGGACAGCACCACGGACAGCACCACGAACAGCACCACACACAGCACCACACACAGCACCACGGACAGCACCACACACAGCACCACACACAGCACCACGGACAGCACCACACACAGCACCACACACAGCACCACACACAGCACCACACACAGCACCACGCACAGCACCACGCACAGCACCACACACAGCACCACGAACAGCACCACGGACAGCACCACGCACAGCACCACACACAGCACCACACACAGCACCACGGACAGCACCACAGACAGCACCACACACAGCACCACGGACAGCACCACACACAGCACCACACACAGCACCACGGACAGCACCACACACAGCACCACGGACAGCACCACACACAGCACCACGGACAGCACCACACACAGCACCACACACAGCACCACACACAGCACCACGGACAGCACCACAGACAGCACCACACACAGCACCACACACAGCACCACACACAGCACCACGCACAGCACCACGCACAGCACCACACACAGCACCACGAACAGCACCACGGACAGCACCACACACAGCACCACACACAGCACCACACACAGCACCACGGACAGCACCACACACAGCACCACGGACAGCACCACACACAGCACCACGGACAGCACCACACACAGCACCACACACAGCACCACACACAGCACCACGGACAGCACCACACACAGCACCACGAACAGCACCACACACAGCACCACACACAGCACCACGGACAGCACCACACACAGCACCACACACAATACCACGGACAGCACCACACACAGCACCACGAACAGCACCACACACAGCACCACGAACAGCACCACACACAGCACCACGAACAGCACCACACACAGCACCACACACAGCACCACGGACAGCACCACACACAGCACCACGAACAGCACCACACACAGCACCACACACAGCACCACGGACAGCACCACACACAGCACCACACACAATACCACGGACAGCACCACACACAGCACCACGAACAGCACCACACACAGCACCACACACAGCACCACGGACAGCACCACACACAGCACCACACACAATACCACGGACAGCACCACACACAGCACCACGAACAGCACCACACACAGCACCACACACAGCACCACGGACAGCACCACACACAGCACCACACACAATACCACGGACAGCACCACACACAGCACCACGAACAGCACCACACACAGCACCACGCACAGCACCACACACAGCACCACACACAGCGCCACACGCAGCACCACACACAGCACCACACACAGCCCCACACACAGCCCCACACACAGCACCACACACAGCACCACACACAGCACCACACACAGCACCACACACAGCACCACACACAGCACACACAGCCCCACACACAGCACCACACACAGCACCACGGACAGCACCACACACAGCACCACACACAGCACCACGGACAGCACCACACACAGCACCACACACAATACCACGGACAGCACCACACACAGCACCACACACAGCACCACACACAGCACCACACACAGCACCACGGACAGCACCACACACAGCACCACGAACAGCACCACACACAGCACCACACACAGCACCACACACAGCACCACGAACAGCACCACACACAGCACCACACACAGCCCCACACACAGCCCCACACACAGCACCACACACAGCACCACACACAGCACCACGGACAGCACCACACACAGCACCACACACAGCACCACACACAGCACCACACACAGCACCACACACAGCACCACACACAGCACCACACACAGCACCACGGACAGCACCACACACAGCACCACACACAATACCACGGACAGCACCACACACAGCACCACGGACAGCACCACACACAGCACCACACACAATACCACACACAGCACCACACACAGCACCACGGACAGCACCACACACAGCACCACGGACAGCACCACACACAGCACCACACACAGCACCACACACAGCACCACACACAGCACACACAGCACCACACACAGCACCACGGACAGCACCACGCACAGCACCACGGACAGCACCACGCACAGCACCACGGACAGCACCACACACAGCACCACACACAGCACCACACACAGCACCACGGACAGCACCACACACAGCACCACACACAGCACCACACACAGCACCACACACAGCACCACACACAGCACCACACACAGCACCACACACAGCACCACGGACAGCACCACACACAGCACCACACACAGCACCACACACAGCACCACACACAGCACCACACACAGCACCACACACAGCACCACGGACAGCACCACACACAGCACCACACACAGCACCACACACAACACCACGGACAGCACCACACACAGCACCACACACAGCACCACACACAGCACCACACACAGCACCACACACAACACCACGGACAGCACCACACACAGCACCACACACAGCACCACACACAGCACCACGGACAGCACCACACACAGCACCACGGACAGCACCACACACAGCACCACGGACAGCACCACACACAGCACCACGCACAGCACCACGCACAGCACCACACACAGCACCAGTACGACAACTACAATACTTACTACAACAGCCACAACTACGACAACAACCACGACAACAATAAATACAACTACTACTACAGAAATAACTTTAACTCCCACCACCACAACTATTTTAACAGCAAATAGCTGCAAATCAACAACAACCACAACCACCACAGCCACCACAGCATCCTCCTCTCTCCCCCAACTCTCCTTAACCCTTCCCGTTCCCTCTCTCTCGCAAACTCTCCCCGTTGCGTCTTAGCTCTCCCCATCTCTCTGTAACTCTCACCGGTGACTTGTCTGATTAACTCTCCCACACACCTCTCTGTCCTCAACTCTTCCCGTTTTCCCAGATTCTTCTTAAATCTCTCAGTCTCTTTCTTTCCGTCCTTAGCTCTCCCCGTCTCTCTCTCTCTCTCGCTCTCCTGTTCTCTCTCCCCGCATGGCTCTTCACGCACGCTGCGTCTGGCCCCGAACCAGACGCGTGATGGCAACACGCGGACCGGCGCTTTCCCCACTCTCTCTCTCTCTCTCGCTCTCCAACTCCCCCCACCTCCTTCTCTCTCATTCCCTCTCTCCGTCGCTTTGCCTCACTCCCGCCTCCTCTCCCTCACGCTCCCTCACTCTCTTTTAAATCTCTTTTACTCTCACCCTCTCTGTCTCTATCACTCGCTCTCCTTAGCTCGCCCTCGCTTCCCCTGGTTCTCTTCTGCTCTGACCGACTCTCCCTCGCTCTCTCCACGATTCCCTTTCCTGAACTCACCCCTCTCACTCACCCATGCACTCTCCCCACACCCTCGCCCACGCTCTTACTTTCCCTAACTCTCTATCACTCGCTCTCCTGAACTCTCGCACGCTCTCTCGCTCACTTTCCTTCACATCTCTCTCCCCCTCGATCCCTAACTCACTCACACTCTGCCTCTCTCGTTAACTCTCTCCCTCACATGTTACTCTCCCCTCGCTCTCTCTCCCGTCCAGTGACAGTGGCGCGCGCATTTAACCCACTCCCTGCCACCCCTCCCCCTAGCCCCCCCCCCCCCCTCCAGCACCCGCCCCCCCCCGCGGACCCCGCCTGACACTGTTATTGATGAGGGGAGGAGAGCGCTTGGCGCGCGCTTCACCTCACCTGGCCACGCAGTAGCATCATCGGCATCATCATCAGCAGCAGCATCATTAGTAACATCGTCATCAGCATTATCATCATCAGCAGCATCGTCATCAGCATCATCATCATCAGCAGCAGCAGCAGCATCATTAGTAACATCGTCATCAGCATTATCATTATCAGCAGCATCGTCATCAGCATCATCATCAGCAGCATCATTAGTAACATCGTCATCAGCATTATCATTATCAGCAGCATCGTCATCAGCATGATCAGCATCATCATCAGCAGCATCATTAGTCACATCGTCATCAGCATCATCAGCATCAGAAGCAGCAACGTCGTCATCCGCATCATTAGCAGCAAAATGATCAGCAGCAGCAGCAGTATCATGAGCAGCAACATGAGCCCTGAACAATCCACTGCTGGATGAATGCCGCCCCAAGCCTCCGCGATTCCTCACGGCCCCGCGATGACGCCATCGCCCTCCGAGCTATCATCACGCGAGAGTTGATTCCATCACCGCTTCGTCTCCCTCGGCCGTGGGAGTCTCCGCTCCGCCGCGTTCCCTCCCCTCCTTTGACCGCCGCTCCGTCGTGAGTCTCCATCGCTGGGCCACCGCTGATCTCGTCGAGGAGTTTAAACCATCGCACGGGCATCTTCGCAGCAGCGGACTTTGCCTTGTGGGGTCGTCTGGAACGCTCTTCCTTCCAGTATTAGGAAGCAAATGGAGCTGGGCACTTTTACATCTAAAATTGAAAACTAATTTAGTTAGAACTGCTTCTTGTCGTGTTTAGTTTGTTGTGCTTCCCCCGCACCTCCGATTATCACGGTTGGCTACGTACGGAGCGAAAGAAGTTCAACACACAACATACATCGACTCTGCTCGCCGTCTCCCACGCGCGCATGTCCTCTAATCCGTGTGGCTCCTCTTTCCGTCGCTCTGTAACTTCCAGCGCGAGTCGCTTCCACGCGTTTCTGGGCACTTTCCAGTTGTTTTCCCGTTCCGCCTTCTATGGCGATCGCCACGTTCCCGATCCGCCTGTCATGGCAGGCGACGCGCACTGATGTGCCGACTGAGACAAACGGAATCAATGAACGCAGCGACTACATAAAGAAGCAGTTCACCCGTGCAGATAAATAAATAATGAATCGATGTCCATTAATGATGTTCATAGAGATGTGAGGAGGAAGACGCGGATTGGAGAGCGCACGGCGTCACGTGGGCCGTCAGGCCCAGGGAGCGAGGGGGGCCCTGGGCAGGGAGGGGCGACCAGCGGCCGATGGTCGAGACTCAGAACGGAGTGGCAGCCAACGCAGGGGTGGCGCGCACACGCGAGGACCTCCACCGAGGAGATGGAGCGGGCGATTGAATCGGCTCGTGTGTGCAGAACAGCGGCCTGGGCGGATTGCTACATCGCAAGATCGAGAGAGGTGGGAGGCCTTCATCCAGCAGCGGATCGATCTTGGCCGATGATGACACTGAAGCTCAACGACCGCTCGAGTGACGTCACGAGAGTGCTGCCCCCCTCGTCTTCACCTCCCCCCTTCTCTTCACTCTTTCTTTTCGGGAATTTCGTCGTCGACCGCTCAGAAACGGCGCTAGGAAGGCGCGGGTTTCGCGTGATAACGGGATTGGTCCTTCGCCCGCACCTCCGATTAGCACGGTGGGCTACGTACGACGCGAAAGAAGTTCAACGTCCCTACGAATCTCGCGACGCGTGCCGAGGCGGGTGGCTTCAAGAGAAGAGCCGCCTCACCCCCCGGAGCGCCACTCGCTCCACACTGCGCCAGGAGCCAGACCCATCAGCGAAGCAGAGCTCCTGTGCCTGGCTCTAGCCACTGAACGTCGAACCGGGGCCCAGAACGTTGCTTGTTTTCAACCGATGCCGCGTGGCTGATGGGATACGTAAAGTAAATCAACAACAACGACAACAACAACAACGTGTGTCGTCTTAGGTTGGAGGGACAGACAGCGGACAAGGAGGGAGTGAGCATTGGGAGCTTCCGCGGATGTCTGTGGGCACGCGCGCGAGTGCGCGCAGACGGAGAGGGAACGCGCGCGGTCTCATACCTGAGCGAGACGCGGGGGGCGCAACCTCGCCACTCCCCCCATACCCCTACCCCCCAGTTGTGGTGGTTATATTAGAATGTATTGTTGTTGTGGTTGTTGTGGTGGTGGTAGTTGTTGTGGTGGTGCTAGTGGTGTGTATTGTTGTTGTTGTGGTGGTGCTAGTGGTGTGTATTGTTGTTGTGGTGGTGCTAGTGGTGATGGCGATGGTGTATATTTTGGTGGTTATTGTGGTGGTAGTGGTTGTGATGATGTTATGGTGGTGGTAGGGGTTGCGGTGGTGGTCAGGGTGATGGTGGTTGTTGTGGTTGTGTGTGGTGGTTGTTGTGTTGGTAGTGGTTGTGATGATGTTATGGTGGTGGTAGGGGTTGTGGTGGTGGTAGGGGTTGTGGTGGTGGTAGGGGTTGTGGTGGTGATGGTGGTTGTTGTGGTTGTTGTGTTGGTGGTGGTGGTTGTGGTCTCGCGGACTCGCGCCAGCTCGGGCGCGTGCACGTGGGGCGCGCGCAGCTGTCGCGTGGCACGTGGCGCTCACGTGGCGCTCACGTGGCTCCACAGCTGTGAACCCCTCACCCCCCAGCCCCCCCCCACCCAGAGCCCCCCACACTCACCACTCCTACCACCACTCACCAACCACACCGCCACAACACACCCCACAACACCATGACACTTAAGACTCAGACTGCCCACTCACCAACCACACACCACACGCACCTCCACCACACATCCCTCACACCAAATACAAAGCTACCCCGTATAACCTTGACCACACTGTTTGCCCAAGTCCTGTGAGCGAGCGTCACTGAAGAGCGGCACGGCACACGAGGGGGTGGGTGACCGACACCACGCCCAGCCGCCTTTGTCTCCCCAGTGCTGAATGTACACATCGCACCAGGTACTCATTTGAGGCTGAAGTGACCTAGGGCAGAGGCCCAGGACCGCTTTAAATATTCGCCACTGATGTTGGTCGTGAGCGGGAATCGAACTCGAGTCGCCGGTTAGCGCTAACCATTGCTCCACTGCTCTTCACGAGTGATTGTTCATCATCCACTCAACCACCCACCCAACCACCCACCCACTCAACTACCGATGCACCCACTCAACCACCCACCCACTTAACCACCCAACCAACCACCCACCCACTCAACCACCCACCCACTCAACTACCGATGCCCCCACTCAACCACCCACCCACTTAACCACCCACCCAACCAACCACCCACCCACCCACTCAACCACCCACTCAACCACCCACCCAACCACCCACCCACTCAACTACCGATGCCCCCACTCAACCACCCACCCACTTAACCACCCACCCAACCAACCACCCACCCACTCAACCACCCACTCAACCACCCACCCAACCACCCACCCACTCAACTACCGATGCCCCCACTCAACCACCCACCCACTTAACCACCCACCCAACCAACCACCCACCCACTCAACCACCCACTCAACCACCCACCCAACCACCCACCCACTCAACTACCGATGCCCCCACTCAACCACTCACCCACTTAACCACCCACCCAACCAACCACCCACCCACTCAACCACCCACCCAACCACCCACCCACTCAAACACCGACCCACCCACTCAACCACCCACCCACTCAACCACCACCCACCCAACCACCCACCCACTCACCCACTCAATCACCCAGCCACCCAACCGCTCAACCACCCACCCACCCACCCACTCAACCACCCATCCACCACCCACTTAACCACCCACCCACCCACTCAACCACCCACCCACTCAACCACCACCCACCCAACCACCCACCCACTCACCCACTCAATCACCCAGCCACCCAACCGCTCAACCATCCACCCACCCACCCACTCAACCACCCACTCAACCACCCACCCACCCACTCAACCACCCACCCACTCAACCACCCATTCAACCACCCAAACACCCACCCACCCACTCAACCACCCAGCCACCCAACCACCCAACCACCCACCCACTCAACCACCCACCCACCCAACTACCCACCCACCCACCCAACCACCCACCCACCCACTCAACCACCCACCCACCCACTCAACCACCCACCCACTCAACCACCCACCCACTCAACCACCCATCCACCTTACCCACTCAACCACCCACCCTACCCACTCAACCACCCACCCACCCACTCAACCACCCACCCACTCAACCACCACCCACCCAACCACCCACCCACTCAATCACCCAGCCACCCAACCGCTCATCCATCCACCCACCCACTCAACCACCCACCCACCCACTCAACCACCCACCCACCCACTCAACCACCCACCCACTCAACCACCCACTCACCCACCCAACCACCCACCCATCCAACCACCCACCCACCCATCCACTCAACCACCCACCAACCCAACCACCCACCCACTCAACCAACCACCCACCCACCCACTCAACCACCCACCCACCCAACCACCCACCCACTCAACCACCCACCCACTTAACCACCCATCCACCCTACCCACTCAACCACCCACCCTACCCACTCAACCACCCACCCAACCACCCACTCAACCACCACCCACCCAACCACCCACCAACTCAATCACCCAGCCACCCAACCGCTCAACCATCCACCCACCCACTCAACCACCCACCCACCCACTCAACCACCCACCCACCCACTCAACCACCCACTCAACCACCCACTCACCCACCCAACCACCCACCCATCCAACCACCCACCCACCCAACCACCCACCCACCCACCCACTCAACCACCCAGCCACCCAACCACCCAACCACCCAACCACCCATCCACTCAACCACCCACCCACCCAACCACCCACCCACCCAACCACCCACCCACCCACTCAACCACCCACCCACCCACTCAACCACCCACCCACCCAACCACCCACCCACTCAACCACCCACCCACTCAACCACCCATCCACCCTACCCACTCAACCACCCACCCTACCCACTCAACCACCCACCCACCCACCTACTCAACCACCCACCCACTCAACCACCACCCACCCAACCACCCAGCCAACCAACCGCTCAACCACCCACCCACCCACTCAACCACCCACCCACCCAACTACCCACCCACCCACTCAACCACCCACCCACCCACTGAACCACCCAACCACCTTCCATCTCCCCGTGAGCCCCCACACCCTGTGCACGCACCGCGAGTCGCTGTCCCTCCAACACGCATCGAGGTATTGGTGCTCATCTCACGTGTACAGCCCTGCCTGAGGCAGTGGGGGAAACTCGACATTCCTGTGGCGGGGGTGAGTCTATCCATAGGACAACCACCGAGGCACGATGGCCCGAGTCAACTCCCCAACGAGGAGTTGAACTCGCGCCCTTCCAACTGGGAGCCGCCCTCTCTCGAGCACCGCCAGCGGTGGTTACACAAACAGCTCGACTCGCGCCGTGTCAACAGCGACAACGCCGTGGCCTTAAAAGAAGACAAAATAGGCGACGTTTCGGGTAATGGTCCTCCTTCAGAGCATATTTTTACGTGCTATGAAGAAGGGACATTGTCCGAAACGTCACGGTGTTGTCGTTGACACGGAGCGCGCTAAGTGTTGTTGCTGTTGTTGGCTGTGTGTGTGTGTGCACCGCCACTGCACCGGATCCCAGTACAATGAGCGTGTGCTGCCACCCGCACACAGACGCCAAGCCACCGAGGGTTCCGGGTCAACCCCGGACAGGTGGCAACCCCCCCCACTCCCAACATCAATTCCAGCTCCACACAGCCCACGTACCCACGCCGGTTCTGATCCCCCCCTCCTCGTCAGCCCACCCCTCGCCGTGTAACGCGCTTACGCGAGCCTGGCGGCGCCGAGTCTGACATCGCCGAGTCTGACATCGCCGAGTCTGATATCGGCCCCGATCTGCGGAGTTCCCGGGGGGAGTCGCGTGGCCGGTGACGCCCGCTAAGCCGCGTGGACTCGCTGCTGCTGCTGCAGTGCCAAGGGTCGGGTCCGATTCAATCTCCCGGCGCGGCAGCTGAAACAATGAGCACGTGTGTCTCGACGACGTTGCACGGTGTCCTTGTGTGTAGACAAACACGTGAGAATAGCCGCGCCTCTGTCCGCCTGGAACTATATACATCGTCCGCAGGTCGCGTGTTAGTGCAGAGTGTGGGTTATCAGCCCCTCCTAGGCTGTTCCTCTCCCAGCCTGTTCCTCTCCCAGCCTGTTCCTCTCCCAGCCTGTTCCTCTCCCAGCCTGTTCCTCTCCCAGCCTGTTCCTCTCCCAGCCTGTTCCTCTCCCAGCCTGTTCCTCTCCCAGCCTGTTCCTCTCCCAGGCTGTTCCTCTCCCAGCCTGTTCCTCTCCCAGCCTGTTCTTCTCCCAGGCTGTTCCTCTCCCAGCCTGTTCCTCTCCCAGCCTATTCCTCTCCCAGCCTGTTCCTCTCCCAGCCTGTTCCTCTCCCAGCCTGTTCCTCTCCCAGCCTGTTCCTCTCCCAGCCTGTTCCTCTCCCAGCCTGTTCTTCTCCCAGGCTGTTCCTCTCCCAGCCTGTTCCTCTCCCAGCCTATTCCTCTCCCAGCCTGTTCCTCTCCCAGCCTGTTCCACCCCCAGCCTGTTCCACCCCCAGCCTGTTCCTCTCCCAGCCTGTTCCTCTCCCAGGCTGTTCTTCTCCCAGCCTGTTCCTCTCCCAGCCTGTTCCACCCCCAGCCTGTTCCTCTCCCAGCCTGTTCCTCTCCCAGCCTGTTCCTCTCCCAGCCTGTTCTTCTCCCAGCCTGTTCCTCTCCCAGCCTGTTCCACCCCCAGCCTGTTCCACCCCCAGCCTGTTCCTCTCCCAGCCTGTTCCTCTCCCAGCCTATTCCTCTCCCAGCCTGTTCCTCTCCCAGCCTGTTCCTCTCCCAGCCTGTTCCTCTCCCAGCCTGTTCCTCTCCCAGCCTGTTCCACCCCCAGCCTGTTCCACCCCCAGCCTGTTCCTCTCCCAGCCTGTTCCTCTCCCAGCCTGTTCCTCTCCCAGGCTGTTCCTCTCCCAGCCTGTTCCTCTCCCAGCCTGTTCCACCCCCAGCCTGTTCCACCCCCAGCCTGTTCGTCTCCCAGCCTGTTCCTCTCCCAGCCTGTTCCTTTCCCAGCCTGTTCCTCTCCCAGGCTGTTCCTCTCCCAGCCTGTTCCTCTCCCAGCCTGTTCCTCTCCCAGCCTGTTCCTTTCCCAGCCTGTTCCTCTCCCAGGCTGTTCCTCTCCCAGCCTGTTCCACCCCCAGCCTGTTCCTCTCCCAGCCTGTTCCTCTCCCAGCCTGTTCCTCTCCCAGCCTGTTCCTCTCCCAGCCTGTTCCTCTCCCAGCCTGTTCCTCTCCCAGCCTGTTCCTCTCCCAGCCTGTTCCACCCCCAGCCTGTTCTTTTCCCAGCCTGTTCCTCTCCCAGCCTGTTCTTCTCCAAGCCTGTTCCTCTCCCAGCCTGTTCCTCTCCCAGCCTGTTCCTCTCCCAGCCTGTTCTTCTCCCAGCCTGTTCCACCCCCAGCCTGTTCTTCTCCCAGCCTGTTCCTCTCCCAGCCTGTTCCTTTCCCAGCCTGTTCCTCTCCCAGCCTGTTCCTCTCCCAGCCTGTTCCTATCCCAGCCTGTTCTTCTCCCAGCCTGTTCCTCTCCCAGCCTGTTCCTCTCCCAGCCTGTTCCTCTCCCAGCCTGTTCCTCTCCCAGCTTGTTCCTCTCCCAGGCTGTTCCTCTCCCAGCTTGTTCTTCTCCCAGCCTGTTCCTCTCCCAGCCTGTTCCTCTCCCAGCCTGTTCCTCTCCCAGCCTGCACCTCTCCCAGCTTGTTCCTCTCCCAGCCTGTTCCTCTCCCAGCCTGTTCCTCTCCCAGCCTGTTCCACCCCCAGCCTGTTCCACCCCCAGCCTGTTCCTCTCCCAGCCTGTTCCTCTCCCAGCCTGTTCTTCTCCCAGCCTGCACCTCTCCCAGCCTGTTCCACCCCCAGCCTGTTCTTCTCCCAGCCTGTTCCTCTCCCAGCCTGTTCCTCTCCCAGGCTGTTCCTCTCCCAGCCTGTTCCTCTCCCAGCCTGTTCTTCTCCTAGGCTGTTCCTCTCCCAGCCTGTTCCTCTCCCAGCCTATTCCTCTCCCAGCCTGTTCCTCTCCCAGCCTGTTCCTCTCCCAGCCTGTTCCTCTCCCAGCCTGTTCCTCTCCCAGCCTGTTCCACCCCCAGCCTGTTCCACCCCCAGCCTGTTCCTCTCCCAGCCTGTTCCTCTCCCAGGCTGTTCTTCTCCCAGCCTGTTCCTCTCCCAGCCTGTTCCACCCCCAGCCTGTTCCACCCCCAGCCTGTTCCTCTCCCAGCCTGTTCCTCTCCCAGGCTGTTCTTCTCCCAGCCTGTTCCTCTCCCAGCCTGTTCCACCCCCAGCCTGTTCCTCTCCCAGCCTGTTCCTCTCCCAGCCTGTTCCTCTCCCAGCCTGTTCTTCTCCCAGCCTGTTCCTCTCCCAGCCTGTTCCACCCCCAGCCTGTTCCACCCCCAGCCTGTTCCTCTCCCAGCCTGTTCCTCTCCCAGGCTGTTCCTCTCCCAGCCTGTTCCTCTCCCAGCCTGTTCTTCTCCCAGGCTGTTCCTCTCCCAGCCTGTTCCTCTCCCAGCCTATTCCTCTCCCAGCCTGTTCCTCTCCCAGCCTGTTCCTCTCCCAGCCTGTTCCTCTCCCAGCCTGTTCCTCTCCCAGCCTGTTCCACCCCCAGCCTGTTCCACCCCCAGCCTGTTCCTCTCCCAGCCTGTTCCTCTCCCAGGCTGTTCTTCTCCCAGCCTGTTCCTCTCCCAGCCTGTTCCACCCCCAGCCTGTTCCACCCCCAGCCTGTTCCTCTCCCAGCCTGTTCCTCTCCCAGGCTGTTCTTCTCCCAGCCTGTTCCTCTCCCAGCCTGTTCCACCCCCAGCCTGTTCCTCTCCCAGCCTGTTCCTCTCCCAGCCTGTTCCTCTCCCAGCCTGTTCTTCTCCCAGCCTGTTCCTCTCCCAGCCTGTTCCACCCCCAGCCTGTTCCACCCCCAGCCTGTTCCTCTCCCAGCCTGTTCCTCTCTCAGCCTATTCCTCTCCCAGCCTGTTCCTCTCCCAGCCTGTTCCTCTCCCAGCCTGTTCCTCTCCCAGCCTGTTCCTCTCCCAGCCTGTTCCACCCCCAGCCTGTTCCACCCCCAGCCTGTTCCTCTCCCAGCCTGTTCCTCTCCCAGCCTGTTCCTCTCCCAGGCTGTTCCTCTCCCAGCCTGTTCCTCTCCCAGCCTGTTCCACCCCCAGCCTGTTCCACCCCCAGCCTGTTCGTCTCCCAGCCTGTTCCTCTCCCAGCCTGTTCCTCTCCCAGCCTGTTCCTCTCCCAGGCTGTTCCTCTCCCAGCCTGTTCCTCTCCCAGCCTGTTCCTCTCCCAGCCTGTTCCTTTCCCAGCCTGTTCCTCTCCCAGGCTGTTCCTCTCCCAGCCTGTTCCACCCCCAGCCTGTTCCTCTCCCAGCCTGTTCCTCTCCCAGCCTGTTCCTCTCCCAGCCTGTTCCTCTCCCAGCCTGTTCCTCTCCCAGCCTGTTCCTCTCCCAGCCTGTTCCACCCCCAGCCTGTTCTTTTCCCAGCCTGTTCCTCTCCCAGCCTGTTCTTCTCCAAGCCTGTTCCTCTCCCAGCCTGTTCCTCTCCCAGCCTGTTCCTCTCCCAGCCTGTTCTTCTCCCAGCCTGTTCCACCCCCAGCCTGTTCTTCTCCCAGCCTGTTCCTCTCCCAGTCTGTTCCTCTCCCAGCCTGTTCCTCTCCCAGCCTGTTCCTCTCCCAGCCTGTTCCTCTCCCAGCCTGTTCTTCTCCCAGCCTGTTCCTCTCCCAGCCTGTTCCTCTCCCAGCCTGTTCCTCTCCCAGCCTGTTCCTCTCCCAGCTTGTTCCTCTCCCAGGCTGTTCCTCTCCCAGCTTGTTCTTCTCCCAGCCTGTTCCACCCCCAGCCTGTTCCTCTCCCAGCCTGTTCCTCTCCCAGCCTGTTCCTCTCCCAGCCTGCACCTCTCCCAGCCTGTTCCACCCCCAGCCTGTTCTTCTCCCAGCCTGTTCCACCCCCAGCCTGTTCTTCTCCCAGCCTGTTCCTCTCCCAGCTTGTTCCTCTCCCTGGTTGTTCCTCTCCCAGCTTGTTCTTCTCCCAGCCTGTTCCTCTCCCAGCCTGTTCCTCTCCCAGCCTGTTCCTCTCCCAGCCCGCACCTCTCCCAGCTTGTTCCTCTCCCAGCCTGTTCCTCTCCCAGCCTGTTCCTCTCCCAGCCTGTTCCACCCCCAGCCTGTTCCACCCCCAGCCTGTTCCTCTCCCAGCCTGTTCCTCTCCCAGCCTGTTCCTCTCCCAGCCTGCACCTCTCCCAGGCTGTTCCTCTCCCAGCTTGTTCCTCTCCCAGCCTGTTCCTCTCCCAGCCTGTTCCTCTCCCAACCTGTTCCTCTCCCAGCCTGTTTTTCTCCCAGCCTGTTCCTCTCCCAGCCTGTTCCTCTCCCAGCATGTTCCTCTCCCAGCCTGTTCCTCTCCCAGCCTGTTCCTCTCTCAGCCTGTTCCTCTCCCAGCCTGTTCCTCTCCCAGCCTGTTCCTCTCCCAGCCTGTTCCTCTCTCAGCCTGTTCCTCTCCCAGCCTGTTCCTCTCCCAGCCTGTTCCTCTCCCAGCCTGTTCCTCTCACAGCCTGTTCCTCTCCCAGGCTGTTCCTCTCCCAGCTTGTTCCTCTCCCAGCCTGTTCCTCTCCCAGGCTGTTCCACTCCCAGCCTGTTCCTCTCTCAGCCTGTTCCTCTCCCAGGCTGTTCCACTCCCAGCCTGTTCCTCTCTTGGGATGTCCGTCCCGAGCTGTTCCGCACCAATCTCACGGCCAAGCGCGCCACCGCAGCGCCCTCGTGACGTCACACTCTGGCCACGTGGCTCGGCGGCTGAGCAAGGGGCTCGGTATCCATCATCCCTCCCGGGTCGATACAGCGTATACTACTTTTTGGGGAAGTCAGCAGCGGTTGTTTTATGGATGGACTCGGCCCCCACACGGGAATGTGGAATTGCCAACGACTGACTCATGGTTGTAAATGGGAGATTAAAGCTGTAGCGATGCGTAGAATTATCAAGGTTACGGTCACCAATCGATTGTTTAGTGATTCGATGAAAATCTGTTAACGACAGAGGCGATGAGCCGTACTTGATCCACTGCTGGATAAAGGCCGCCCCAGGCCGCCTCGTCTCGCAGCCCGAGAGGACCCTTCGTGTTGATTGGGAACCCCTACACCCCACCCCCTACACCCCACCCCCTGCACCCCACCCCCTACACCCCACCCCCTACACCCCACCCCCTACACCCCACCCCCTACACCCCACCCCCTACACCCCAACCCCTACACCCCAACCCCTACACCCCAACCCCTACACCCCACCCCTACACCCCACCCCCTACACCCCAACCCCTACACCCCACCCCTACACCCCACCCCCTACACCCCAACCCCTACACCCCACCCCTACACCCCAACCCCTACACCCCAACCCCTACACCCCACCACTACACCCCAACCCCTATACCCCAACCCCTATACCCCAACCCCTATACCCCAACCCCTACACCCCAACCCCTACACCCCAACCCCTACACCCCAACCCCTACACCCCAACCCCTACACCCCAACCCCTACACCCCAACCCCTACACCCCAACCCCTATACCCCAACCCCTACACCCCAACCCCTATATCCCAACCCCTACACCCCAACCCCTATACCCGAACTCAAACCTTCCAACTCAGATCCCCCACCCCCCAATCCTGAACCCCCACCCCCGAACCCCCAACCCGAACCTCCAATCCCCACCCCCGAATCCCGAACCCCTCATCCCTGAACCCCTCATCGCTGAACCCCCACCCCCAATCCCGAACCCCCAATCGAGAATCCCAATCCCAAACCCCCACAGCTCCAACCCCCGAGTTCAACCCGAACCAACGCCCCCCCCCATCCCTCCCCCCCCCATCCCCATCCCTCGCGTCACGTGACGAGAGCGCGGGAGCGCGCGCAGCTGCACGGATCGCGGGAGCCACTCTCGCCCCCCCCCCGCCCCTCCCCCTCCCCTCCCCCGCCCCTCCCCCGCCCCTCCCCCGCCCCTCCCCCGCCTATCCACCCTCCCCCGCCCTCCCCCGCCCCCCTCCCCCCGGGATCGCGCGCCGTAATTATTAAACGCTTGGCCGCGCGCTCCGCGCTCGCAGTCACGCCACGCCGCGCCGCCGATTAATAATGCATTAGCCTAATGCAGGGGGAGGGGGGAGGGGGGGCGAGGGGGTGGGGGTAGGGGGAGGAGCCAAGAGCGAGTAGGTAGCTGGGGAGAAGTGGCTGATTGGGTAGATGGGCGAGTGGGCGAGCGAGCGAGTAAGCGAGTTGGGTGACGGTCATCTCACGCCGGTGGCACCTGAGTCGATTCTCCTGCCAGCAGCGAGGCCTTCGACGCTTCACGTGGCCTCAAAGTGCACCTAGCCTGGCACAGGCGCCGTGGTGACGTCGGTAGAAGTCGTCATGCATTGGTCGAACGCGGGGGGGGGGAGGGAGGAGCCAGGAGTGGGTAGTTGGTTGACTGGGTAGGTGGGTGGAAGGTAGTTGTGTGTGGATGGGTAGAATACATAAACAAACGTGCTCGCCCACTGCAGGCGTGGGGGGAGGGGAAAGGGGTGCAACCGGTACGAGGTACGTGCAGATGTGGGTGGGTAGGTGATTGAGTGGGTGGTTAGGTGATTGAGTAGGTGGTTAGGTGGTTAAGTGATTGAGTGGGTGGTTAGGTGATTGAGTGGGTGGTTAAGTGATTGAGTAGGTAGTTAGGTGATTGAGTGGGTGGCTAAGTGATTGAGTGGGTAGTTAGGTGATTGAGTGGGTGGTTAGGTGATTGAGTGGGTGGTTAGGTGATTGAGTAGGTAGTTAGGTGATTGAGTGGGTGGTTAGGTGATTGAGTGGGTGGTTAGGTGATTGAGTGGGTGGTTAGGTGATTGAGTGGGTGGTTAGGTGATTGAGTGGGTGGTTAGGTGATTGAGTGGGTAGTTAGGTGATTGAGTGGGTTGGGTAGGTAATTGAGTGGGTGGTTAGGTGATTGAGTGGGTGGTTAAGTGATTGAGTAGGTAGTTAGGTGATTGAGTGGGTGGCTAAGTGATTGAGTGGGTAGTTAGGTGATTGAGTGGGTGGTTAGGTGATTGAGTGGGTGGTTAGGTGATTGAGTAGGTAGTTAGGTGATTGAGTGGGTGGTTAGGTGATTGAGTGGGTGGTTAGGTGATTGAGTGGGTGGTTAGGTGATTGAGTGGGTGGTTAGGTGATTGAGTGGGTGGTTAGGTGATTGAGTGGGTAGTTAGGTGATTGAGTGGGTTGGGTAGGTAATTGAGTGGGTGGTTAGGTGATTGAGTGGTAGTTAGGTGATTGAGTGGGTGGTTAGGTGATTGAGTAGGTGGTTAAGTGATTGAGTGGGTGGTTAGGTGATTGAGTAGGTGGTTAGATGATTGAGAGGTAGATAAGTTGGTAGATAGACAATGGGTGGATGGGCAGATAGATGTTTGAGTGGATGGATCAGTACGGGAGTGTGAATGCAACTAGACAGGTAGGTGGGTAGGCGAGTAGGTTTGTAAGTGAGCAGGCAGGTGAGTGGGTAGGTGGGTCGGCAACTTGAGGCTCTTTAGCGCCTCTTTGTGACGTCATTGATTAAAAACTCCACTGTCACGTGTTCACCATTACCGTCACGTGTTCACCACCACCACCACCGTCACGTGTTCACCACCACCACCACCACCGTCACGTGTTCACCACCACCGTCTCGTGTTCACCACCACCACCACCGTCACGTGTTCACCACCACCACCGTCACGTGTTCACCACCACCACCACCGTCACGTGTTCACCACCACCACCACCGTCACGTGTTCACCACCACCACCGTCACGTGTTCACCACCACCACCGTCACGTGTTCACCACCACCACCGTCACGTGTTCACCACCACCACCACCACTGTCTGTGTGCCGCCTCTTGGCGCTGTGGTTTGCGAGCGCTGCGCGAGGCTCTGGGCTGGGCAGGCGGCGGCGCCGTCCGCACCGCGAGAGGCAGAGGAGGGAGGGAGGGGGAGGGAGGGAGGGGGAGGGAGGGGGGGTTGAGGTCTCAATCAGGGAGATTGGACAGCGAAGCTCCCACGGGCGACGCGCAGGCGCCGACTTCAAAGGCGCTCATCAGCAGCGCGGAGGCAGAGCGCGACGCAATCCCCGTCCAATGGGGGCCGTCGCCATCATCAGCAGCAGGGTCAAGCACCATCGCCATCGCTCTTAGGATCGCCGTCTTTACCATCGCCGAGGATGTCTCAATCACCGTCTTCATCCTCATCATGACGAGCATCGGTCACACACAGTCGTCATCATCATCATCATCAACACAGACATCGATACTACCATCAAATCCATCCTTATCGGCACCATCACAACCATCATCATCATTTGGACAATCGTGATGATGCCGTCATCGTCATGATTTTCGTCATGGAGAATCATGATACGTGTGAGTGCACGTGTGTATGTATATATGTAAAGGCTTTCTTGATCTGAAGCTTTCGTGACTGCAGGAATCCATTCTCTTTGGTTCTTTCGGTAAAGTCACGTAGGTAGAAAAATTATATAACAAATAATAAATCACGACGTTTCGATCGCAACACAAGCGGTCGTCCTCAGGCGGAAAAAAATATCCAGCAGTGGAACTGCTGAACCAGCGAGTGTCTATGTGAGTTATTATGAAGTGTCTATGTAAGTGAGTGAGTCTATGTGTGTGTGTCTATGTGAGTGTGTCTGTGTGAGTGTGTCAATGTGTGTGTCTGTGTGTGTCTGTGTGAGTGTGTCTATGTACAGTGAGGGAAAAAAGTATTTGATCCCCTGCTGATTTTGTACGTTTGCCCACTGACAAAGAAATGATCAGTCTATAATTGTAATGGCAGGTTTATTTGAACAGTGAGAGACAGAATAACAACAACAAAATGCAGAAAAACGCATGTCAAAAATGTTATAAATTGATTTGCATTTTAATGAGGGAAATAAGTATTTGACCCCTCTGCAAAACATGACTTAGTACTTGGTGGCAAAACCCTTGTTGGCAATCACAGAGGTCAGACGTTTCTTGTAGTTGGCCACCAGGTTTGCACACATCTCAGGAGGGATTTTGTCCCACTCCTCTTTGCAGATCTTCTCCAAGTCATTAAGGTTTCGAGGCTGACGTTTGGCAACTCGAACCTTCAGCTCCCTCCACAGATGTTCTATGGGATTAAGGTCTGGAGACTGGCTAGGCCACTCCAGGACCTTAATGTGCTTCTTCTTGAGCAACTCCTTTGTTGCCTTGGCCCTGTGTTTTGGGTCATTGTCATGCTGGAATACCCATCCACGACCCATTTTCAATGCCCTGGCTGAGGGAAGGAGGTTCTCACCCAAGATTTGACGGTACATGGCCCCATCCATCGTCCCTTTGATGCGGTGAAGTTGTCCTGTCCCCTTAGCAGAAAAACAAACACCCCCAAAGCATAATGTCTGCATGTTTGTCGGTGTTCTTGGGGTCATAGGCAGCATTCCTCCTCCTCCAAACACGGCGAGTTGAGTTGATGCCAAAGAGCTCCATTTTGGTCTCATCTGACCACAACACTTTCACCCAGTTGTCCTCTGAATCATTCAGATGTTCATTGGCAAACTTCATACGGGCATGTATATGTGCTTTCTTGAGCAGGGGGGACCTTGCGGGCGCTGCAGGATTTCAGTCCTTCACGGCATAGTGTGCTACCAACCGTTTGCTTGGTGACTATGGTCCCAGCTGCCTTGAGATCATTGACAAGATCTATGTGTGTCTATGTAAGTGAGTGAGTCTATGTGTGTGTGTCTATGTCTGTGTGTGTCTATGTGTGTCTATGTCTATGTGTGTCTCTGTAAGTGAGTGAGTCTATGTGTGCGTGTCTATGTGAGTGTGTGTGTCTATGCGTGTCTATGTCTATGTATGTCTATGTAAGCGAGTGAGTCTATGTGTGTGTGTCTATGTCTGTGTGTGTCTATGTGTGTCTATGTCTATGTGTGTCTCTGTAAGTGAGTGAGTCTATGTGTGTGTGTCTGTGTGTGTCTATGTGAGTGTGTGTGTCTATGTGTGTCTATGTCTATGTGTATGTCTATGTAAGTGAGTGAGTCTATGTGTATGTGTGTGTCTATGTCTGTGTGTGTCTCTGTAAGTGAGTGAGTCTATGTGTGTGTGCCTGTGTGTGTCTATGTGAGTGTGTGTGTCTGTGTGTGTCTATGTGTATGTCTATGTAAGTGAGTGAGTCTATGTGTGTGTGTGTCTATGTCTGTGTGTGTCTATGTAAGTGAGTGAGTCTATGTGTGTGTGTCTATGTGTGTGTGTGTGTCTGTGTGTCTATGTGAGTGTGTGTGTGTGTCTGTGTGTCTATGTGAGTGTGAGTGTGTGTCTATGTCTATGTGTGTGTGTCTATGTAAGTGTGTCTATGTCTATGTGTGTCTATGTGTGTCTATGTAAGTGAGTGAGTGAGTGCTAAATGCATCGTTGTCCCCTGGCGGACTCCGAAACAGAAGTCGCTCTTCTCATTGCGGGGAGGCAGAGACCCCCCTCGGGCAGCTTTTACCCGAGCGGGCGCGAGTGTGTCAACGTGTGTGTGTGTGAGTGTGTGTGTGAATGTGTGTGTGTGTATGTGTGTGTGTGTGAATGTGTGTGAGTGTGTGTGTGATTGTGCGTGTGTCAATGTGTGTGAATGTGTGTGTGAACGTGTGTATGTGCGTGTGAACGTGTGTGTGTGTGAATGTGTGTGTGTGAACGTGTATGTGTGTGTGAATGTGTGTGTGTCTGAATGTGCGTGTGAACGTGTGTGTGTGTGTGTGTGCGCGCGCCGTACGTTAAAGCGCTCACGTGTTCTCTTTCCCAAGCCCATTTACCGCCCCCCCCCCACCACGACCCCCACCCCCATCCCCTATCCTAAACCGCTATCGCCCCCCCCCTACCCCTGGTTACGAACTCATGAGCGAGCCTGTGTGCGTGTGTGGGGAGCGGTGGTGGAGTGGTTAGCGCTACGCTGCGCTATGAACCCGGCCACCAGAGTTCGATTCCCGCTCATGGCCAACACCACCAGTGACGATTATCTGAACCGGCCCTGGGCCTCCCCTCGGTCGACTCAGCCTCAAATGAGTACCTGGTGCGGTGAGTAAAAACATCGCCACTAGGGAGACAAAGGCGGCCGGGCGTGGTGCTGGCCAACCACCCCCTCGTGTGACGTGAGGCCTTCATAGGCGCTCGCTAACAGCACTTGCCCCAACAGTCTGTTACGGGCTATACGGGGGATCTTTGTCTTTGTTTTGTGTGTTGGGGCCGGAAGTGCAGCGGTTCGTTCCCTGCGCTACGAACCCGTCGGCCCGAGTTCAATTCCCGCTCACGGTCAGCACCAGTGATGATATATCTCAATCTATCCTGGCCATCCCCTAGGTGGACTCAGCCTCAAGTGAGTGCCTGGTGCGGTGGGCGTGGTTCTGACCGCCCCAGCTCGTCGCGTGCCGTGGCGGCCTGGCCGGCTGCTCTCCGACATCGCGGTGCGTTTCATGGAAGCGACCACCGAGATGGCGGCGACTTGGAGAGGCCTTCATCCAGCAGTGGACAGGGCACGGCTGGTGGTGATGATGATGGAAGTGAGCGTGAGAACGTCAGAGGGGGCATGTTGAGACGCGTGGCGATGATTTTCCGAACATCCGCGTCACTCTGTGACTGACACTCGTGACGCGGCAGTCGACACCAACGATCATCATCCACTGTCATCATCAGCCGCCATCAAGCCACTGCTGGATGATGACGGCTCCAAAGCCGGCTGCCATCTCTCACGGTTCCACGATGCAACGCTCCAATTATTTCACGGCTCCATCTCCACTTTGCCCGACGAGTCCCAACCCCTGTGGCTGCCATTGCCGTCAATCACAAAGCGAGGAGGCGCCCGGCGGGGTGAGCGCCGGGGCCGACGGAGAGACGCAGAGAGGCACGCGCGGGTCAGAGGACATCGACGCAGGCATCAAGGATCGCTCGGGAATTCTACAAATTATTCGGCGGTGGTGCACAAGCCCAACTCGCACTGCTATGAAGAAGGGGCATTGGCCGAAACGTTGCCTATTAGTTACATTTCCTTTTGGGGCCACAGTGGTGCTGCATCTACAGAAACTGCTCCGTCTCTAAACTCCCACGAGGTCCCTGAGACCTTCAGATCGCTTCTTCTTCTAACTAGGACTCCGAGGTCAAGGCTCTGCTCCTGGGCTGGCCCGGCTGTTGCCAGTGCAGCCTCCAAGCTAGGGAACAACGCTTCGCCTTGGCTAACACGGCGATCAGAGTCGTTAACAAAGATGCAGTCTGTCTCGAAGACTCGCCGCTCTAAACTGGCCTCTCACCCCCTAGTCCTGGCCCTGTGCCCTGCAGGTTCCGTCTCGTTCCTGGTTTCCGTACACGGGGCGCATTGCGATGTACGGATGAAACTTGACACTTTACAAATGTGCATTATTCTTATTGATGGATATTTAAGTGGGGGGGGGGGGGGGGTTCTGACAGGACGCGTCACGGCTACAAGGGACGCTGGTGGAGACAGTAACGGAGTGGCAGTCCAGGAACGGAACGCGCCCGAGGAGGAGGAGGAGGACGTCCCCCGCGGAGATGGAGCCGCGAGATCGCCGCCGCCGCCGCGTGTTGCAGCTGCAGGTGCCGCGTGGAGTGGCGCATCGCAGGCGCGCGAGGGATGGCGACTGATTGGGGAGGCCTTCATCCAGCGGTGGGGTGGCCATGGCCGATGATGACGTCACTGCGTGTGTGCGTGCGCACGACTTCTACTGGGCATCGGTGGTGGCAGTGGTCGCGCGCTGGTTCGAGCGCTGCACTACGAACCCGGCGGACCCGAGTTCGATTCCCACTCACTCACAGCCAGTGGTTATAATATCTATTTTAACTATAATATCGATCCTAACTATAATATGTATTCTAACTATAATATATATTCTAACTATAATATATATTCTAATTATAATATATATTCTAACTATAATTTCGATCCTAACTATAATATGTATTCTAACTATAATATATATCCTAACTATAATATCTATTCTAACTATAATATATATTCTAACTATAATTTCGATCCTAACCTAGGGCCTGCGCTAGGTCGACTCATCGACTGGGGAGACAACGGAGGCCGGGCGTGGTGCTCGCTAACAGCGCTTGCCCCAGGAGCCTGTGGAGGCTACTCGGGGATCTTTGTCTTTGCGAGTTATGCTCCTCACGCTCTGATCTGCGTGACCCTGCCTTGCATTCCCAATCAAGGTCAACACCATCGCCACCACCACCACCATCGCCACCACCACCACCACCATCGCCACCACCACCACCACCATCGCCACCACCACCATCGCCACACCACCACCACCCACCATCGCCACCACACCACCACCATCGCCACCACCACCATCGCCACCACCACCACACATCGCCACCACCACCATCGCCACCACCACCATCGGCCACCACCACCACCATCGCCACCACCACCCACCACCGCCACCACCGCGGATGTCAAATCGCTCGCTCAGCATCTCCCGTACCGCGTTCGCGTCGACTGCAGCTCGTCCCACGCGCCGAATCGCATCGACTCATCGCATCGAGCTACGAGCCCCTCCCTCCCACCCCTCCCTCCCTCCCTCTCCCTCCCACTCCTCCTCCCTCCCTCCTCTTCCTCCCACTCCCCTCCCTCCCACTCCCCCCACCCCCTCCCACTCCTCCCTCCCTCCCACTCCCCCCACCCCCTCCCACTCCCCCCACCCCTCCCACTCCTCCCTCCCTCCTCTCCCTCCCCCCCCCCCTCCCTCCCACTCCCCCCCTCCCCCCAGCCCCCCCAGGGCGTCGTGCTAACGACGGGATACATTTTCCACCGAGTGAGCTTTTCCACCGATGATTGCGAGCGGGGACCGAGGGGTGGGGGCCGGTGGGGAAGGGGGGGGGGTATTGGTTGGGGGGGGGGGGGCACGAGGAGGTGGGGGGGTGAGAATGGCTGGAGCTGTCACTGCGCGCTAGACTGAGCAGCTAACACGCGCGCGTCTCCCTCCCCCCCCCTCATCCCCCTCTCTCTCTCTCCGCTCCCAAAACTGTCCCCCCCCTCGCTCGTTCCCGCTGCCCCCCCCCGCTAATGAAGAGGAGACTCACACCCCGCACATGGAGGCTGTGTCACAACAGCGCGGGGCGCGGAGATGGCTCCGCGGGAGGCAATGCGAGAGGGAGGGAGAGAGAGGGGGTAGAGAGGGGTAAAGAAAGGGGTAGAGAGAGGGGTAAGAGGGGGTAGAGAGGGGGGTAGAGAGGGGGGTAGAGAGGGGGTAGAGAGAGGGGGGTAGAGAGGGGTAAAGAAAGGGGTAGAGAGAGGGGTAGAGAGGGGGGTAGAGAGGGGGGTAGAGAGAGGGGTATAGAGGGGGTAGAGAGAGGGGTAGAGAGAGGGGTAGAGAGGGGGGTAGAGAGTGGGGTAGAGAGGGGGTAGAGAGAGGGGTAGAGAGAGGGGTAGAGAGGGGGTAGAGAGGGGGGTAGAGGGGGTAGAGAGAGAGGGGTAGAGAGGGGGGTAGAGAGGGGTAAAGAAAGGGGTAGAGATAGGGGTAGAGAGGGGGGTAGAGAGAGGGGTAGAGAGAGGGGTAGAGAGGGGGGTAGAGAGGGGGGTAGAGAGGGGGGTAGAAGAGAGGGGTAGAGAGAGGGGTAGAGAGGAGGTAGAGAGGGGGGTAGAGGGGGGTAGAGAGAGGGGTAGAGAGAGGGGTAGAGAGGGGGGTAGAGGGGGGTAGAGGTGGTAGAGGGGGGTAGAGAGGGGGGTATAGAGGGGGGTAGAGAGGGGGATATAGAGGGGGGTAGAGAGGGGGTAGAGAGGGGTAGAGGAGGGGTAGAGAGGGGGTAGAGGGGGATAGAGAGGGGGTAGAGAGGGGGGTAGAGAGGGGGGTAGAGGGGGTAGAGAGGGAGTGAAGTAGATGTAAAAGTGTCGTTAGCTGCAGTGTGGTGGGTGGGTGAGTAAGTCAGAGAGCGGGTAAGTGGATAGGTGAGTGGGTGAGTTGTTACCTGCAACGTGGTGCTGGGTGAGACCAGAGAGTCAGCGTGCGGTGGAGACCGAGTCCTCAACACGGGTGGAGGAGGTAATGAACGAGTGGAGTTCACGGGAACAGGGAGACATGGTGGCAGCAGTAGCGATATCAGAGTCGCGAGGAGGTGACTGGTTCCCAGGTGAAAGCGAGGTCGGAGCGGAATCAGTGAGTGCTGAGTCGCCACGAATGAGAGGGCCAGGGAGAGAGAGAGTGAAGGGTGATGGTAGGAAGGGAAGGATCGAGGCCGGACGAAGAGTGGGAAGGCATGGGGGGAGGGCGAGAAGGGTGTGGGGAGGTCGGGGCCGGGGTCTCCCCCAGCCCGTCCCACACGTGGCGAGGCCTCGTCCACTGACGCGGCTGGGCAGTCACGGAGAGGAGATGGACCTCCTATGGTCGCCGCTCGATTAATCGACTCGATGAATCGTTCCCTCGTCCTGCTCCCCCGTCCATCCCCCGTCTCGCTCGCACCGTTTCGTTTGCTGCCCAGCGGCTGATGTCAGTGGCGAGTGGCGTCCGACTCGGCCTTGAATGAGTGACCCGGCTCCTAGCCACGTGCGTGAACGCGAGCCCCCCCCCCCCCCGTATTCGCCTTTGACAGGCTGCTGGGGACGAGTGCTGTTTGCGAGCACCTATTAAGGGCCGGCACGGCACACGAGGGGGTGGTCGGGCCAACAGTATTGCGGCCACTGCTCAACGCTACATATACACAGCATACACGCGCACGACCGTAGCGCGTTCGCCGCTTGTTGTCGCAGAGATTCGCGGTTCGACCCAACCGGCCGCCCTGATTAATACTGCGGTGGTGTAATAGCCAGAGAAAGCGACCGCACGCCATTTGTGGACGTTAAAGACCCCGGGCATTTGCGCGAGATCCACGGCCAGGGTGGAGGGTGGGTGGAGGGGTGGGGGGCGTGGTGACGTCAGCGCGATGCACCAAACCGTGGAATGCGAGTGACGTCATCACGCAAGTGTGCGCGGTGACGTCACCACCACCCACATGTGGACTTGCCCACCCGCGCGCTAGCCAGCCAGCAAAACTTTGATGCTTTATAGTTTGTGGTCGGGTGCTGGGGTGTACACCTGGTGCTGGAGTTCCGCCGGAAGAGATCGGGTCGCTCACTATCTCCTGCTGCTGTTGCTGCATCAGATCACTCACTCGCTATCTCCTCCTGCTGCATCAGATCACTCACTCGCTATCTCCTCCTGCTGCATCAGATCACTCACTCGCTATCTCTTCCTGCTGCATCAGATCACTCACTCGCTATCTCCTCCTGCTGCATCAGATCACTCACTCGCTATCTCCTCCTGCTGCATCAGATCACTCACTCGCTATCTCCTCCTGCTGCATCAGATCACTCACTCACTCGCTATCTCCTCCTGCTGCATCAGATCACTCACTCGCTATCTCCTCCTGCTGCATCAGATCACTCACTCGCTATCTCCTCCTGCTGCATCAGATCACTCACTCACTCGCTATCTCCTCCTGCTGCATCAGATCACTCACTCGCTATCTCCTCCTGCTGCATCAGATCACTCACTCGCTATCTCCTCCTGCTGCATCAGATCACTCACTCACTCGCTATCTCTTCCTGCTGCATCAGATCACTCACTCACTCGCTATCTCTTCCTGCTGCATCAGATCACACTCACTCACTCGCTATCTCTTCCTGCTGCATCAGATCACTCACTCGCTATCTCCTCCTGCTGCATCAGATCACTCACTCGCTATCTCCTCCTGCTGCATCAGATCACTCACTCGCTATCTCCTCCTGCTGCTGCTCCTGCTGTGTTGGCAGTGGCGCACACGCAGAGTCAACAAACGCACTCAGCACGGTCCGTGTCAAGAACGACGCTGGGCGTGTGTGGCCTGTAGAGGAAGCAGGATCTACCAGGCGACGTTTTGGGCAACGGCCCTTCTGCGTAGCACAACAAAGGAGACGCGATGAGGAAGGAGGCCCATTGCCTGAAGCGTCGCCTCTTGTGCTGTTGACGAGTGTGTTGAGGTTCTCGTGACATCGCAGGAATATCGAGAGCGAGACATCACGGGGCCTGCTCCCTCCTGCCCAATCTCATCTACACCACGCGCCTGCCACGCTCCCTTCCCATCCTCCAACTTGCTTGCCCATCCTCCCCCATCCTGCACGCGTCCCACTCCGTTTTTATAAAAGCCTACGCGGTCAACTACATCTAAGATGATTATCTGTCGTTCTGGGAGTATGTGGTACACATAATATATGATTAATGTTCTGTACTATGGATAGGCGTACCTTGTACGCTAGTTGTAGTGCCTTACGCCGATAGTCCCTACTTCAAACCAGCCTGGTAGCGCTCCATAAAATATCGAGCGACAATTTAATAATAACAATAATAAAGACTTAAACGTGTAACGCGCTGCATGGTATCAGCTCGCTCGCTGTCGAGGAGAGGGAGGGCGACTGAGAGGCGCTCGGAGGAGGAACCAGGGACGAGGAGGCAGTAGCAGCAGCAGCAGCCACGTCGCGGTGAGGAGCCGGCGCTACTCCCCCGAGCTCTGCGGTCCTCTCTGTATATAATGGCGGTGTTATCGGCCAACAGCGTCGCGTCTTTCAGACTCTCCAATGACCGTGAATTGTGTTGAGACGTGGAGGCACCGAGTCATCAACTGCGTCGTTGTTGTTGTTGTTGTTGTTTTAGACAACGAAGGCTGCGACGGGTCACGTGGTCGACTGTGCCGCGCGCGACCCGCACGTGGCCGCCACGTGACTGAGGGTGTCTTTGTGAGTGTGCGTGGGGAGCGGTGGCGCAGTGGTTAGTGCAGTGCGCTGCGAACCCGGCGACCCGAGGAAGATTCCCTCTCCCGGCCAACATATCGGTGATGATTATCTGAAGCGGTCACGGGACCGCCAACCCGAGATCGACTCAACCTTAAATGAGTACCAGGTGCGGTGAGACAAAGACGGCTGGGCGTGGTTTTGGCCATACCACCCCCTCGTGTGCCGTTCCGACCTTTAATAGGTGCTCGCAAACAGCACTTGACCTCAACAGTCTGTGAAGGTTATCCGGGCGATCTTGACCTGTGCCTTGATGTGAGTGAACCTTGTCTTGTTTAATATACCTGGGTGCTCACTCTGTGTCACCGTGAGACTCCGTGTGATACCGTGAGACACCGTGAGATACCGTGAGACTCCGTGTGATACCGTGAGACACCGTGAGATACCGTGAGACACCGTGAGACACCGTGAGACACCGTGATACCGTGAGACACCGTGTGACACCGTGAGACACCGTGAGACACCGTGATACCGTGTGACACCGTGTGACACAGCTAAGACCCCACTTTGAGAATGACGCTGAAGTCAGGGGGGGGGGGCTCAGGGGTGAACTCGTGATGAGTGCGGGGTGAGGGGGTGAGGGGGTGAGGGGGGTAGCCCCTCTCCGTGTTTTGCTCTCATCTCTAGGCACAGCGGGGTCTGCTCGAGAGGGCGGGGAGCGGGAGACGGTGGCGGAGGTGGGGGTGAGAGGTGGGGGTGAGAGGTGGGGGTGAGAGGTGGGGGTGAGAGGTGGGGGTGAGAGGTGGGGGTGAGAGGTGGGGGTGAGAGGTGGGGGTGAGAGGTGGGGGTGAGAGGTGGGGGTGAGAGGTGAGGCTCGCGCTGCCCAGGTGTGCCGACTCAGCGTGGGGGATCGAAGGGGGAGCGGGGAGGTGGTGAGGACAGGGGGGAGGAGAGGTTGGGGTAGAGGAATAGGGGGGCCCCCCCCTCCCCCCTTACTCCACACACCGTGTGGTGGTGGTGCTGGTGGTGGTGGCACTGGGTGCGGTTGTTGCGGCAAGGCCGATGAGTCAGATGTCTTCTATGACCTCCTGTCACAGGTGTTGGCTAAAGAGGCCCCTTGGGATAGAGTCATCTTGTTGGGTGACTTCAATGCCCGAGTTGGTCATGATGCTAGCACCTGGTCTGGAGTGATTGGAGGACATGGGCCAGATCAGCTCAATAACAACGGTAGGAGGCTGCTAGATTTTTGTGCAGCCCATGGGCTTGTAATCACCAACACGCTGTTCCGGCGTCGACACATCCACACAACATCATGGATGCATGCCGGGTCCAAGCAAGAACATCTGCTGGACTACCTAGTGACGGAACAGCGGATGCGGGCCCATGTCCTTGACACCCGGACCTACCGTGGAGCTGATCTGCCCACTGACCATCGACTTGTCATCTGTAAGATGCGCCTGCCATTCTTCCACTCCAGTGGTGGGTGTACACCCAGGACCACATTCAAACCCATTTTGGCATGGTCTCAGCTAGCTGATGAACGTTGAAAGCGAGAATTTCATCATCGATTGCGGCTGGGGTTGGCATCGTCCCCCACTCCTCCTGATGTCGAGGGGAAATGGGCGAGGTTTAGGTCTGTGGCTCATGCAGCTGCAATGGCTGCTTTGGGTACGCGGTCCAGACCTCCCCAGAGACCCTGGCTGACAGAGGAGGTGTTCAGGCTGGCTGAGAAAAAGCGACAGGCCCACTCTCATCGTCTACAGCATCCCATGTCAGAGAATGAGGAGGCTTACTGCAGCCTTCGCTCAGAGGTTCGGAGAGCCGTGAGGCGCTGCAAGGATGGGTGGTGGTCGCGGGTTGCTGATGATATGGAGTCTGCCTCAATGGCCCGCGATCACAAATCGCTCTTTAAGTCCATCAACAAAGTAACCTGCAGCGCCATACCTATTACCATCATGAGGGGAAAAAACGGTGATCCAATCTCTGACCCCCAGGAACACCTGGATTTGCCCCGTGACCTCCTGCCAGGGGGTGTTCGACACTTCACGTGGCCTCAACGTGCACATAGCTTGGTACACGCGTTGTGGTGACGTCACCGCCACTTAGTGGCGAATGTCGGTTGTTGTTGTTCGATGGAGGTGATGGAAGTGGTGTTGTTGGTGATGGTGGTGATGGCGGTGGTGATGATGGTGATGGTGGTAATGGCGTTGGTGATGTTTGTGATGGTGGTGATGGCGTTGGTGATGATGGTGATGATGGCGGTGGTGATGTTGGTGATGGTGGTGATATCGGTGGTGATGTTGGTGATGATGGTGATGGCGGTGGTGATGATGATGGTGGTGATGGCGGTGGTGATGTTGGTGATGATGGTGATGTTGGTGGTGATGTCGGTGGTGATGTTGGTGATGGTGCTGATGGCGTTGGTGATGATGGTGATGGTAGTGATGTCGGTGGTGATGTTGGTGATGGTGGTGATGTTGAGGTGGATGGCATGGGAGTGGGCAGCATCACCCTTTCCCCGATATCACCACTTTCACCCCCTACAAAATAGCCGCAGTCGGGGGGGGGGGGGTGGAGAGGGGGGAGACGTTGGGATAAAGAGATGGGTGGAGGTGTGGGGGAGTGGGGGAGTGGGGGAGTGAGGGAGTGGGGGTGTGGGGGAGTGAGGTGAGGGAGTGAGGGAGTGGGGGAGTGAGGGAGTGGGGGAGTGGGGGTGTTGGAGGTTACAGGGAGCAGAGTGGTGGGGGGGGGCTGTAGGTTCCACACAATCGGCGGGCGGTGTTGGGGACGCGGGTCTGACGCGTGTCTCTCGCGTCTAAACGCGGGGGGCGGCAGCACTGCGCCCCCCCTCCCATCCCCTAACTCTACCCCCCCCCCTCCATCCTCACCCCCCGCCCCCTACCCCTAACACTCGCAGCACGTGACCCCTTCGGGGTGGGGGTAAGGAAGAATTGGATGTAGAGTGGGGGGGGGGGGGGTGCTCGTTGGGGGCACGAGGGGTGGAGGTGGAGCTGGGGAGGGGGATGAGGGGGGAGGGGGATGAGGGGGGATGTAGAGGTGGGTGCAAGGGGGGGGCGGTATTGGCGCATCGGAGAGTAACGAAGCTCGAATCGAGAAGTGGAGAAGGAGGAGGATGGGAGGGAGGGAGGGAGACGGAGGGGAGGGACGGGGAGGGAAAGGGGAGGCAATTTTGGTTTGAGCAGATATTGGGTGAGGAGGTGGGGTAGGGTGGTTGTGTGGTAAGCGCGTGGGGAGGAGGGGGAGTTGGGGGGCGAGAGTGGTGGTGGTGGTGGTGGTGGGGGTGGAGGGTGATAGAGGAGGAAAGGGGGGGGGGGGGTGAGAGAGCGAACGGACACGCGCGGGCAACTCGTGCCGGACCTCTCCGTGTCGCGCGCGCGACGAGGAACGAGAGGAGCAGCAGCAGCAGCAGGAGGAGGAAGCAGCAGCAGGAGGAGGAAGCAGCAACAGCAGGAGGAGGAAGCAGCAGGAGGAAGCAGCAGCAGGAGGAGGAAGCAGCAGGAGGAGGAAGCAGCAGCAGCAGCGCACCGCCAAGGTAAGCAGAGGTAGGTTCATCCTCAAGCTCCTTACGCATGGCCGAGTCACGCTTAGCATTGATGACAATTATCCTACAACAAAGAATCGTCGTCGTCCTCGTCGTGATCACACCGACAGCACGGTGACCACCATTTCCCGCGTGTGACCGCGACCCCGAATCGCGATGCTCGAGACGCCGCCGCCGCCGCCGCCGCCGCTCGTGAAGCTTCGCGCGGATTTCAGCGGCGCGCGAGAGACGCGGGTTGAGAGGGAGGAGGAGGAGAGACACGAGAGGAGGGATTAGATAGGGAGGGTTCGGGGAGATGTGGGGAGAGGCAGGGAGAGGAGGTGGAGGAGGAATGAGAGAAGATGGGAGAGAGAGAGAGGAAGAGGTGAGAGGAAGGAAGAGGGGAGAGAGATGAGATTGGGGGGCACGGGGATGTTGAGTCAGAGACACGGGGGGACAGAGACAGACCGATACACATAGACACAATGTGAGAGACGCACATAGGCATACGTACAGAGACACACGGACACAGGTATAAACACACGCACACGTACACACAAATATACACACACAGACACACGGAGACACAATGAGACACACACACAAGTTCACAAAGACAGAGACACAGAATGAGACAGATACAATCGGACACACACACAGACACACACAGACACACACAGACACACACACAGACACACACACAGAAACACGCACACAGACACATACAGACACACACACAGACACACAGACACACACAGACACACACACAGACACACACACACAGACACAGACACACACAGACACACACAGACACACACACAGAAACACGCACACAGACACACACAGACACACACACAGACACACACACACAGACACAGACACACACAGACACACACAGACACACACACAGAAACACGCACACAGACACACACAGACACACACACAGACACACACACACAGACACAGACACACACAGACACACACAGACACACACACAGAAACACGCACACAGACACACACAGACACACACACAGACACACACACACAGACACACACACAGACACACAGACACACACACACACACACAGAACCACACACAGACACACACAGACACACACACAGACAGATACTCTGCATACAGGCGCGGGGGCCCGGCCGCGAGCTGCCCCCGCCCCCCTGAGTGCCCCCCACGATGTTTCTCTCTTACCCCCCCCCACCACCACCCCCCAATATACCGCACCCTGAATACAACTCCGCTCTGGGGGTCACTCGCGCTGTGCTGTGGGGGTCCCGACCCCCCCCCCCCCCCAATCCATCTCGCTTCCGGCGCGCGCGTGGCCGGATGGATTAGGGACATCATCATCATTCTCATCATCATCATCATGATTTTCATCATCATCATTCTCAGCATCATTACAATCACTGTAGACCATCACCAGCCTCATCACCACCATCACCATCATCATTATAAATCACCACCGCCGCGTTCATCGTCATTGCCATGGTAATCATCATCACCAGGATCATCATAAACAACCGTCATTATCATGATCAACATTATCGCAATAAATCCTGATCGTCATCGTCATCACTGCCGTCGTTATCATCACTATCATCACAGCGCAGGGATCGATGTTTCTGCAATTGCGCCGCTGGGGTTGAGACGGAGCCGCAGGATCAGAGAGAATTAGCGGCAACACCACAACCACCCCCACCACCACCCCCACCACCTCCTCCACCTCCTCCTCGACCACCACCACCGCCACCACCTCCTCCATCACCACCTCCACCACATCCAACCCCTATCATCACCACCACCATCTCCTCTAACACCACCGCCACCACCTCTTCCATCACCACCTCCACCACATCCAACCCCTATCATCACCACCACCATCTCCTCTACCACCACCACCGCCACCACCTCCTCCATCACCACCTCCACCACATCCACAACCCCTATCATCACCACCACCATCTCCTCTACCACCACCGCCACCTCCTCCTCCTCCATCATCACTTTCACAAGCTCTTCTACCACCACCACCACCACCACCACCACCTCCTCCTCCTCCTCCTCCTCCACCACATCCACAACCCCTATTATCACCACCACCATCTCCTCTACCACCACCACCACCGCCACCACCTCCTCCATCACCACCTCCACCACATCCACAACCCCTATCATCACCACCACCATCTCCTCCACCACCACCGCCACCACCTGTGCCGCTACCACCGCCCTCACCACGCGGGCCACGTCTCGAGTGGCGAGGCGAAGGCGATCTCGGGTCTGCGCCCTCGCGGCCGAGGCGGCGGGGAGGGAGCGGCGGGGAGGGAGCGGAGATGGAGCGGGGAGGGAGCGGTGGAGATGGAGCGGGGAGGGAGCGGTGGGGAGGGAGCGGAGATGGAGCGGGGAGGGAGCGGCGGGGAGGGAGCGGAGATGGAGCGGGGAGGGAGCGGAGATGGAGCGGGGAGGGAGCGGCGGGGAGGGAGCGGAGATGGAGCGGGGAGGGAGCGGTGGGGAGGGAGCGGAGATGGAGCGGGGAGGGAGCGGAGATGGAGCGGGGAGGGAGCGGGGATCTCCACTCCCCGGCCCTGGAGCGGCCACCCACCCAGTGGTGTTCATGGCGTGAGATTCAATGATCGATGCGCTCTTTGAAGAATATAATTACGATTATACATTTGTATTTATTATTAAGACGCGCGTTCGAGCGCTCAACTTTCACGGCACACGCTATAATACACGGCACACGCTAGACCGCGCAGCCGCGGTATACCGGTTGCGCTATAACGCGCGTTATAGCAACACGCGCTAGAACTCGTGCTCATCATCATGAGTCATGCGCAATCCCCTGTTGGATGAAGACCTCCCCAATTCCAATGGTAAATTATGAATAACGCATCAACATCACACATGTGTCGTGTTATAACTCGTGTTATAGCAACACGTGCAGTGCGCAGGCGTGACCACGCGTTTTCTAGCAAAGCCGCTTGTTCCGCGCGTTGGAACACATTTGCCCTATGACGCTCGTTATAACTACCACGCGCTTCGATTGGTGTTATAACGCGTTGGTGTTATAACGCGTTGGTGTTATAACACGTTGGTGTTATAGCTGTCGCCCCAGACCGCCTCTTGTAAAGAGCCGTCAACGCCGCGCGCTACAGGTCGCGCTAGAACAACGCGCTAGAACAAGGCGCGCTAGAACAACGCGTTGCAGCGCTTCGTAATCGCGCGATCAGTCGCTCCGGTGGCACAGCGCGATCCGCTTCACACATCTCGGCGCCTTGCAGAACATCACGCGCGCTATGTCGCGCGCTACGTCACGTCCACGCAGCACGCGCACTGACACCGCTGCGGCTTCATCCGCAGCGGGGCCGTGCGACGCAGCAGCAGCAGCTGCCGCGTTCTCTCGCCTGTTGCAGCGCGCGTGCGCTGACAGCTGCGGGAGGTCGCTCTTTCTCCTCCGCTGCCCCCACGGTCTGAACTCCCCTTCGTCGGCAGCTCTCCGTGATATCGGCTCCCTGCCGCCTATTCCAGTCCAGGCTCCAGACCCCCCCCCCCCCCCAGTTCTCCCCCTCTGTCTGTGACTCTCTCACTCTCTCACACTCACAGCTCTCCCCCTCTGTGTGTGACTCTCTCTCTCACACTCACAGCTCTCCCCCTCTGTCTGTGACTCTCTCACACTCACAGCTCTCCCCCTCTGTCTGTGACTCTCTCTCTCTCTCACTCACAGCTCTCCCCCTCTGTCTGTGACTCTCTCTCTCTCACACTCACAGCTCTCCCCCTCTGTGTGTGACTCTCTCTCTCACACTCACAGCTCTCCCCCTCTGTGTGTGACTCTCTCTCTCTCACTCACAGCTCTCCCCCTCTGTCTGTGACTCTCTCACACTCACAGCTCTCCCCCTCTGTGTGTGACTCTCTCTCTCTCACTCACAGCTCTCCCCCTCTGTGTGTGACTCTCTCTCTCACACTCACAGCTCTCCCCCTCTGTCTGTGACTCTCTCTCTCTCACACTCACAGCTCTCCCCCTCTGTGTGTGACTCTCTCTCTCTCACTCACAGCTCTCCCCCTCTGTCTGTGACTCTCTCCCACTCGCAGCCGGTGTCGACTTCCCCACAAATTGTTATCTGTTTTATCGACCCCGGAGGGACGAGTTGAACTCGCAACGTTCTGATTGCGAGCTTCTCACTCTGTTGCTTAGCCACGTGGTCGGAATGACTTACACATAGACGCATAGACGTAGACGCATAGATGCATAGAGATCCATAGACTCATACAGAGACGCATATACATAGACGCATAGATGCATAGCGGCCCATAGAGTCATACATATACGCATAGAGACCCATAGACTCACACAGAGATCCATAGATGCATAGACTCACACATATAACGGCCGCCTTCATAGGTGCTTGCTAACAACACTCTATGCGGGAGATAATTGTCTTTGTTTTCGTGTGAACGATATATGTTTGTATCAGCGTGTGGGTGTGCCCACGACAACAGGCTACACGGCGCGTTAGAACGCGCTTCATCCCTCGCTCCGCGCCTTGCACGCGCACCGCGCGTTCTAACCCTCTCAGCAGCAGCAACAGAATAATCACCATCATCAGCAGCTGTAGTATCAGCAACAGTAAATAACAGTGTGGCTGTAAAAGGAAGAATATATAACGGGCGACGATTCGGACAATGACGCTTCTGCATAGCACACGCACATGATGAAGAAGGGTCCTTTCCGTGAAATGTCACACACGCGATGTTGTCATGGACACGGAATGCGTTGCGTGTGCTTGTTGTGGGCTGTGCACCACTGACAATGCAGCAGCAGCAGCAGCAGCACAGAATCATTTGTTATAAGCAGGAGAATCAGCAGCAGCAGCAGCAGCAGCACAGAATCATTTGTTATAAGCAGGAGAATCAGCAGCAGCAGCAGCAGCGGCACTGCACAGATCACTAGACCCGGAATGGAACCAGCAGTTCATGTCGTAGGTACCGGCCTCGCGGCATCGGACTGTGATCTCTGAGGACTCGCGCATTCGTTCACGTGAGTCGGGGAGTCATTCGCTGATTGAGTGGATGGTTAATTCAGGCAGTCGGTGATTAACTGCAACGGAATCGCGACGCGACCGCGGCTGTCACGAATGTAGCGCGACAGGGCGCGACAACGTAAGAGCGCGACAACCCCAACGACAAATAACGACTTCGGTAATAAACAATAAACACACACAACTACAACAACAATAATATTAATATTAAACGTCTACAATAATAATCAAAACCACAACCGCAACTATAAATGACCGCAAAAATAAACAACAGCTAAAACGATGAGCATCAACACAAATAGACAAACAACGACAACAATAAATAGCCACAATCAACAACAACAACATCAACAACAACAACAACGGGATCGCGTCGATTTGACCGCGTGTGCGCGACAGTCATTGTGTCACTCAGTCGTGGTGTCAATATAATTGTGTCAAACACGCAACACAACACTCCGCCTGTGTGTGGTGTGTGTCTGTGTGTGAGTGTGTGTGTATGTCTGTGTGATAGTGTGTGTATGTGTGAGTGTGTGTCTGTGTGTGTGAATGTGTGTGTGTTTCGGTGTGTGAGTGTATGTGTGAGTGTATGTGTGAGTGTGTGTATGAGTGTGTGTCTGTGTGTTCGCCATCAAAAACAACAGCGGTTATCTAAACCAAGTCCCGGGCCGCCCCTGGGTCGACTCAACCTTAAATTAGTATTTGGTGCGGTGTGTAAACATCATCAGTACTAGGGAGACAAAGGCGACCGGGCGTGGTGTTGACCACCTACCCTCTCGCGTGCCATGCCGACCTTCATAGGCACTCGCTAACACCACTTGCCCCACCAGTCTGCCAAGGCTATAGGGGAGACCTTTGTCTTTGTGTGGGAATCTGTGTTCGTGTGTAATCATGAAATCCTTGTGCAGTATGATACACACAATTATACACACACGCACAACACGATCGTATGCACAAGGCATATCATACATCATTTCAATATAACGATGCATAATATTGAGTACATACAACAATCATGATTACACAATGCGTGATATGCATAACGTGATTCATTGTATGAGCGGCGTCAAATCTAACATATATAATACATACATAAAAACATCAGATATATTACACCAGACGCACAAATATGAATAACTATTCTGTTCCTAACACTAAAACATAAATATTTACTCAAAATAATAATTTACACACCCACGGCCTCATACACGAGAACACACTCCCTCTCTTTGTCGACTGTACTGCGACACACACAGACAAAGATCCCCCGTGTAGCCTGAAGAGACTGTTGGGGCAAGTGCTGCTAGCGAGCAGTACCTGTGGTGTCCGGCACACACGCGCGGTGCTCGTGGTGATGATGTCGGTGGCCGTAGCGCAGTGCGGTTCGCGACTTTTCTCTCGAATATAATAACGTGACCGTATCACAACAACAGCATTGTAGCGTGCGCTCCGAGATCAAGTCAGAGTCGCTCAGCATGGATAACGGACGGCGAGAGGCGGCGCAGACAGACACCGCGGGCTTTCTCGTCGCACAGAGGCAAAGGCGCGGTCCTGCAACTGCCCCTCCGCGTGCCTGCTGGTGGAAGAATCCTCCGCACGAGAGGCAGGGAATTTGGCCTCCTCTTCCGTCCAGATGCCTCGGGGAGAGAGACACGAGTCGCCCACACCGTGCCGCACCGCGCGACTCGCATGGGTGGCACAGGGAGGCGGTGGAGGGGCCGTAGTTTCATTGATCTAAGAAACTTGCCACGTTGTTTCAAATGCCGCGCCCGGAGATCGAGTCGAGCCGACGAGACCCGGATTCTGGATGTCGAGTGCACTGTGACATCTGACTCAGCTGGTGGAACAGTGCGTTTAGAATAGTGGGTTTAGAGACTGTGGGAGGGAGGGAATGAGAATGATCCCACAGCCACGTGTGTGACATGAACACGAGTGTGGGTCGTGATCTGCGTGTGCGTGATGAGTGTTACGTGTGCGTGTGTGGGGAGCGGTGGCGCAGTGGTTAGCGCACCGCGCTACGACCCCCGCAGAGACCCGAGTTGGATTCCCGCTCACAGTCAACGTCGGTGGCGAATGGCTGAACGGGTCCTGCGTCTCCCCCTAGGTCGACTCAGCCTTAAATGAGTACGTACTTCCGTGCGGTGTGGAAACAACATCGGGAACTGGGGAGACAAAGGCGGCCGGGCGTAGTGTTGGCCACCCGCCCCCTCCTGTCGCGTGCCGTCATTCATAGGTGCTCGCAAACAGCACTTGCCCTAATAGTCTGTTGAAGGCTATACGGAGGATATTTGTCTTTTGTCTCGTGTGTATGGTGTGTGTGTGTGTACACACACACACCACACACACACACACTATACACACACACACACACTATACACACACACACTATACACACACACACTATACACACACATACACAATACCGTGTGTATGTATATACTTACACACTACGCTATTGTGCAGCGTGTGCATGCAGTGTGCGTATATAATTTGGATTGTGCAGAGTGTACATTGTGTAGCGTGTGTATTGTGTACATGCGCACGCTTTGACGCGGTGTGGTAGTAAACATCGCCACTCGGGAACAAAGGCGGTCGGCCGTGGTGCTGGCCGCCCTCGTGTGCCGTGGCAGCATTCACAGGTGGTGCGAGCTAACAGCTCTTGCCCCAACAGTCTGGTAAGGCTACACGGGGATCTTTGTCTCTATGGTGTAAATGTTGTTGTGTCAAGGTGGAGTGGTGGCGCAGCGGTTAGCAGCGCGCTGCGCTATCAACCCGCCGGGCCCCGAGTTCAATTCCCCGCAGTGTGAATGTTCCCGGGATCCCTTCACCAACCCGCACGGTGACCAGCGTGGTGAAGTATGGTCACGCGGACACGGCGTGGGGAGGCAGTCACTTGTTACATTCAGCAGCAGCAGCAGCAGCCGCGGTCATTCCACTGCTGGATGACGGTGCTCGCACAGCCCTGGTCATCTCTCACGCTCCCAATCCACCAGCGGTTTACAACGTCGCTCCGTCTCCCCGGAGGCGGTGCCCCTCGGATGCGTTCTCTCCGTGGCTGCCGCTCCGTGATCGGTCTCGACCATCGCCCTGCCCGGGCCTCGCTCCTCTCGGCAGTGAAGCAGCTGGAATGGCAATGCCGTCTGTGATTGGTGTGTTGGTCGTGTTCCTGTGTGCGTGTGTATTGTTGTTGTGTGTGTGTGTGACTTTCTTCGTGTCATGGTGTATCATTGTGTGGGTATTATTGCCTGGGCATCATTGTATTGTGTTATTATGTATCATTGTGTGTGTATCATTGTGTATTATTGTGTGTGTATCATTGTGTATTATTGTGTGTGTATTATTGTGTATGTATTTCTACAATGTCAAATTTGGATAATATCGCATTTGTATTCTTATGACTCGTGATGACGAGTATCCGTCCAGCAGTGGCTTGACCATGGCCGGCTACTGCTGCTGAAGATGGGTATCTGCAGCAGCAGCAGCAGCAACAACAATCACCATTATCCGCGCGCGTCCAAACGATAATATACGGTTACGGTTATAACCGGTTTCATCACTACGGTGCGCTGCTCATTGCGACTGGATTGGCGTTGTCTACTGCACGTGTCCGTGAGTTTATTTGCGAATAATGCTCAATTATTAATGTATTAATACTCTGGTTTGGTATGTATATGTTGTTGTCATTGTTGCTTCTTTGTATGCGGATGGGTCGGATATCAAAGCGATGCCGCGCGCAAAGCCACGGTCAGAGGTTGGGGTTGAATACCGCCATGAACATTGATAACGCAGGCAGAGACGGGCGGACAGAGAGACGGACACGGACAGACACTCACGCAGGCAGAGACTGGCGGACAGAGAGACGGACACGGACAGACACTCACGCAGGCAGAGACAGGCGGACACATTGACGACAGTCGGACGGACAGAGAGACGGACACGCACACAGCCAGACGGGAGGGCGACGGGACACGCGGGCGAGCAGGCAGGGCGACGTCGGGGCGGACAAAGGGAGAGACAGACGGGGGTGTGACATGAGTGGAACATGTGACATGCTTGTTACATGTGAATTATGTATGGAGCGAACAACAAACACGGCTCGGCGAGCGACGCCCTTGTCTCCCCCGTGTCTCCCCGTGTCCCCCCCCCGTGTCTCCCCGTGTCTCCCCCGTGTCCCCCCCCCCCGTGTCTCCCTGTGTCTCCCCGTGTCCCCCCGTGTCTCCCCGTGTCTCCCCCACGTGTCTTCCCGCGTCCCCCGTGTCTCCCCCGTGTCTCCCCCGTGCCCCCCCCCGTGTCTTCCCCGTGTCTCCCCCCGTGGCTCCCCGTGTCTCCCCCGTGTCTCCCCCGTGTCCCCCCCCCGTGTCCCCCCGTGTCCCCCCCCCCGTGTCTCCCCGTGTCTCTCTGTGTCCCCCCGTGTTTCCCCGCGCCCCCCCGCCCCGCGTCTCCCCGTGTCCCCCGTGTCTCCCCCGTGTCTCTCCGTGTCTCCCCGCGTCCCCCCGTGTCCCCCCCCCCCGTGTCTACCCCGCTGAGATTCGCGAGACACTGAGATGATGACCCCCAACGCGGCGCACAGCCTCGTGAACACAACACACACAACACACACAATACACACAACACACACACTATACACAATATACACAATATACACAATACACACAAAACACACAAAACACACAATATACAGAATACACACAACACACGCAATACACACATCATACATAATATACATACTATACACAATGCACACAACACACACAATATTCACCGTACTCATAACATACGTAATGTACACAATTATCACAATACGCACACGATACACATTGTACATAATGTACACAATATGTACATTATACGCGGGACACATCATTACACAACATGCCCTGCAAAACACACACACAATATACACAACATACATAATATACATGATACATACAATACACACAATACGCGTTACATACATTATACACACAACACTCAATGCACACACTACACAGAATACGCACAATACACTATATAATATACACAACGCGCACAATATACACACCACATACATCGTGTACACACAATATATTGCACACAGTATATACAATACATACATAGACACAATACCCAGTATATACAGTATACACAATAATACATAAATACAATATACACTATAGTTACACACTGTGCACATGATATAAAATACACAATACATCGAATGTACACAATACAATATCATACACAATATCAAACATACACAATTTACACAATACGCATTCTATATATAATACAGACAATATATAATGCACGGTATATCCTAAACATGCAATATACACAATGTGCAAACAATATAAAATGCACACCATATACAAAATACGCAATACACTATAATACCATACACGGTACATATATATATATAATATACACAATAGGTACAATACACACAATATGCAATATACACAGATAATTGACACAATGTAACCTCGATGCACAATACACACAATATACAATATACACATTTATATTATTCATATACAATAAACAATGCACACAATACACACACAATATATATTATATACACGATACATATAATTCACATTGTACACAAAACATGCACAATGCACACCCTAAACGAGATACACAATATAACCCACACTAAACACAATTATACACACTATACACAATATTTAAACAGTATACATAATATATACACTATACACAATATATACACTATACACGATATACTATACACAATGTACTACATACATCGTGCACTATATACAATGCACACTATATTATATGCATACACACAATACACCAAATACACGTAATACGCTACATCTACTTCACATTATTCACAGCATACATTATACATTCCGTACATAATACACGCTGCACATTATGCACAATACACAGGGTACACGTAGACAATATACATATTATACATGCTATACACATTACACAAACTATACACAACACTAAATATCTAGTAACATAATATACACAAGAAACACACACGGTGTACACTATAAAATAAATACGGGCAATATAAATACACTTTTAGTAAAATTACACAATATGCATCATCCACACACACACCGTACAGAGCACACACGTGACACACGTGTACATTATGTACACACGACACACAATATGCACAAGGTAACGTCACGGCATGCACACATGACACGTGACACACTCGAGACCAGAGTCATTAAGACACGCGGCTATTGTGTTTGACTGTACCGGTAACCGCATGACAGAACGGGGAAAACGGGTAACCGGTTCGCAGCGCACCTCGACATCTGCAGAGCAACAGACGCAAAGTCGCGCGCTGACTGCGGCTGCCGTGCCGCGTGTGTGATGGTTACACACACAGACCACTCACACACAGTGTGTTGTGTGTACACACACAGACCACTCACACACAGTGTGCTGTGTGTACACACACAGACCACTCACACACAGTATGTTGTGTGTACACACACAGACCACTCACACACAGTGTGTTGTGTGTACACACACAGACCACTCACACACAGTGTGTTGTGTGTACACACACAGACCACTCACACACAGTGTGTTGTGTGTACACACACAGACCACTCACACACAGTGTGTTGTGTGAACACACACAGACCACTCACACACAGTGTGTTGTGTGAACACACACAGACCACTCACACACAGTGTGTTGTGTGTACACACACAGACCACTCACACACAGTGTGTTGTGTGTACACACACAGACCACTCACACACAGTGTGTTGTGTGTACACACACAGACCACTCACACACAGTGTGTTGTGTGTACACACACAGACCACTCACACACAGTGTGTTGTGTGTACACACACAGACCACTCACACACAGTGTGTTGTGTGTACACACACAGACCACTCACACACAGTGTGTTGTGTGTACACACACAGACCACTCACACAACCATTTCAAGTGGCGTTTCGAATGAAATGAATTAGCGGTCGCGCGCGCGCACAAGCGTCACGACGGCCTCGGTGCCGACACAGGCGAAGGGGCAGCACTGCAACTGCTCGCTCACGCCGCACTGCTGGCGGAAGGCCTCCACTGGAGGCGGCCGCGAGGGCGCGCTTGGTCTCCTCTTCCACGCTGGGATGACGACGGCCGCGGCCTTCGCGTGGTGGTCACGGCTCACGACGCCTCTTCCACATGGGCGGCAAATCGTTATTCACCGGGTTTCTACTCGGTTAACGGGGGTGTGTGTAATATATAGATTGTAAATATTTAATATTCATACAATACGCATGCTATATATAAAATGCATGCATACAATATACGCACTACACACAACACTTTACACATAATACACAAAATATGCAATACGCACAGCATACGATATTCGTTATATATCATGCGTATATGTACATAATTAAAACTATTCACAATATATACACAATACAAAATATACAGCACATGCATTGCACTATATATACAACAATACCACGCACTTTACAATGCACACCACATACCATATATACACAATATACAAACACAACTATACCATACATACCATACACATATACGCACTATATACACAGTATACGTACAATACACACAATATAAATACACACGCACAATTAACAGTGTATACACAATGTACAATGCATACAATTTACATTACACACACAATACACACAATATATACATAAATTACACAATAAACACAACATTTAATATTTATTACTCGTGTAAACAATACACAATAAGTAGAGCACAACGAGTTTGCGATGTAAAATGACGACTGGAGGAGTGACAGGGAAGGAGACGTTCATCCAGCAGTGGATTGCCCATGGCTGCTGGATCACCGCACACAGTACTACAGATACGCCGTGCGTAGCCTGCACAGGCTGTAGGGGCAAGTGATGTTAGCGAGCCCCTATGAAGGCCGGCACGGCGCGTGATGGGATGGGTGGGCAGCACCAAGCACGGCTCCACAGTGGCGATGATTTTTACACATCGCACCAGGTACTCATTTGAGGCTGAGTCGACCTAGGGGAGGCCCAGGACATATTCAGATATTCGTCACTGGGGGTGGTCGTGGGCGGAAACCGAACTCGGGTCGTGCAGCGCACTCACCGCTACGCAACCATACACACAATTATATAACCAATTATATATACAACTATACACTACTATATACACAATTATATACACAATTAAAATACACAACCATACACTACTGTATACACAACTATATACAACTATATTCACACTACTATATAAACAAATATACATACAACTATATACACAAATATATACACAATGATATACACAGCTATATACACATCTATATACACAATCATACACAACGATATACACAAACACGCACACAGCTATACACTACAATATACACAACTATACATACAACTATATACACAACTATACACACAACTATATACACAACTATACACACAACTATATACACAACTATACACAACTATACACACAACTATACACACAACTATATACGTAACTTTACACACAACTATACACACACCTATACACAACTATACACACAACTATACACACAACTATACACACAACTATACACACAACTATATACACAACTATACACACAACTATACACACACCTATACACAACTATACACACAACTATACACACAACTATACACACAACTATACACAACTATACACACAAATATATATACACAACTATATACACAACTATACACACAACTATAATTGCGTGTGTAATTGTGTGTGTGTAATTGTGTGTGTGTGAATTTGTGTGTGTGTAATTGTGTGTAATTGTGTGTGTTATTGTGCGTGTGTAATTGTCTGTGTGTGTGTAATTGTGTGTGTGTAATTGTGTGTGTGTTCAATTGTGTGTGTGTAAGTGTGTGTGTGTGTAATTGTGTGTGTGTAATTGTGCGTGTGTAATTGTGTGTGTGTGTGTGTAATTGTGTGTGTGTAATTGTGTGTGTGTGATTTTGTGCGTGTGTAATTGTGTGTGTGTGATTGTGTGTGTGTGTAATTGTGTGTGTGTGTAAGTGTGTATGTGTAATTATGTGTGTGTGTGTGTAAGTGTGTGTGCGTGTAATTGTGTGTGTGTGTGTGATTTTGTGCGTGTGTAATTGTGTGTGTGTGTGATTTTGTGCGTGTGTAATTGTGTGTGTGTAATTGTGTGTGTGTAAGTGTGTGTTTGTGTAAGTGTGTGTGTATGTGTAATTGTGTGTGTGTGTAATTGTGTGTGTGATTTTGTGCGTGTGTAATTGTGTGTGTGTGTAATTGTGTGTGTGTGATTTTGTGCGTGTGTAATTGTGTGTGTGTGTAATTGTGTGTGTGTGTAAGTGTGTGTGTATGGGTAATTGTGTGTGTGTGTGTAATTGTGTGTGTGTGTGTGATTTTGTGCGTGTGTAATTGTGTGTGTGTGTGTGATTTTGTGCGTGTGTAATTGTGTGTGTGTAATTGTGTGTGTGTAAGTGTGTGTTTGTGTAAGTGTGTGTGTATGTGTAATTGTGTGTGTGTGTAATTGTGTGTGTGTGATTTTGTGCGTGTGTAATTGTGTGTGTGTAATTGTGTGTGTGTGTAAGTGTGTGTGTATGGGTAATTGTGTGTGTGTGTGTAATTGTGTGTGTGTGTGTGCTGCATCTTGTTAATTGGGGAGCGGTGGTGTAGTGGTTAACATCAGTGACGAATATTTGAATATGTCCTGGGCCTTTCCTAGGTCGACTCAGCCCTAAATGAGTACCTGGAGCGACGTGTCAACATCGCCACGAGGGAGACAAAGGCGGTCGAGCGCGGTGCTGTCCACCCACCCCATCGTGTGCCGTGCCGGCTTTCATAAGGTGCTACTCGCTAACGGCACTTGCCCCAACAGTCCGCTAAGGCTACACGGGGATCTTTATCTCTGCGTGCGTGTGTGTCTGTGTGTAATTGCGTGTGAATGTGTCACGTGACACATCGCCCGCTTTCTCTGGGCTGCATCGTCACACTCGGCTGAAGGCGAATTACTCAGTCCACCGCTGCCGGAGGAGCCCGTGCGATTGTGTCCAGCGCGACGCGGAGAGCGGCGCGGACCTCCGGGCTCAGCCCGCCCCGAGACACGAACCGAACCGCTCACGTGGAGACGGAGCGATTGAATGAATCATTTAGTTTGGCAGGCGCTGGATGTGTCGTTACATCGCAGCAGCGTGAGAGGGGCTTGCTGCTCGGGGTGGCCTTCATCCAGCGGTGGATTGACTGTGGCTGATGAATGGTGATGGTGAGGATATTAAACAAAAACTAGCGCTTGTAGGATCTACACAAACTCATCACGATCGCCTATCTATTGGGTGTGGGAGACCCGAGTTTGACTCCCGCTCACGGCCAACACAGGTGACGATTACATGAACCGCTCCAGAGCTTCGCCTAGATCAACTCAGCCTCAAATGAGTACTTGGTGCGGTGTGTAAACGTCAGCAATGGGGAGACAAAGGCGGCCGGGCGCGATGCGCCGTTACATTCTTAATAGGCGCTCGCCAATCGCACTTGCCCCAACAATCTGTGATGATGCACGGGGGATCTTTGTCTTTGTACGCGGAGCGGTGGTGCAGCGGTTAGCGCACTGCGGTACGAATCGAGTGACCTGCATTCTCATCCGGGCCACGGCTAACATCAGTGGCGAGTGGTGTCTGAACGTATACCGGTCGTCCACTTGGTCGACTCAGCCTTAAATGATCACCTGGTCCTCTGCATGAACATGAGCATCGCATCGTTTGGAGACGAAGGCGACTGGACGTGGATCGTCCAGCGCCACGCCCCACCGCGATCGTGCGCCGTGGCGGCCTTAATAGGGGCTCGCTAACAACCATCGCGCCCAGAGCCTGGGTAGGCTGCACGGGGGACTTTGTCTTCAACCTTTGAGGGCATTTACACACTCTCCATCTCTCTCTCTCTGATGTGCTGGGTGTAGGGGTGGTGATGGGGCTGTGGGTAGGGGTGGTGATGGGTGTAGGGGTGGTGCTGGGTGTAGGGGTGGTGCTGGGTGTAGGGGTGGTGCTGGGTGTAGGGGTGGTGATGGGGCTGGGGGTAGGGGTGGTGATGGGTGTAGGGGTGGTGATGGGTGTAGGGGTGGTGCTGGGTGTAGGGGTGGTGCTGGGTGTAGGGGTGGTGCTGTGTGTAGGGGTGGTGGTGGTGGTGGGTGTAGGAGTGGTGATGGGGCTGGGTGTAGGGGTGGTGATGGGTGTAGGGGTGGTGGTGGGTGTAGGGGTGGTGCTGGGTGTAGGGGTGGTGGTGGGTGTAGGGGTGGTGATGGGTGTAGGGGTGGTGGTGGGGCTGGGTGTAGGGGTGGTGGTGGGTGTAGGGGTGGTGGTGGGTGTAGGGGTGGTGATGGGTGTAGGGGTGGTGGTGGGTGTAGGGGTGGTGATGGGGCTGGGTGTAGGGGTGGTGCTGGGTGTAGGGGTGGTGGTGGGTGTAGGGGTGGTGGTGGGTGTAGGGGTGGTGCTGGGTGTAGGGGTGGTGGTGGGTGTAGGGGTGGTGCTGGGTGTAGGGGTGGTGGTGGGTGTAGGGGTGGTGGTGGGTGTAGGGGTGGGTGTAGGGGTGGTGATGGGTGTAGGGGTGGTGGTGGGTGTAGGGGTGGTGGTGGATGTAGGCGTGGTGGTGGGTGTAGGGGTGGTGGTGGGGCTGGGTGTAGGGGTGATGATGGGTGTAGGGGTGGTGCTGGGTGTAGGGGTGGTGGTGGGTGTAGGGGTGGTGGTGGGTGTAGGGGTGGTGGTGGGTGTAGGGGTGGTGGTGGTGGTGGGTGTAGGGGTGGTGATGGGGCTGGGTGTAGGGGTGGTGCTGGGTGTAGGGGTGGTGCTGGGTGTAGGGGTGGTGGTGGGTGTAGTGGTGGTGGTGGATGTAGGGGTGGTGCTGGGTGTAGGGGTGGTGGTGGGTGTAGGGGTGGTGGTGGGTGTAGGGGTGGTGCTGGGTGTAGGGGTGGTGCTGGGTGTAGGGGTGGTGGTGGGTGTAGGGGTGGTGATGGGGCTGGGTGTAGGGGTGGTGCTGGGTGTAGGGGTGGTGGTGGGTGTAGGGGTGGTGATGGGTGTAGGGGTGGTGCTGGGTGTAGGGGTGGTGGTGGGTGTAGGGGTGGTGCTGGGTGTAGGGGTGGTGGGTGATGGGGCTGGGTGTAGGGGTGTGAGTCTGTGTGACACACACACACAGGTGTGTCTACACCTGTGTGTGTGTGTGTCCGCGAGAGAGCACGAGACAGAGAGAGAGAGAGCGATGTCTGGTTGCGTGGGACGGAGCGGGTTGTGTGTGTGAGGGGGTTAGAGGGTGGGGGTCAGATTCTGGTATTATGCCGGGGGGGGGGAGGCGAGAGGGTTTGGGGGGGTCTGTGGGGGGGGGGGGGGTACCGAGGGGGGGGGTGCCGAGGCGCTCACTCCTCTCGCCGCCAGCACCTGCCGATGGTGCTGTTGCTCATGGCTCAGCCCGTGGTGGTGATGATGGTGATGATGTTGATGATATGGTGCTGCTCATGGCTCAGCTCGTGGTGGTGGTTGTGATGATGGTGATGATGTGGGTGATGGTGCTGCTGCCGATGGCTAAGCTCGTGGTGGTGGTGGTGGTTGTGATGATGGTGATGATGATGGTGCTGCCCATGGCTAAGCCCGTGGTGGTGGTTGTGATGATGGTGATGATGTTGATGATGGTGCTGCTGCTAATGGCTAAGCCCGTGGTGGTGGTTGTGATGATGGTGATGTTGTGGGTGATGGTGCTAATGGCTAAGCCCGTGGTGGTGGTTGTGATGATGGTGATGATGTGGGTGATGGTGATGATGCTGCTCATGATGCTGGTGGTGGTCAAACTTCGCACGGGCATCATCGTGAAGGTGGTGGGAATTGTCATCACATCGCCATCATCACCATCATTTATCAATATCATCACATCGCCATCATCACCATCATTTATCAATATCATCACATCGCCATCATCACCATCATTTATCAATATCATCACATCAAACCCAAAAATCAAGTCCCATACCCTGGCATCTCACACTCACCACCACACTCACCACCACACTCACCATCACCCTCACACTCGCCACCACACTCACCACCACACTCGCCACCACACTCACCACCACACTGACCACCACACTCACCATCACACTCACCATCACACTCACCATCACCATCACCTCGACCCGTGATCTCAGCAACTCCTGTGACGCCCATCCACAGTCCAGCGCCGTACTCACCCGGTCCGCGTTAGAACCCGCACAGAGTTAGAACACGGGGGGGGGGAGTTAGAACACGAGGGGGTGTTAGAACACGAGGAGGGAGTTAGAACACGACGGGGGGAGTTAGAACACGAGGAGGAGTTAGAACACGAGGGGGGAGTTAGAACACGAGGAGGGAGTTAGAACACGAGGAGGGAGTTAGAACACGAGGGGGGAGTTAGAACACGAGGAGGGAGTTAGAACACGAGGAGGGAGTTAGAACACGAGGGGGGAGTTAGAACACGAGGAGGGAGTTAGAACACGAGGGGGGAGTTAGAACACGAGGAGGGAGTTAGAACACGAGGGAGTTAGAATACGAGGGGGGAGTTAGAACACGATGGGGGAGTTAGAACACGAGGGGGAGTTAGAACACGAGGAGGGAGTTAGAACACGAGGGGGGAGTTAGAACACGAGGGGGGAGTTAGAACACGAGGGGGAGTTAGAACACGAGGGGGAGTTAGAACACGAGGGGGGAGTTAGAACACGAGGGGGGAGTTAGAACACGAGGGGGAGTTAGAACACGAGGAGGGAGTTAGAACACGAGGGGGGAGTTAGAACACGAGGGGGGAGTTAGAACACGAGGGGGGAGTTAGAACACGAGGGGGAGTTAGAACACGAGGGGGAGTTAGAACACGAGGGGGGAGTTAGAACACGAGGGGGGAGTTAGAACACGAGGGGGAGTTAGAACACGAGGAGGGAGTTAGAACACGAGGGGGGAGTTAGAACACGAGGGGGGAGTTAGAACACGAGGGGTGAGTTAGAACACGAGGGGGGAGTTAGAACACGAGGGGGGAGTTAGAACACGAGGGGGGAGTTAGAACACGAGGGGGGAGTTAGAACACGAGGGGGGAGTTAGAACACGAGGGGGAGTTAGAACACGAGGGGTGAGTTAGAACGTTCTAACGCCACGCGTCCATGTTCAAGCCCCTGCCCCCCACCCACGGTGGCTTCCTCTTCCACGACAGAGCAGCGAGGGGCGGGGGCAATGAGGGGGGGGGGCAATGGGGGGGGGGGGGCAATGGGGGGGGGGGGGGGGTCGCGTGTGTGTCAGGGTCCGTGACGAGGCTGATATCAGGCACCAACAAAGGTGCCCCGTGTAGCCTGTAAAGGCTGCTGGGGCAAGTGCTGTGAGCGAGTAGCACCTCCCATGAAGACCGGCACGGTGTAGGAGCGGTGTAGGAGCGGGTGATGTGACAAGCAGCACTGTCCCCCGGCCGCCTTTGTCTCCCCAGTGTTGATTTTTATTGTTTACACACCCCACCAGCAATTCACTTATGGCTGAATCAACGTAGTGGGGGCCCAGGACAGATCATATGATCACTGCTGATGTTGGCCGTGGTTGCGGAATTTTTGTCTTTATTTGTGCGTATCCGCACCTCTATGTATGTGTGTGCGTATGTCTTTGTTATATGTGCCTGTGTACGTGTGTGTAGGTGTACGTGTGTGTGTACGTGTGTGTAGGTGTGTAGGTGTACGTGTGTGTGTACGTGTGTGTAGGTGTACGTGTGTGTAGGTGTACGTGTGTGTGTACGTGTGTGTAGGTGTGTAGGTGTACGTGTGTGTGTACGTGTGTATAGGTGTGTGTAGGTATGTGCATGTGTGTGTAGGTGTGTGTGTGTACGTGTGTGTAGGTATATGTGTGTGTTTAATTCGTAGTTTAGTGGTGGTTAATTGACCTCCTGCCAGCGGGCGTTCGACACTTCACGTGGCCTCAGGGTGCACATGGCCTGGCACAAGCGTCGTGGTGACGTCACCGCCACTTAGTGGCGAATGGCGGTTGTTGTTGTTGATGTGTGTGTGTGTGTGTAGATGTGTGCGTGTGTGTGTGCGTGTGTGTAGGTGTGTGTGTACGTGTGTGTAGGTGTGTGTGTGTACGTGTGTGTAGGTATGTGCGTGTGTGTGTAGGTGTGCGTGTGTACGTGTGTGTAGGTGTGTGTGTGTACGTGTGTGTAGGTGTGTGTGTGTACGTGTGTGTAGGTGTGTGTGTGTACGTGTGTGTACGTGTGTGTGTGTAGGTGTACGTGTGTGTAGGTGTGTGTGTGTACGTGTGTGTAGGTGTACGTGTGTGTAGGTGTGTGTGTAGGTGTGCGTGTGTGTAGGTGTGTGTGTGTAGGTGTATGTGTGTGTGTGTGTAGGTATGTGTGTGTACGTGTGTGTCGGTGTGTGTGCGTGTGTGTAGGTGTGTGTGTACGTGTGTGTAGGTGTACGTGTGTGTAGGTGTGTGTGTAGGTGTGCGTGTGTGTAGGTGTGTATGTGTGTGTAGGTGTACGTGTGTGTGTGTAGGTGTGTGTGTGTACGTGTGTGTAGGTGTGTGTGTGTGTACGTGCGATAGGTGACCGATGTATATCTGAACCGGTCCTGGGCATCCCCCAGGTCGACTCAGCCATGTAGGAGTAGCACCATGATAGAGGTTCTTGGGTTAGATCACGGAAATATAAATGTTGTGTCGTTAAACCCTCCACCACCCGACACAGCCAATTAGTAAAGTTTATCACGAAAAAAAAACGCGACAGTTCTTCACTAGTTCAGCACACCAGTTGTGTGTTGGAGAGTAAACCCACAACATCTAGAATTCAATTGCGACGTTTCGCCGATAATTACAACCAGCATCATCAGGCGACAGCCAGAGTTAGCCTGTTACGCTGAGGAGAAGCATTCTGTGCTGTAACCGCACTTGTCCCAGCCAGTATGTTGATGCTATACGGGGGAACTTTGTCTGTGTGCGCGGGGGGCTGGTGCCGCTTGAGGGGCGTGGCCTGGCGCGGCTCAAGTCGCCGAGACTCAATTAGCGAAACCAATTAAAGCGCCGCTCATCATCACCATCATCACCATCATCACCATCATCATCACCATCATCATCACCATCATCATCACCATCACCATCATCACCATCATCATCACCATCATCATCACCATCATCATCACCATCATCACCATCATCATCACCATCATCATCACCATCATCATCACCATCATCATCACCATCATCATCACCATCATCACCATCATCATCACCATCATCATCACCATCATCACCATCATCATCACCATCATCATCATCATCACCATCATCACCATCATCATCACCATCATCATCATCACCATCATCATCACCATCAGTGCCATCATTGTCGTCGTCGTGATCAGCATCGCGATCATTGTCGTCAGCGGCACCGTTCATCATCTTGTTGCCAACGTGAGCCTGCTCGTGTTCACCCAGGAGAGATTCGCTGAGTCTCGTGACTATTTTCACGAGGGTCCTGCCGAGTTTTCGCAGTAGGGGGACGATGATTTTGCTAATGTGTGCAATCCAATTGAGTCATTGAGTCGTCACTATCATCATCACCATCATCCGCACCATCGTCACCGTCGGCATTACCATCATCATCAGCAGCATCATTACTATCACCACTATCACTTCCACTGTGTGCACGACTCCTAACAGCGCGGCTCCTCCTGGTTGCAGAGTGGCCAGTGTTTTGTCTCTGCAGTCGTGTTGTGCGTGGCTTGTTGTTGTTGTTTGTTGCTGTTTGTTTTCCAAGTCCGCGCTCCCAGCTGTACGCGTGGGGCGCTGCGAGACACGGGGCGGAGGACAGAGAGAGAGGAGAGAGGTGGAGAGGGGGGGGGACTGAGAGGTGGAGTGGGGGGGAGGACTGAGAGAGGGGAGTGGGGGGAGGGAGAGGGGGGAGTGGGGGGAGGGAGAGGGGGGAGTGGGGGGAGTGGGGGGAGGGAGAGGGGGGAGAGTACGGGGAGGGAGAGGAGGAGAGAGCGCGTGGTGGTGGTGGTGCAGTGGTAGTCGTGGAGAGAGTGAGAGGAGGGGAGAGTTCGGTGGAAGAGGAACAGAGTAGAGCGCCGAGAGTGCACCACCACCACCATCACCACCACCACCATCACCACCACCACCATCACCACCACCACCATCACCACCACCATCACCACCACCATCACCACCATGATCTGCTCACCAGTAGCACAACACCCCTCTCGAGGCGCACCCGACCGCTAGAGTTTGAAAAACTCCAGTTGTTTAATAACAAAAAAACCTCCACTTGTATAATTACATATAGTCAACATTGGCTTCATTTTCTAATCCGTGTAACGTATTGAGCCGAGTTTTGGCGTGCGTCAGGGAGCGCTCGTGAGCGGTGGTCGCGGGGCATTGATGCCTGTCGAGGACTCGCGTCTGCTGCGACTCACCGCGACTCGGGCACGGCGCGCGAGGCGCGGGGAGACGGAGGAGAGCCGCTCCGGGTGAGTGAGTGAGTGAGTTACCCAACTCTCACTTATCCCCCCCTCTCTCTCCCTTGACTCGCTTCACTCTCCCTTCACTCTCGATTGGCTCGTCGGTGCACGCTCTCCACTCGCCCCGTCTCGCGCTCTCCCCATCGTCTCTCTGCTCCCCGTCGCTCTCCCCTTTTGCTCTCTCCACGCGCGCGCTCCGGATGGGCGCGTGTTCTGCTGGAGGCACGAATCTCTCTCTCTCTCATCTCTCGCTCGCTCTCTCTCATCTCTCTCTCTCTCTCATCGCTCTCTCTCGTCTCTCTTGCTCGCTCATCTCACTCGCTCTCTCTCGCGTGTGTATCCGCGTTTACAGCCGCGAGTGCAAGCGCGTGTCAGTGTTGTGAGTGTGTCGGTGTGTGAATGTGTGAGTGTGTCGGTGTGTGTGTCAATGTGTGAGTGTGTAAGTGTGTGTCAATGTGTGAGTGTGTCAGAGTGTGTAAATGTGTGAGTGTGTATGTCAGTGTGTGTGTTAAGGCTATACGGGGATCTTTGTCTTTGTCGATATCGATGTGTGTATGGGTGTGTATGTATACGTGTGAGTGTGCGTGACATAGTGTGTGCACGTGTGAGTACAGGAGTGTAGTTTTGCGTGAGTGTGTGAGAGTGTGGCTGAGTGTTTCGTGTGTGTGAGTGTGAGTCAGTGTGAGTCAGTGTGTGAGTCATTGAGTATGTGTACCCATCATCGTGGGGAGCGGTGGTGTTGTAATTAGCGCACCACGGCTTACATCATTGCCGGTACGGGGCTTCCCTTGAGTCGACTCAGCCATAAATGAGCACTTGGTGTGGTATGTAAACATCGCTACTCGGGAGACAAAGGCGGCCGGGCGTGGTGCTGGCCACCCACCCCCTCGTGTGCCGTGCCGGCCTTCATAGGTGCTCGCTAACAGCACTCGCCACAGCAGTCTGTCAAGGCTACACGGGGAACCTTTGTCATTGTATATTAAGAAATTGCACTCACACGTGCGCGTGTGTGTGATGCATGCACGTGTATTGATGTGAGCGAGTGGGTTAAAGTGTGTAAGTTTTAGAGTGTGAGTGTGTGTTGGTGTGTGTACGAGAGCGTGTGGGTTAGAGTGTGCAAGTTTTAGAGTGTGTGTTGGTGTGTTGGTGTATGTACGGGAGCGTGTGGGTTAGAGTGTGTAAGTTTTAGAGTGTGTGTTGGTGTGTTGGTGTATGTACGAGAGCGTGTGGGTTAGAGTGTGCAAGTTTTAGAGTGTGTGTTGGTGTGTTGGTGTATGTACGGGAGCGTGTGGGTTAGAGTGTGCAAGTTTTAGAGTGTGTGTTGGTGTGTTGGTGTGTGTACGGGAGCGTGTGTGTTAGAGTGTGTAAGTTTTAGAGTGTGATTGTGTGTTGGTGTGTGTACGAGAGCGTGTGGGTTAGAGTGTGTAAGTTTTAGAGTGTGAGTGTGTGTTGGTGTATGTACGGGAGCGTGTGGGTTAGAGTGTGTAAGTTTTAGAGTGTGTGTTGGTGTGTTGGTGTGTGTACGGGAGCGTGTGTGTTAGAGTGTGTAAGTTTTAGAGTGTGTGTTGGTGTGTTGGTGTGTGTACGGGAGCGTGTGGGTTAGAGTGTGTAAGTTTGAGAGTGTGATTGTGTGTTGGTGTGTGTAGGAGAGCGTGTGTGTTAGAGTGTGTAAGTTTTAGAGTGTGTGTTGGTGTGTGTAGGAGAGCGTGTGTGTTAGAGTGTGTAAGTTTTAGAGTGTGAGTGTGTGTTGGTGTGTGTACGGGAGCGTGTGTGTTAGAGTGTGTTCGTACCTCCGAGTAGCACGATTGGCTACGTACGGTGCGAAAGAAGTTCAACACACGCTCTCTAAAGCACACACAATGTGTGTGTGTGTGCTTTGAGAGAGCGTGTGGACATGTATTGTTTATTGGGTAGTTTAGAATCGGCTTTTATTTTCCATTATCGTTAAATAAGAGTGAAACATGAAGCAGTTTTCCAGTTCGCCGCACGGATATTCACATACCAGTCGCAACACCCACCTCGGTGACTCGGCTCGCCGTGCCGCTTGTGCGGTTGCTGGCGATCGTAACTCGAAACGGTTACCGGTTTAGCGGTCACCGGTTTAACATCCCGAACGTACACGCGTGTGTTGTATATGCGTGGCGAGTGGTGGCGCAGTGGTTAGGCTGCGTTACGAACCGACGGCAAACCGAGTTTGACTCCCACTGACGGCCAACACCAGCGACGATTATACGAACCGGTCCTGGGCCTTCTCTATGTCGACTCAGCCTTAAACGAGCGGCGTGCGTAAACAGCGCCACGAGGGAGACAAAGGCGGTCGGGCGTGATGCCGACCACCCACCACCTCGTGTACCGTGCCAGCCTTTATCGGCGCTCCTCGCTTTTAGCGCCTTGCCCCAACAGTCTGCTGAAGGCTACCCGGGGGATCTTTGCCTCTGCGCGAGTGGGAGCCTGCGAGACAGAGTGCGGCGACCTCCGCTTGCGTGTCCACGCGTCGCGTCGCGTTAAGAAACTGAGGCCCACGTGGTTTTTTGTTGCATTTGTTTAACTGCCGCGCCGAGAGATGGAATCGAATCTGCGATTTCCGTCTGGTTGGCAAGTCCGGTTGTGTATGCGAAAACGCGCGGTGTGCATTGCTATAGACATCTCTACACGTGCGGCAAACCAAAAAAAACACTTTAACCGGTTCTAACCGTTTTTCATGCGGTTACCGGTTACGCAAAAACCGATTCGAACAACACTCGCATATGCATAATATATTGTATACATATACCGTATGTTTGTATACGTATGGGGCGCGCGTATATATATAGTTACTTGTGCTTATTCATGCTATATATATGTGTATTGAGATATGTTCAGAATATAACATACTCGTGTATATCGAAGAGAGTGTATTTATGTACGTGTGTGTGTACACGTGTGTGTGTACACGTGTGTGTGTGTAGATACAGTACATAATTGGGGGAGCGGTGGCGCAGTGGTTAGCGCGCTGTGCTTCGAACCCGCCGTCCCGAGTTCGATTCTCGCTCACGGCCACCACCACCTGTGACGGTTATCTGAAACGGTCTCTCCTAGGTCGACTCAGCCACAATTGAGTACCTGGTGCGATGTGTATACATCGCCACTGGGGAGACAAAGGCGGCCGGGCGTGGTTCTGGCCACCCACCTCTTCGTGTGCCGTGCCGCCTTCATGGTTGCTCGCTAAAAGCACTTGCCCCAACATTCTGTGCAAAGCTATATGGGTGATCTTTGTGTGTGTGTGTAAGTAGATATGCTCTATATGTGTGTACATGGGTATGTGTATGTACTGTTGCATTTGCAGTGTTTATTTGCTATGTACACGATGCTATTATTATTACGCCTAGGTGATGAAGTGAAGAAGGTCCGCGTGTGTATTTGGATACTGCTCGTCACCGAAGACAAAACAGCGGGACAGCCGCTTCCATCTCCCGGTGCGGCAGGTGAAATACTGCGGAAAGTCTCTTAACAACAACAATAACAACAACAACAAACCCTGGCAGCCTCTCTGTCCACCCAGCCTTTAGTCTATGACAGGCAGGTCACGTGTGGTGGTGGTGGTGGGGCATAGTGTGGGTAACTCATCGCATCCCTTCCCGCTCGTCTCGTCGCGGGCCCTTCCGCCAGCACCGACAGCGTCGCGCGCCGGGACCTTGCAGGGCTGCGCCGCTACCTCGCAGCTGAGACAGCGAGGGCGCAAGCGGTGACGTGAGCCGCCGTGCCGTTTGTACTTTCGTGGCAAACGCGCGTCTCGATGACAGGGCCACGACACTTGTGGCCGCGCGTTCAGACGTCTCGCGTGGTCCGAGATCACAATGCGACGCGCCTGGAAAGCAGCGAAATCGAAACGGGAGGAGAGCGAACGGCCGTAACTGGGGAGGTAAATGTCAAGTCGAAGAGGAGAGTTCCCACGAGAGATTTAAATAATAACCAAGCGACTCGTTTGCCCCGTCACCTAAGAGACCTAGACGCCAAAAGCACGCGGTGCGAAACGTCGGACAAGGTGCCGAGCAAGCAACACGCGGTACGGATCCGATATCACACAGAGACGGCTCGCTCAGTGGCCACTGAACTCACTCACTCAAACAAAGATCCCCCGGGTAGCCTGTACGGACTGTTGGGGCAAGTGCTGTTAGCGAGTAGTACCGATGAAAGCCGGCACAGCACGCGAGGGGGTGGGTGGCCAGCACCACGCCCGGCCGCCTTTGTCTCCCCAGGGGTGGTGTTTACACACCGCACCGGGTACTCCTTGAGGGCTGAATCAACCTAGGGGAGGCCCAGGACATGGATATTCAAATATTCGTCGCTGATGTTGACCGTGAACGGGAATCGCACTCGCTGACTCGCTCACTCACCGTGAACGCGTCGCCTGCTGTGCCACAGCTCGCAAGCTAAGCGGCTTTGATCCTGGACACTGCCTGGATGTGTGAGCACGATGCACGACGGGCTGGCGGGGCCACGCGGTGGGCAGGAGAGGATCAGGCGGCAACAACCCGAGCCAGACACGCGAGAGCGATGGGCATTCGGTGAGAGAGAGAGAGGTGGGAGAGGTGGGAGAGGGAGAGAGCCGGGAATTCGGTTCGCTTCACGGAGCGACGGTGACATCAGATCGAGCGCCCAGGTGCCGGCTGGGTGCGTTGCAGTCGTGGGAGGAGGCGGCGTGGAGGGCGAGGGAGGGCTTCATCTAGCAGTGGATAGATGGCGGCCCGTGATGTTTTATTTTTTTTATCTCGACCGTTCGCAGTAGTAGCGGCAGCAGAAGCAGCGGCTGTGATTGACACTCGAATCCGCGCTCCTTGTTAAAATGGCCGGGGTAATTGTGTGGTTGTGTGGGTGTGTGGTTGTGTGGGTGTGTGTTTGTGTGGTTGTGTGGGTGTGTGTTTGTGTGGTTGTGTGTTTGTGGTTGTGTGTTTGTGTGTTTGTGTGGTTGTGTGTTTGTGGTTGTGTGGTTGTGTGTTTGTGGTTGCGTGTTTGTGTGGTTGTGTGTTTGTGTGGGTGTTTGTGTGGTTGTGTGTTTGTGGTTGTGTGTTTGTGTGGTTGTGTGTTTGTGGTTGTGTGTTTGTGTGGTTGTGTGTTTGTGTGTTTGTGGTTGTGTGTTTGTGTGGTTGTGTGTTTGTGGTTGTGTGTTTGTGGTTGTGTGGTTGTGTGTTTGTGGTTGTGTGGGTATCTGTGTGTTTGTGTGGTTGTGTGTTTGTGGTTGTGTGTTTGTGTGTTTGTGTGGTAGTGTGTTTGTGAGTGGTTGTGTGGTTGTGCATGTGCTGTTGTCTTTTCGTATGGCTGTGTGTGGTTGTGTGCCTGGGAGCGGTGGCGCTGCGGTTAGCGCCCTGCACCACGACTAACCCGGCTGGCCGAGTTCGATTCCCGCACGCGGTCAACATCAGTGGCGAGTGACATCCATCGACCTGGAACTTTGCGTTGACATCAAACACTGGGGAGACAAAGGTGGCAGAGCGCGGTTCTCTTGGTTACCATTGCTATCAGCACTTGCCCCAACAGCCTATGTTAGGCTACCCGGGAGATCTTTATATATGTGTGTTTGCTCTGTATGACTGGAGACCACGCTCGTGGTGAGTGTGCGGGGGAGGAGGGCAGGGAGAGAGAGGGGGGGGAGAGAGGGGGGGGGCGGGGAGAGAGAGAGGGGGGAGGGCGGGGAGAGAGGGGGGGGGAGAGGGGGGGGCGGGGAGAGAGAGAGGGGGGAGGGCGGGGAGAGAGGGGGGGAGAGAGGGGGGGAGAGGGGGGGGAGAGAGCGGGGAGAGGGGGGCGGGGAGAGAGGGAAGGGAGAGGGGGGGGCGAGACGTTATCCCCGCCCGACTGACGTTTCCATGCGAACTGTTCATGCACGCACCCCCCGCACCCCGCCCCTCACCCCCCGCACCCCGCCCCCCATCTCGCTCACCCCCTCCCAGCCCCGCCCCTCGCCCCGTCCCAAGCTCCACGGCAGCTCCGGTGCGCCCCAGAGATGGCGACTGCCGCTCCGGCAGATCGGGTCCAGGGGAGTGAGCGATTATTTATTTATTTAACTCTGCGCGTCACCCTGGCAACGGTCGCCGGGGTCCGTCTCGTCTGAGCTGAACTCTGAGTTCCAGAGGGCCGGCTAATTCACTTTGCCCCACTGGGACAGGGGAGGCCCTCATCCAGCAGTGGATATACCACCGATCGTCATGATGATGGGCAGGCCTTCATGCAGACAGTGCGTAGAGAATGATGGTCGTGGTGGTGGTGGTGATGATTACAAAAGTGCATGCATCCATCATTACCATCACCACCATCTTCACTATCCTCACCATCACCACCATCACCACCAGCACCATCATCCTCACCATCACCACCATCACCACCATCACCACCATCCTCACCATCATCACTATCACCACCATCACCACCATCCTCACCATCACCACCATCGCGCGCCCTGTGGTTGCGTGCACACGACCCGCACATCGCGTGCGCATGAGAGCACGCACACAAAGACAAAGATTCCCCGTATAGCCTGGGCAGACTGTTGGAGCAAGTGCTGTTGTAGCGAGTAGCACATATGAAGGCCGGCACGGCACACGAGGGTGTGGGTGGCCAGCACCACGCCCGACCGCCTTTGTCTTCCCAGTGGCGATGATTACACACCGCACCAGGTACTCATTTGAGGCTGAATCGACATAGGGGAGGCCCCGGACCGGTTCAGATAATCGTCACTGGTGTTGGCCGTGAGCGGGAATCGAAACCGGGTCGCCGGGTTTATAGCGCAGCGCGCTAACATCTACACTAGCACTCCCCATACACTCTCACACACACTCACACACACTCACACACATACTCACTCACACACACTCACACATACACTGTCACACACACTCACACACACACACTCACATACTCACTCACACACACTCACACATACACTCTCACACACACTCACACACACACTCTCACACACACTCACACACACTCACACCCAAACTCTCACACACTCACACACATACTCACTCACACACACTCACACATACACTCTCACACACACTCACACACACACTCTCACACACACTCACACACACTCACACACACACTCACACACACTCTCACACACACACACTCTCACACACACTTTAACACACACTCACACTCACACACATACTCACACACACACTCTCACACACACACACTCTCACACACACTCTCACACACACACACTCTCACACACACTCTCACACACACTTTAACACACACACTCTCACACACACTCACACCCAAACTCTCACACACTCACACACATACTCACACACACGCTCTCACACACACTCTCACACCCACACACTCTCACACACACTCTCACACACACTCACACACACACTCTCACACACACTCACACACACTCACACACACACTCTCACACACACTTTAATACACACACTCTCACACACACTCACACACACTCTCACACACACACTCTCACACATACTCACACACACACTCTCACACATACTCTCACACACACACACTTTCACACACACACTCTCACACATACTCACACACACACACACACACATTTTCACACACACTCTCACACACACTCACACACACACTTGCACACACACTTACACACACACACTTTCACACACACTCTCACGCACACTTTCACACACACTCTCTCTCTACAATCAATGGCTATTGTGGAGCGCTAGACTTGGGGCAGGGTGCACGGGGGCTCCGGAGGGGCGGGGGCTGGGGGGGCCCAGTTGGGGGGCGTGGGGGGGGCGTGGGGGGGGGGCTCCTTCAGTGACGATCTCCCACTCGGCGTGGCGCGTGCACCGGCCCCGAGTTGCGTGCGCTCGGGTTTGTTCTCGTTGCAGTCTCAACTTTGCCGTGCTCATTGTTGCTGGCCGCTCGGCCGTTTTGCGCCCTTTTCTTTCGGGGCATGTGCTCAGCGACCGTGATTTAAATAAATAAATACAAATATAACCCACGCGTACGTACACACAAAGACGAAGATCCCCCATATAGCCTCTACGTACTTTTGGGGAAAGTGCTTTGAGCGAGCACCGATGAAGGCGGCACGGCACACGAGGCGGTGGGTAGCCAGCACCACGCCCGGCCACCTTTGTCTCCCCAGTGCTGATGTTTACACACTGCACTTGGTACTCATTTGAGGTTGAGTTGACCTAGAGGAGGCTCGGGCCCGGTTCAGATAATCGTCCACGTTTATTGGCCGTGAGCGGGAATCGAAGTTGGTGGCAGGGTTCATGCACGCATACACACGCACGCACGCACACGCACGCACGCACACACACACGCACACACCCACACTCACACGCACACACACGCACACACACACGCATACACACCCACACACGCACACGCACGCACACGCACCCACACACAGTCGCCCCACGCTGTCGTCAACGGCTGTGGCACCGGCTCCACTTCGTGATGAGAGTTGTTTCCCGTCCCATATTTTGGCGACAACTCGTCGCTTATGCAATCATCATCATCAGCATCATCATCAGTAGCAGCAGCATCATCATCAGTGGCAGCAGCAGCAAGCAGCATCATCATCAGCATCATCATCATCAGCAGCAGCACTGGTGGGAGAGTTGCCCAGAAGACGGGTCGAGAATCCAGGTCCACGTGGCTAGAAATGCCATTCCAGCTCTTCCTGTAAATCGCCGAGAAGCCCACTGGACAGAAACTCGTGTGAGCACTCGTCCCACGGCCGTCAGTCGCCTCCCTGTCACTCGTCCACCGCTACGATTACGACTCCCATGGTCACTCTTCCCGTGAACTTCACTCATTGGTCTACACTGTGTCGTCTCATCCACCACACGGTTTTCAACCATCACCACCACCACACTGCAGATCACACCAACACACTCACCCACTCACCCACCCACTGACTCACCACACCGCAGCTCACCTCACTTCTCAGTCCGCTTCTCCCCTCGCACCGCTCCACTCTGGAATGCCCTCCACTCACCACCACCACCACCACGAACATCACCACCACCATCATCACCACCATCATCACCACCATCATCACCACCACCACCATCATCACCACCATCACCAACATCCCCACCACCATCACCACCACCATCATCACCATAACCACCACCGCCTCTTCTCTCCCCAAGCCCTCGCCACCATACCAAGTTAGCTCCACTCAAGACAAGTTGTTACAACTCAAGACACAAGGTGTTACTACTCAAGACACAAGGTGTTACACCTCAAGACACAAGGTGTTACTACTCAAGACACAAGGTGTTACTACTCAAGACAAGGTGTTACTACTCAAGACACAAGGTGTTACGACTCAAGACACAAGGTGTTACTACTCAAGACACAAGGTGTTACTACTCAAGACACAAGGTGTTACTACTCAAGACACAAGGTGTTACTACTCAAGACACAAGGTGTTACACGCTTCGTCTTTCACCTCGATAGTGATGTTTGTTACTGGCCGCTGCGAATGTTGGGCCTGTGCTCAGCAGCAACTGTGTGAAAAACACAACAACAACAATCGGCCATGGTCAATCCACTGCTGAATGGAGGTCCTGGAGGGGGCGGGGAGGAGGGCTGGTTGTTATTTGACTATACTTCACCACACCGGTCAGTACGGGTTGGTGAGGGCGGGGAGGATCGGAGAGGGGAGCACAGACGTACAGTACAACGTGAGATGTTGCTGTACTGCCCCCGAGAATAAACACGTGACAACAATAATAATAATACGCCTTGAGAACGCGTCACGAGTCTCTCCTCCCCCTCCTCCTCCCCCCTCTTCCTCCCCCTCCTCCTCCCCCTCCTCCTCCTCCCCCCCCCTCGTTGTCGTCCGTGCAAGGGGGCTCAGAGGGAGCCGCCTCCCCCTCCTCCCGGTGGGGGGGGGGGGGTGAATGTGGGATCCTTCACAAGAAGAGTGTAGCGTGAATGATGTTCTAGAGTGTGTGGTGAGTGTGTTGTGTGTGTGTTGTGTGTGTGTGTTGTGTATGTTGTGAGTGTGTGGTGTGTGTATGTGTTGTGTGTGTTGCGTGTGTGTGTTGTGTGTGTATTGTGAGTGTATGGTGTGTGTGTGTTGTGTGTGTGTGTTGTGAGTGTGTGGTGTGTGTGTGTTGTGTGGGTGTGTGTTGTGTGGGAGTGTGTGGTGTGTGTGTTGTGTGTGTTGTGTGTGTGTTGTGTGTGTGTGTTATGAGTGTGTGGTGAGTGTGTTTTGTGAGTGACTATTGAGTGAGTGAGAGTGTGTGAGAGTGTGTGTGTGGTGTGTGTTGTGAGTGTGTGTTGTGAGAGTGTGGTGAGTGTGTGTGTGTTGTGAGTGTGTGTTGAGAGAGTGTGTGTGTGTTGGGAGTGTGTGGTGTGTGTGTGTGTTGTGAGTGTGTTGTGAGTGACTTGTGTGAGTGACTATTGTGTGAGTGAGTGACTATTGTGTGAGTGAGTGACTATTGTGTGAGTGAGTGACTATTGTGTGAGTGAGTGACTATTGTGTGAGTGAGTGACTATTGCACAGTTGTAGCTGTCGACTTACTAGGTGCAGGGACAACTTTGATTAATCATCGCCCCCTGCCCCCCGCCCCCACCCCCTGCCCCCCCACCCCTGCCCCCACCCCCTGCCCCCCAATCCCCCGCCCCCACCCCTGCCCCCACCCCCTGCCCCCCACCCCTGCCCCCACCCCCCTGCCCCCCAATCCCCCGCCCCCACCCCTGCCCCCACCCCCTGCCCCCCACCCCTGCTCCCCAATCCCCCGCCCCCACCCCCTGCTCCATTGGCAGCCATGGCCAGTCCACTGCTGGATGCAGCCTCCCCAAGGCGGCTCCGTCTCTCGCGACCCCGCCACGCACAGACCCACCGGCACCTCCACACACGGGCGGGTTACATTTCTCGTCGGCGGAGGTGTCCCACTCTGGGACGCGCTCCGTCACCGTTCTTGACTATAGGGGCCCTCTCTGTCGTCGTCGTCGTCGTCATCCCGTGTAGCCGTGGCGCGTCAGGCCCCCGCCCTCCCGACCCCACTCGCTTCTCACGGCCTGGACCACGAGCCCCTCCTCCTCCTCCTGCTGCTGCTGCTGCCTCTCGGTGTCATTCCACGAGCGCGTCTCTCCACGAATTCACCAAACCGCGACCTGACTCCATCGCTGTGTCCAACATTCACGATTCTGCCACAGTGGGATGGGTGGCCATCACCACTCCCGGCCGCCTTTGTCTCGGCAGGGCTAATGCTTAACACAGGACGTGAGGCGTTCTCACTTGAGGCTGAGTGGACCGAGTGGAGACTCAAAAAGCACTCGCCACTGATGGTAGCCGTGGGCAAATAGAGGCCTATCTCCCCGCGGTGGTGGTGGAGTGGCAGCAGCGCAGTGGACTCGCACCACAGAAGTCGTACGTTCGATTTCCTGGCGCGGCAGTTAAAAAAATGATGCCAGTTCCTTTACACCACCACCCCCCAACACCTCTGCCCCACAGTGGCTCTGTGGTTGGCAGGTCGCGTGTGGTGGGGTAAAGTGTGGGTACTCCTACCTCTTGGCAGAGCGTGGAAGAGTAGGCCGATGTAACTCTGTAAAGCGGTTCTCTAGGGCTCCTCTCGTACCAGCGTCAGCAGAACGGGGCTTAGCAAGAACTTGCAGGGCTGCTCCTTTACATTTACCTGGGCAATGTCACCCCCGATGTGGACACGTGTGCTCCATCTCTCGGCTCTCTCCTCGTCCGTGAGACGCGGAGCCATCGCGTCCAGGAAGCTCACGCCGCCGTGGGGAGGAAGCGAGCGAGCGAGGGCGCGAATCGCCGTCCCCTCCATCGCGTTGCTCATCGTGAAGTTTGTTGTGTCGCCAGGGTGGGAGGAAGTCGAGAGACCAGGGTACGAGTCTCCGTCGCCAGAGGGACCTCCTGGGGGGTGGGTCCGCTGCCAGTAACGTGGCTATGGTCGCTGCTGCTACTGTGTGGCTGTGTGTGTGTATGTGTCTGTGTGTGTGTCTGTGTGTGTGTCTGTGTGTGTGTGATCCCAAATGTGTGATGTCCGGCGTAGTTTTAGGATTTCGCAAATTCGGATCCTGATGCCAGCACGTAATGGCCTATAGTCTTGTGAATTACGTCACCGGATCTTTAACGTCCACTGTGACGTAGCCGGCATGGAGGAGTGTTGTGATTATTATTGTTACTGCTACTACTCTTATTAGAGTATTCACCAGGGCGGCCGCTCGGGTCGAGCCGCGAACCTCTGCAACAAGCGAGGAATGCGCTACGGCGAGGCCACGCCACTGCCCCATCCCATAGAGCGCTGGTTGGATAATTGATGACTCGGCACTCAGTCGCTCACTCACCGTAGGCGAGTCGCATCCTCATCACTCGTCCATCGCTCCTGCCGTGGTTACCGTTCCCGTGAATGGCACTCGTTGATTCCTACAACCAAATGTACAGTATGGGCAAAGCTGGTTCCCATGTTTCCATCCGCCAACCACGTTGATGACTGTGTCTGCGCTGACACTGTGTCGTCTCATCCACCACCCACCCACTGCAGCTCACAACAGCACACTCACCCACTCACCCACCCACCCAACCACTCACACGTACAAAGATCCCTCGTGTAGCCTTAATAGACTGTTGGGGCAAGTGCTGTTAGCGAGCGCCTATGAAGGCCGGCACGGCAGAAGAGGGGGTGGTTGGCCAGCACCACGCCTGGCCACTCACTCATCAGATTCTCCACACACTCACCACCTCGCTCGCTCGCTCGCCACGAAGTGCGAGGTGCATGTAGAGGCCACGTGGAGTATGAGAGGTTCTCTGCTGCCTGGAGGAGGTCACGGGACAGACCCAGCAGGTGCCATGGGTTCACTAACGGAGATGACTGGCAGACGCACCACCTGTGCTACACACAGTGCTAGCTCACACAAACACAATGGTTCACCGTATAGCCTTCACAGACTATTGGGGCAAGTGACGGAGTCGACAGCACAAATGAAAGCCAACACGGGTGGTGTGACGAGCGTCCCTAGATCGACTCAGTCTCAAACAAGTGCCTGGTGCGATGTGCAAAGGCGCTCGCTAACATCACTTGCCCAACAATTGTGTTAAGGCTGTGCTGGAGATCTTAGTTTTTATACACTCCTGTGTTTATAAGTTTGCGTGTTCAAATACCTGTGTATGTGTATAATAGTGAATGTGCCCATGCACCCGTGTGTATATGAGTGTGAGTGTGTTGATGTGGTTTTGTCGGCAGTGCGTTTATGACCGGTTCCTGTTTAGCAGAAGAGGCCTCATTTCGAATTAGTCATGCGGCATTATCTTTTTTTTATCAGATTGGTAACGTTGCTGCGTGGAAGCTACCTGGCCTGTCGCTCTGCACGAAGCACATGGACTTCTCGGCCACAGTTATGCACTCTCTTCTCTATGCTTGCGACTCGTGGACCCCTCTGAAGGAACATCTGCGACGGTTATAAACATTTAGGTTGGCTTGCCTACGATTCATCCCGGGTTTAACCAGGCTGGATTGTGTGAGGAGCTCACAAATCCTTGAAAGATCTGGATACATTCCCGTCATCAAGGAGCTCCTCCAGACAGGCAAGGTTGCGTTGGCTGGGTCATGTATTCCACATGCTCAGCCACCGCATGCCCAAGCAGCTTCTGTTTGGCCGCATAGAGGGGGCTAAACGGGCACGATACGGGCTAGAGAAGAGATGAAGTGATGTGGTACGGGAGGATGTGGAGCTGAGTGGACTTGCCGATTACTGGTACCAGCGGTGTCAAGATCGGCCTCTGTGGAGGAGGCTCGTGAAGGACGCTGCTGGGCAGTTGGAGGCAGTCGCCCTCCAACAACAACGGAGGGCGGAGGAGCGACGCTCACAACAACGAGCGGAGCGCTGGGCGCCTTAAGCGCTGCAAGTTAGCACAGTTGGGAGCGCTGTTGGTGTATTTGCCAGCCATCTCATTCAAACAACAAATTGCACTCGGGTCTGCCCCGTGAACTCCTGCCAGCGAGCCTCAAAGTGCACCTAGCATGGCACAGGCGCCGTGGTGACGTCACTGCAACTTAGTGGCGAACTGCGGCTGTTGTTGTTGTTGTGTGTTTGTGAGTGTTCATGTACCCGTGTAGGTACGTCAGCGTTCGTGCGCCTGTGCGTCTGAGCGAGTATTCACGCGAGTGCCCGCCCTGTATCACCGCGGCCGCCCCATTCACACCGCGCCCTCGAGTGTCGCGAACATCGCGATTAGCGGATGAGTGGACACCCCCCCCCAGCCCCTCTCCCCACGCAGCCCAATTCCTCCCACACTCCTATATCAACCCATTGCTCCCATTATCCCGCCCCCTACCCCCCATCTCCCCCACCCCCCTCTGCCCCCACTTGTCGCTTCACTGCGCATTGACGCGGGGACGGCGCGCGTATTGATGGAGAAGCGCATTCCCCACTCGGCTTTTCTTTCCCGAGCCCCTCCCTCCACCCACCCACCCACCTCCCCCCGCCCCGCCCCCTACCCCCGGTACCGCCCCCGTCCCCCAGCGCACGTCCCGCCGCTGTTTGGGAAGCGTTTAGAGGAGTCAAGAGAAGTCAAGTGGCAGAGAGTTGAGGACTGGAGGAGCGAGACACCGACACAGAGAGACGGGAGGACGCGTGCGCGGGAGAGGGGGGAGAAAGCGAGGGGAGATGGAGAGAGAGTGGGGGGGGGGGTATGGGAGAGATGGGCGACGGGGGGGGGGGGGTAGAGCGGGGGGAGACAGAGAGGTACAAAGAGAGAGCGGAGGGACATAAAGAGGAGACAGAGGGAGAAAGGGACGGGGGGGGGGGGTGCACGTGGAGAGAATAGAGGGGGGGGGGGGGAGACGGGGATAGGGGCTAGGGAATAAAGAGAGAGAAAGGAAGGAAGACACGGGGAGAGTGGAGGGTTCGTAGAGAGAGGAAATCGTTTTGGAGAGCGAAGGGAGAGTGGGAAGGGAGAGTTTGATATAGGAGAGTGTGAGAAAGAGGAGATGCAGAGAGTGATAGGAGTGCTGAGTAAAGCAGAGAGAGAAAGGCGTGGGAGAGGGGAAGATGAGACACAGAGGAAGGAGGAACCAGGAGAAGTGATGGGAGGGTGAGAGTAGAGATGATGGGAGAGAAAGGAGAGATGACGGACAGGGGAGAATATGAGTGGGTTATAGGAGTGAGTTAAAGAGAGAGACAAGTGAGAGTACAGGGGAGAGAGGTAATGGGAGAGTAGAGGAGAGAGAGAGTACAGGGGGGGGGGGTGAGGGGGTAATGGGAGAGTGGAGGAGAGAGAGAGAGGGTACATGGTAGAGAGTGGAGGAGGAGGAGGTAACGGAGTTTCTTTACTGCCACCGACTCGACCCGGTGTCGCTGCCCCGGGTCCCGTGCCCGAGGGGGTGGGGGGGGAAGAGGCGAGGGGAGGGGGTGGGGGGCAAGGAGGCGAGGGGAGGGGGTGGGGGGCAAGGAGGCGAGGGGAGGGGGTGGGGGGCAAGGGGGCGAGGGGAGGGGGTGGGGGGCAAGGAGGCGAGGGGAGGGGGGTGGGGGGCAAGGAGGCGAGGGGAGGGGGTGGGGGGGAAGGGGCGAGGGGAGGGGTGGCCCCGCGTCCCCGGGGGACTCTTTCTCTGCGCGCTGGGCTGTGCGCTAATGTCCTAATGAGGCAAATCACACGCGCAGCGCGCACAGCGGTGTGACGCGGGCACACACACAGACACACAGACACACACACACAGACACACACACACAGACACACACACACAGACACACACACAGACACACACACGCAGATATACACACACACACAGACACACACACAGGTATATACAGATACAAAGAGAGAAACACAGACACACACAGACACACACACAGACACACACACGCAGATGTATATACACACAGGTATATATAGATACAAAGAGAGAAACACACATATACAGACACACACATACAAAGACAAAGATCTCCCCGTATAGCCGTAACAGACTGTTGGGGCAATGCGCAACTATGAAGGCCGGCACGGCACAAGAGGGGGGGGGTGGGTGGCCAGCACCACGCCCGACTGTCTTTGTCTTCCCAGCGGCGATGTTTACACACCGCACCAGGTACTCATTTGAGGCTGAGTCGACCTCGGGGAGGTCCAGGACCGTTTCAGATAATCGTCACTGGTGTTGGCCGTGAGCGGGTTCGTAGCGCAGCGCGTTAACCGCTACACCACCACTCCCCCCCCCACAGATACACACGAGTGTGTATCTGTGTGTGTGTGCGACGGTGTGTCTGTCTGTATGTGTCTCTGTGTGTGTCTCTGTGTGTATGCCTGTGTGTGACCTCCTGCCAGCGGGCGTTCGACACTTCACGTGGCCTCAAGGTGCACATGGCCTGGCACAAGCGTCGTGGTGACGTCACCGCCACTTAGTGGCGAATGGCGGTTGTTGTTATTGTGTCTGTGTGTGTGTGTCTGTGTGTGTGTCTGTGTGTGTGTCTGTGTGTGATGAATAATTGACGCCGCGCCCTACATTCGCGTCCCAGTTAAGTGTATTCTCCTACTCCTCGTGCTACTGACACGACAGCAAGCACAGCGACAGCACAACGCGTGGTGACACAACACGGGCTACTGACACGACAGCAAGCACAGCGACAGCACAACGCGTGGTGACACAACACGGGCTACTGACACAACAACAAGCACAGCGACAGCACAACGCGTGGTGACACAACACGGGCTACTGACACAACAGCAAGCACAGCGACAGCACAACGCGTGGTGACACAACACGGGCTACTGACACAACAGCAAGCACAGCGACAGCACAACGCGTGGTGACACAACACGGGCTACTGACACAACAGCAACACACAGCGCCGGGTGACACAACGCGGACCGCTTCAGACAATCGCCACTTGTGTCGTTATCGACCGTGAGCGGGAATCGAACTCGCGTCGCCGGGTTCGTAGCGCGGTGCGCTCAGCGCTACGCTGCCCACACTCACTCAGCGTGGGATTTCGGGACGTCGCTGCGTGGTCATGTACACGTGTTCATGCACGCGTGTTCGTACACATGTGTTCTAGCACACGTGTTCGTACACCCGTGTTCGTGCACACGTGTACATGTACGTGCACACGTGTACATGCACACGTGTACGTGCACACGTGTTCTCAGCCTCCCCGACGTCGACTTGACACCTTTCAGCTGGTGTGTAAGCATCAGAATTGGGGAGACAAAGGCGGCCAGGCGTGGTGTTGGCCACCACCTATTGCGCTGTGTCGGCCTTCATAGGTGCGCGCTAACCGCACTTGCCCCAACAGTATTTCAAGGCTATTTATTTGTGAATGTGAAAGTGTGTAAAATGTGTGTGTTCATGTGTATGATTATCCCGCAGGCGAACACAGATATATGTGTAGGTGTATGTCAATGTTTGTGCACGTGTGTGTGTGTCCGGCAGGTAGGTAGGGCCCAGGTGGACACAGGTGGACACAGGTGGACACAGGTGGACATCGGCTCGCGGGAAAGGCATGCGCGGCGTCACGTCTCGTGCAGGTGAGCGGTCACGTGGTCCCGGCACCCAGTGTCGAACCCAAGTCTGGCATCTCACGGGACACACGTGCTGCTAGCGTGGAGGGGAATGCCCCAATGGGACGAGGGGGGCAGGGAGTGAGAGAGGCGAGGGGGGCATCAGAGGAGGTTTCTCCCTTTCTCATCATCGCCAACATCTTCGTAACCATCGCCACTCGCGTCAGCCGCGGCCGGGAGTCGTTGGGAGTTCGCGAAGATCGGCAGCGAAATTGAGCAAAACCACTGCTACCCCCCCTCCCCCTGCCACTCGGGGGGGGGGGGGGGGGTGTGCGTGAAGGAGGTGTTTACACGTTTACTCAAACGCCGCCCGTTCCCCCCAAGCATCCCCCATCACCCCCCCTCCACACGGGCCCCGCCCCTGCGCCCCCGACTCCTCTTCTTCACGCGTGAATAGATTCTTTTTTAAATCGGCGGAGAAGGCGCCGCAATTAGGGGGCGAGTTCGCTGCAGGCGACTTCCATCACCGGCCTCCTCCTCCTGCTCCTCCTGCCCCGCGTGCCCCGCGTGCCCCGCGTGCCCCGCGGTCTCCTCGCGCCGCGCACCCCCCGTGGCCGCGGCGCGCACATTCGGGGGTGGTGGTGGTGGGGGGTAGCGAAACGTCGATCTCGCCCAGGTGGCGCTGTCCGCAGTGGTTTAAGGTGACGTGAAGACGCCGAGCAGCTGGGGGCCACGGCGACGAGGAGGAGGGGGAGGAGAAGGAGGGGGAGGAGGGGGTTGAGGAGGAAGAGGGGGATGAGGAGGAGGGGGATGAGGAGGAGGGGGAGGAGGATGAGGAGGAGGAGGAGGGGGATGAGGCGGAGGAGTAGGAGGAGGGGGATGAGGAGGAGGGGGATGAGGAGGGGGAGGAGGAGGATGAGGGGGAGGAGGGGGAGGAGGAGGAGGTGGAGGATAATGAAGCTGCTGCTGATGCTGCTGATGATAATGAAGCTGCTGCTGATGCTGCTGATTATGCTGCTGCTGATGCTGTTGTTGATTCTGATGATGCTGCTGATGATGCTGCTGCTGATGCTGCTGCTGATCCTGCTGCTGCTGCCTCCGAACAGAGCGGAAAAGCGCGGACGTCCGGAATGATCGCCGCACTCGTGACCCAAACATCGCAGCTCCTGGCTTTGATATTGACCCTCCTCCTCCTCCACCTCCCCCTCCTCCCAGACACTGGTAGAACCATCAACCGCATCATTGGAACGTCGAGTAGGGAAGGCGTGAGGGGGGCAGGGTACGAGGTGGGTGGGGAGGGAGGGTGAGCCGTGGTGCTGAGTCTCCTGTCACGTGTCTGTGCCCAGGTGAGCCGTGAGGAGAGCACGTGACCCCGACCTCACCGCGCCGGCTCCTGCGCGCGCCATGAACAACAGTGAGAGCACGTGGACTACTCACACGTGTACTTACACTCACACGTGGACTACTCACACGTGGACTCACACGTGTACCTTTACTCACACGTGTACTCACACGAACACGTGTATTACTCACACGTGTATTCACACTCACACGTGTGCTACTCACACTCACACGTGTATTCACACTCACACGTGTGCTCACACTTACACTCACACGTGGACTCACACATGTACTTACACTCACTCGTTTACTTACACTCACACGTGTACTCACACGTGTACTCACACGAACACGTGTACTCACACTCACAGGTGTATTCACAGTGTGGCGGTGACCACCACGACATTTGTGCCAGGCTAGGCGCACTTTGAGGCCGTCACGTGAAGTGTGGAAACCTCCCTTGCATGAGGTCACCGGGCAGATCTGACTGCCAGGGGTTGACTGACATGACTGGCATAGGCGCCACTGTGATCCCTACTGTGCCAACTTGATGTATTTTATCCGCCCGGCGCCTCGCGCGTTGTTGTGAGCGTCGCTCCTCTACCCTCCGCTGTTGTTGCGATGCGAGAGGGCGACTGCCTCCAACTGTCCCAGCAGCGTCCTCCAATCCCCGTGTAGACTTCAACAGACTGTTGGGACAAGTGCTGTGAGCGAGCAGCACCGCAAGTCGGCACGACACACGCGAACCACGCGCACACACACACTGCATTGTGTTATACGAGAGCGCACGCGGGGTGCGGGGGGGACGGAGAGACGGGGAGAGCGAACGAGAGAGCGAGCGAGAGAGCGAGAGGGCGAGAGAGAGAGAGGGCGAGCGAGAGAGAGAGAGGGCGAGCGAGAGAGAGGCGCTAATGGGAGATGAGAATGGACCTGGCGGCTCTGCCTCTGCCGGCGCTCGCCACGGGGCTTCCGAGCCGCTGGATCTGACGCGCCCAGACGCGGGTCTCCATTTGCAAAAATTAGCCTCAAGTCGGCACTGGGCGCGTGACATCGCGTCACGAGCCCTGATCATTTGCGTCCTTTAGCCGTGACTACTCCTCCCTCCTCCTCCTCCTCCCTCCTCCTCCTCCTGCTGCTGCTGCTGCTACAAACCTCCTCCTCGTGCCGATATAAAAGGCGCGCGCGCGCACGAGCGCAGCAGAGGGAGCGAGCGAGCGAGAGGTGCAGAGATGATGATGGTGGTGATGATGATGCGGGCGAGGTAGAGGTGAGACGGGGGCTGAGGTGGGAGATGGAGTGAGGCCACTGCGGGAGAGGAACCCGGAGAGAGGTGATGTGGGCGAGGTGTGCGAAGGGAGAGAGAGTGAGGGGGAAGTAAGATAGATGAGGAAGAGGTGGGTGAGGGGGATGAGGAGAGAGAGAGAGAGAGGTGAGGAGAGGCGGTGTGGTGAGAGTGGTAATTATGGTAGAGAAATGTGAAAAAGGTGAGGGAGGGAGAGAGAGGGGTGAGCGTGAGGTGGAGGAGCGAGGCAGAAAGCGGGAGATGGCAGTGGTTAAGAGGAAGGGAGAGCGAGAGAGGGGGAGAGGGAGAGGGGAGAGAGAGGGGGAGAGAGAGGGGGGGACGCGTTCAGTGAGACTCGAGTTTGACCGCCTCGTGACCTCGACCCTGGACCCAGAGTCATCATCATCTCACCAGTGCTATTATCATCTCACCAACACCATCATCTCACCAACATCATCATCATCTCACCAACACCATCATCTCACCAACACCATCACCATCATCTCGCCAACATCGTCATCATTTAACCATCGCCATCATCATATGCTCACCACTGCCATCATCATCATCTTATTAACGTCATCAGTGTCGCCTTATCCATATCAGTATTATCTTGATACCGATCATCTCACCAACACCATCATCTCACCAGCACCATACGCTCACCAACACCATCATCTCGCCAACATCATCATACTCTCACCAGTACTATCATCATCATCTCACCAACACCATCATCTCACCAACATCATCATCTTCATCTCACCAACATCATCATCATCTCACCAACACCATCATCATACTCTCACCAACACCATCATCTCACCAACATCATCATCATCATCTCACCAACATCATCATCATACTCTCACCAACACCATCATCATCATCATCATCTCACCAACACCATCATACTCTCACTAATACCATCATCTCACCAACATCATCATCATCTGCTCACAACTACCATCATCATCATCTCATTAACGTTATCAGTCTCGCCTTATCCATATCAGTATTATCTTGATACCGATCATCTCATCATCAGCATCATCTCGATACCCATCATCAGTCTCAATCAGCCGTCATCAGCGTCATCGTTCAGCTGCCTCGCGCCGTGACGAGGCGGCGAGGGGGTGCAGACCCCTCCCCCGCTGCCCCCCCACCCCCCCCTTACTTCCCCCTCTCTTAAGCACCACATACCCCCCCCCCCCCCCGTGACGAGCGGAGTCCCTTCGTTAATTAGCAGAAGTAATTAACGCGCGTCACTACATCGTTATCATCGTCTGGACGCGCGGTGGGGGCGGGGAGAGGGGGGCGGGGCGGGGCGGGGGCGGCATTAACGCTAACACCCTAACCCCGACTCTCACCCCGACTCTCACCCTCACCCCGACCCTCACCCTCACCCCGACTCTCACCCCGACTCTCACCCTCACCCCGACCCTCACCCTCACCCCGACCCTCACCCTCACCCCGACCCTCACCCCGACTCTCACCTCGACTCTCACCCTAACCCCGACTCTCACCCCGACTCTCACCCTAACCCCGACCCTCACCCCGACTCTTACCCCGACTCTCACCCTCACCCCGACTCTTACCCCGACTCTCACCCTCACCCCGACTCTCACCCCGACTCTCACCCTCACCCCGACCCTCACCCTCACCCCGACTCTCACCCCGACTCTCACCCCGACTCTCACCCTAACCCCGACTCTCACCCTAACCCCGACCCTCACCCTCACCCCGACTCTTACCCCGACTCTCACCCTCACCCCGACTCTTACCCCGACTCTCACCCTAACCCCGACTCTCACCCCGACTCTCACCCTAACCCCGACTCTCACCCTCACCCCGACCCTCACCCTCACCCCGACTCTCACCGTAACCCCGACTCTCACCCAACACCAATCATAAACCCAACCCGAATATGAACCTGGAGCGGCCCTGAGCCCGAATGGTAACGATGATGATGATGATTTATATCTTACCTCCTTTCCTCCCTTACATCATCATCGCTTTCATTCGCTTTGAACATCTCACCATCCGCAACCTCCACCCCACCATCGCCACCGCGATCACCGATTCTGCGATCTCATCATCCCACACTTCTCTTCCCCCATCACCACCACCGCCCCCCCCCCCCGGGCCTGACAGGCCACAGCGGCGTGAACCAGCTGGGAGGAGTGTTCGTCAACGGGCGGCCGCTCCCCGACTCCATCCGCCAGAAGATCGTCGAGTTAGCGCACAGCGGCGCGCGGCCCTGCGACATCTCCCGCATCCTGCAGGTGCGCCGCGACATCGCCACAACCATCACTATCATCATCATCATCAGCAGCAGCAGCAGCACCATCAGCAGCACCATCATCAGCACCATCATCATCGGAACCATCATCATCGGCACCATGATTATAAACATCATCATGAGCATCAGCACCATCATCATCACCACCACCACCATGATCATAAGCATCATCATCACAACCAATATCTCCGATGCAACACCATCCCTATCACCATCACCATCATCACCATAACCATCATCATCGGCACCGTGATCATAAGCATCAGCATCAGCACCATCATCACCATGATCATAAGCACCATCATCACCACCACCAGCATCCTCGATGTGACACCATCCCGATCACCATCATCACCATCACCTCCACCACCATCATCATCATCGATGCGACATCATAATTGTCATAATCGCCATCATCGACGTGAGACCATGCGCTCGCAAGGTTGCAGTCTCGTTCCCCCACCAGTGGCTGTTGTTGGGAGAACCGAATGGAAGCGTCGCATCGTAAAACCTCGCGACTCCTCATCGTCACCGACCCGTTCAGTGGTCGCGGCGGTGCAGGGTGACCAGGGTGTGCCCCACGCGGCGGTGCAGGGTGTGCCCCACGCGGCTCGCGGCAGTCCAGGGCTGTGGAGGCAGCAGCGAGGGTTGGTGGTTCACCGCACACATGCGCAGCTGTCGCGAGACTCAAGCCAGGGAAAGGCAGCGCAGCAGCAAACGTGGCCTCAACTGTTCGCTCCGCGTGGTGTTGAGTGTCGCCTCTCCCCACGCGTGGGGTTGCTCCCGTTTCCTCCCACAAGTAAGCGCTCATTGCCTGCTGGGGCAAGTGCTGTGAGCGAGTAGCCCCCATGAAGGCCGGCACGGGACACGAGGGGAGTATGTGTGTTGAACTTCTTTCGCACCGTACATAGCCCAACCCTGCTACTCGGAGGTGCGGAAACCAGCACTACGCCCGGTCGCCTTTGTGCTCAGGCCAGGCCGAGTGGAGCGAGTGGAGGCTCAGGTTGACATGGAACTCGCCACTGATGGTAGCCATGGTGGAGCAGTGTGCTCGCCACGGCGGCGGTGGCAGCAGCAGCGCCACTGGACTCGTCATCACAGAGGGCGCGGGAGTTGAAACAATGGGGGCGCGTTTCTCAAATCGAGCGCGTTCGTTACTCCGGTTCCACTGGAAACGGTTAGCGGTACAGAAAGACGTGAACCGTTAATCAATTCTGCAGAACGGTTACGAGTGATGGTTTAGTGAACGCGACGCGCGTAAATTAAGGAGGAACGCCGCGGTCTTGGATTGACGGAATCAGTTTATATGTGTATATGTGTGTGTGTCTTTGTGTGTGTGTATATATCGTCGTGTGTAATGTACGTGAATATTATGTATATGTGTAGTATATAATATGCGTGTATGTTTGCGTGTGGATGTATATGTATGTAATTGTGTACTTACCGTATATATGTGTGTATTTATACTTGTACGTTTGTGTATTTACGTGTGTATGAATGTGTCTGTCGAGGCTGTAGGGGGATCTTTGTCTCTGTGTGCTGTGTATTCGTGTGGATTAGTGGTGTTAAACGATATCCAGTAAACCGGTAACCGTTTTCGAATCGATGAACCGCTCTTAAAGTGAGGAGAACCCGGTGACCCTCGTGGGGTATCTTTGTGTTGGTGACGAACGCGCGCGGATTGGCAACAAACGGCACGGCGGCTCGCGGCAGCGCACGTCCAGTGCGATACCCACTCACCTGTCAACTACCTTCACTCACCTGTCAACTACCTTCACTCACCTGTCAACTACCTTCACTCACTTGTCAACTACCTTCACTCACCTGTTGTGGCAACTACCTTCACTCACCTGTCAACTACCTTCACTCACCTGTTGTAGCAACTACCTTCAACTCCTCAGTTAGAAGCATGACAATGTCACGTCCAGTGCGATACCCACTCACCTGTTGTGGCAACTACCTTCACTCACCTGTTGTGGCAACTACCTTCACTCGCCTGTTGTGGCAACTACCTTCAACTCCTCAGTTAGAAACATAATGTCACGTTCATGTGCGGCAAAACTGTAACTGTGTGCTTTTATGTTCTGTTTTTCTATTGCAGTTACTGGTAGCGCGTATTCGTAGTGAGTTTGTGTGTTGTATGTGATGTGTGCGTGTGTGTATTGTATGTGTAGATACGTGTGTAATGTATGTGTATACGTCTTTGTATATTAGTGTGTATTCCGTATGTACCGACTCAGCCTTTAGGTCGACTCAGCCTTAAATGAGTACTGTACCTGCTGCGGTGTGTAAACATCAGCCACGTATTAGCCTTCATCGATGCCGCTCGCTCACAGCTCTTGCTCCAACAGTTTGTGCAGGCGACACGGGGGATCTTTGTCTTTGTCTAATACACCGCGGTGAGTGTGTGAGGAACGGTGACAAGAGTGGCCACTTCCCTGCGCTACGAACCCACTAGTGGGGAGACAAAGGCAGCCGGGCGTCGTTCTGGCCCTTCGTGTGCCACCACCAAACCCTGATCGGTTTTTGCTAATAACACTTCCCCCAACAGCATACGTAGGCTACCAGGGGGGTCTTTGCCTGTGTGTACGTGGAGAGGCACTGACAGTGACTGGGGCTCAGGCAGGACGCGTCACCGAAGGTCGAGACTGATTACGAAGTGGCAGCCACGCGCAGGGACACGCGTCCGCGAGGAGGAAGTCCGCCTGGGAGATGGAGCGGTGATGTCCGCTCGCGTGCAGATGCCGGGTGGATTGTAATTGTTACATCGCGGGATCGTAAGCGGTGGCAACGGGTTAGGGAGGCCTTCATCCAGCAGTGGATTAAACTTGACTCATGGTAATGATGTTAATGATGATGATGTTAATGATGATGATGTTAATGATGATGATGATGCTAATGATGATGATGATGTTAACGATGCGTCCTGGGATGACTCGGCATGGTTTTTGAGAAGCAAAGTGGTCGAGCGGAATAGTGGAGGTGGTGGAGGTGGTGTTGGTGGACGTGGTGGTGGTGTTGGTGGTGGAGGTGGTGTTGGTGGACGTGGTGGTGGTGGTGGTGTTGGTGGAGGTGGTAGTGGTGGTGTTGGTGGAGGTGGTGGTGGTGTTGGTGGAGGTGGTAGTGGTGGTGTTGGTGGACGTGGTGGTGGTAGTGGTGGTGTTGGTGGTGTTGGTGTTGGTGGAGGTGGTGGTGGTGTTGGTGAACGTGGTGGTGGTGGTGTTGGTGGAGGTGGTAGTGGTGGTGTTGGTGGAGGTGGTGTTGGTGGAGGTGGTGTTGGTGGTAGTGGTGTTGGTGGTGGAGGTGGTGTTGGTGGAGGTGGTGGTGTTGGTGGAGGTGGTAGTGGTGGTAGTGGTGGTGTTGGTGGAGGTGGTAGTGGTGGTGTTGGTGGAGGTGGTAGTGGTGGTGTTGGTGGACGTGGTGGTGGTGGTGGTGTTGGAGGTGGTAGTGGTGGTGTTGGTGGAGGTGGTGTTGGTGGAGGTGGTGGTGTTGGTGGAGGTGGTAGTGGTGGTAGTGGTGGTGTTGGTGGAGGTGGTAGTGGTGGTGTTGGTGGAGGTGGTAGTGGTGGTGTTGGTGGACGTGGTGGTGGTGGTGTTGGTGGAGGTGGTAGTGGTGGTGTTGGTGGAGGTGGTGTTGGTGGAGGTGGTGGTGTTGGTGGAGGTGGTAGTGGTGGTAGTGGTGGTGTTGGTGGAGGTGGTAGTGGTGGTGTTGGTGGAGGTGTTGCAAGAGGTTGATGATGACTTGACGACGATGATGATTGAGGAGGTGATGATGATGATGATGTAAGAGGTTGACGATGATTGAGGATGATGATTGATAATGCTGATTACAATGACGACAACATCACCACGCCGATGATGAGACGACTGTTGCTGATAAAGTTGCTGCTGCTAATGATGAGGTTGCTGCTGCGGATCATGATGATTGTGGAGTTGTGCTGCTGATGCTACTGATGATGACAAGTTTGCTGCTGCTTCTAATGATGATGAAGTAGCCGCTGCTGCTGCTGATGATGATGAGGTTGCTGCTGATGCTACTGATGATGATGTTACTGCTGCTGATGATGTTACTGCTGATGCTACTGATGATGATGTTACTGCTGCTGATGATGTCACTGCTGATGCTACTGATGATGATGTTACTGTTGCTGGTAATGAGGTTGCTGCTGATGATGACGCTGCCGCTGCTAATGAGGTTGCTGCTGATGATGTTGTCGCTGTCGCCGCCACTGCTGCTGCTGATGTCGTTATTGCTGCTGCTGATGTTGTTATTGCTGCTGCTGCTGCTGATGTTGAAATTATTGCTGCTGATGATGTTGTTATTGCTGCTGATGATGTTGTTATTGCTGCTGCTGATGATGTTGTTATTGCTGCTGCTGCTGATGTTGAAATTATTGCTGCTGATGATGTTGTTATTGCTGCTGCTGATGATGTTGCTGCTGCTGATGATGTTGTTATTGCTGCTGCTGCTGATGTTGTTATTGCTGCTGCTGCTGATGTTGTTATTGCTGCTGCTGATGTTGTTATTGCTGCTGCTGCGGATGTTGTTATTGCTGCTGCTGCTGATGTTGCTGCTGCTGCTGCTGACGAGGTGAGCGAGGGTGCGGGAGGAGGGAGTGAGCGCGCCCGTTGTCGCACGCTGTTTAACGCAGCAGCGCTCCTCTCGAGTGCAGGTGTCCAACGGCTGCGTGAGCAAGATCCTGGGCCGCTACTACGAGACGGGCTCCATCCGCCCGCGCGCCATCGGCGGCAGCAAGCCGCGCGTGGCCACGCCCGAGGTGGTGGGGAAGATCGCGCAGTACAAGCGGGAGTGCCCCTCCATCTTCGCGTGGGAGATCCGCGACCGCCTCCTCTCCGACGGGGTTTGCACCAGCGACAACATCCCCAGCGTGAGTGTTGTGGGGGGAGGTGGGGGGAGGGTGGGGGGAGGGTGGGGGGAGGGGTGGGGGATCAGCGACGACATCCCCAGCGTGAGTGGGAGTTAGGGGGTTAGGGGATGGAGTGAGTGCGTGCGTGGATCGGTGAGCGTCTGGGCAACTGAGTGGGCGAGTGAGCGTGAGTGAGTGAGTGATTGGGGTGAGTGAGCAGGTGAGTAGGTGCGGATGAGCGTGAGGACGAGCGGACGAGCGAGTGACTGTCCGAGTTGGCGAGCCGATGGCTCCACCAGCAACCGAGCGAAGCATCCCCAGTGGCCGAGCAGTCGCCGCCACAGCGCGCGCGTCTCTCGCCCGCACAGGTCTCCTCCATCAACCGGGTGCTGCGCAACCTGGCGAGCGAGAAGCAGGGGATGGGGGGCACCGACGGCGTCTACGACAAACTGCGGCTGCTCAACGGGGGGCAAGGGGGGGCCGAGTGGGCGGCGCGGTCCGCCTGGTACCCCGGCAGCCCCCTCTCAGCCGGTACGGTCCCCCCCCCCCTCCTACACCCCCCCCCCTCTTACTCCCCCCCTCCTACTCCCCCCCTCCTCCTACTCCCCCCCTCCTACTCCCCCCCTCCTACTTTCCCCCTCCTACCCCCCCCTCCTACTCCCCCCCTCCTCCTACTCCCCCCCTCCTACTCCCCCCCTCCTACTCCCCCCCTCCTACTCCCCCCCTCCTACCCCCCCCTCCTACTCCCCCCCTCCTCCTACTCCCCCCCTCCTACTCCCCCCCTCCTACCCCCCCTCCTACTCCCCCCCTCCTCCTACTCCCCCCCTCCTACTCCCCCCCCTCCTACTCCCCCCCTCCTACTCCCCCCCTCCTCCTACTCCCCCCTCCTACTCCCCCCTCCTACTCCCCCCCTCCTCCTACTCCCCCCTCCTACTCCCCCCCTCCTACTCCCCCCCTCCTCCTACTCCCCCCTCCTAATCCCCCCCCCCCTCTTACTCCCCCCCCTCCTACTCCCCCCCTCCTCCTACTCCCCCCCTCCTACTCCCCCCCTCCTACTCCCCCCCTCCTCCTACTCCCCCCTCCTACTCCCCCCCTCCTACTCCCCCCCCCTCTTACTCCCCCCCTCCTCCTACTCCCCCCTCCTACTCCCCCCCTCCTACTCCCCCCCTCCTACTCCCCCCCCCCCCTCTTACTCCCCCCCTCCTACTCCCCCCTCCTACTCCCCCCCCCTCTTACTCCCCCCCTCCTCCTACTCCCCCCCTCCTACCCCCCCCTCCTACTCCCCCCCTCCTACTCCCCCCCTCCTACTCCCCCCCTCCTACTCCCCCCTCCTACTCCCCCCCCCCCTCTTACTCCCCCCCTCCTCCTACTCCCCCCCTCCTACCCCCCCCTCCTACTCCCCCCCTCCTACTCCCCCCCTCCTACTCCCCCCCTCCTACTCCCCCCCTCCTCCTACTCCCCCCCTCCTACTCCCCCCCTCCTACTCCCCCCCTCCTCCTACTCCCCCCCTCCTACTCCCCCCCTCCTACTCCCCCCACCCCTCTTACTCCCCCCCTCCTACTCCCCCCTCCTCCTACTCCCCCCTCCTACTCCCTCCCTCCCCCTCCTACTCCCCCCCTCCTACTCCCCACCTCCTACCTCCTCCCCCCCTCCTCCTACTCCCCCCCTCCTACTCCCCCCTCCTACTCCCCCCCCCCTCTTACTCCCCCCCTCCTACTCCCCCCCTCCTCCTACTCCCCCCTCCTACTCCCCCCTCCTACTCCCCCCCTCCTACTCCCCCCCCCCTCTTACTCCCCCCCTCCTCCTACTCCCCCCTCCTACTCCCCCCCTCCTACTCCCCCCCTCCTACCTCCCCCTCCTACTCCCCCGTACTTGACTCCCCTTGACTCAACCTCGACTCTTAACTCCACTGCACCTCGACTCTGTCTCGACTCCACCTTGCCCCCAACCTCGACTCCATCTGGACTCCGCCTTGACACTGCACCCCCCCGCACCCCCCCGCACCCCCCCCCCTCACCCCCCCGCACCCCCCGCACCCCCCCTCACCCCCCCCCCCACTCCTCGTCACCGTTTGTTGGCCGCGAGCGGAAATCGAATTCGGGTCGCGGGGTTCGAGCGCGGTGCGCTAACCGCCGCGCCACCGCTCACCGCGCGTGCAGACGGATGCGTTCAGTCGCACAAGCTGGGGGGCGGGGGCCGGTGGGGGGGGGCTCCGCGGGGGGCGGGGTGGGCTCGGCGGGGGGCGGGGCTGGCGGGGGGGGCGAGAACGGAGCTGCGAGTTCCGCGAGCGACGACTCGGAGGAGGCCCAGATGCGGCTGCAGCTGAAGAGGAAGCTGCAGAGGAACCGCACCTCGTTCACCCCGGAGCAGATCGAGGCGCTCGAGAAAGGTGGGGAGTGCAGAGCGTGCGCGCGCGTGTGTGCGCGTGTGTGTGTGCGCGTGCCCGTGTGCACGTGTGCGTGCGTGTGTGCGCGTGTGCGTGTGCGAGACTGCGTGTGTGTGTGCGGTAGGGTAGCGGAGAGGGTGTAATTGAGTGGTTGTGCAAGTGTGTGAGTGGTGTACGTGTGTGTGATTGTGTGGGGAGCGATAATACAGCGGTTAGCGCGCTGCGCTACGAACCAAAGTTCGATTCTCGCTCCCGGTCAACACGAGTGACGATTGTCTGAACTGGTTCTGGGCCTGCCCTAGATCGACTTAGCCTTCAACTGAGTACCTGGTGAGGTGTGTAGACATCGCCACTAGGGAGACAAAGGCGACCGGTCTTGGTTTTGGCCACCTACCCACCCCCTCGTGAGCCGAGCCGGCGTTCATAGGGACTCGCGAACAGCACTTGCCCCAACAGTCGGACAAGGCTATACAGCGGATCTTTGTCTTTGTGTGCCTGGCCTAAAACGTCAAACGGCCAGCGACAAACATCGCTGTCAAATGATTCATAATTAGTCTCATCGTTTGTTTATTTTGGGTTATACCCTGTAGGTATATTGCCAATTGTTAAACCATAATCGTTCACCACGTGGACAACTCGATTGGAGCAGTGCGTGGGAAGAAGCAGAAGAGAAGTGAGGGGACCTGCGGTGTGGTGAGTGAGTGTTTGGGTGAGTGAGTGGGTGAGTGGTGGGCGAGTGAATGAGTGGGTGAATGAGCCGGTCGGTGAGTGAGTGGGTGGGTGAGTGGGTGGGTGAGTGGGAGGGTGAGTGAGTGGGTGATTGGGTGCGTGGGTGAGTGGTGGGTGATTGGGTGCGTGGGTGAGTAGTGGGTGAGTGATTGGGTGCGTGGGTGAGTGGTGGGTGAGTGGTGGGTGAGTGAATGAGTGGGTGAATGAGCGGGTCGGTGAGTGAGTGGGTGGGTGAATGGGTGGGTGATTGGGTGGGTGAGTGGGTGAGTGGGTGGGTGGGTGGATGACTCCTCAAAACGGGTGGAGGAATGGGTGAGTGATGCTCTCAAGGGAGCAGTCACCATGGCAGCAGTAGCGATAGAAGAGTGACAAGGGGGTAACTGGCGTCCGGTGATTGAGCGAGGCGCCGGAGTGAATCGGTGATTGCTGAGTCACCAATCAACCCCGAGTGCTTCGCGTTGAATTCACACTGTTGCGGTGGTTGCTGTTGTGGTTGCCGTAGTTGTTTCAGTGTCTCTGTGGTGGTGGTGGTTGTTGTTGTTGCGTGGGTGCAGAGTTCGAGAGGACTCACTACCCAGACGTGTTCGCGCGGGAGCGACTCGCCTCGAAAATAGACCTCCCTGAGGCGCGCATCCAGGTGAGGGGGGGGGGAGTAGGTGAGGAAGGGGTGGGGGAGGGTGGGGGGGACAGGTCTTCGTCTTCTGCTGTCGTACGGCCGATGTCGATGCAGAACAAGAGCGACAATTCCACAGTGGCGTGGCCAAGCCAGGTCACCGCGTCGCGAGTGTCTCGCTGCGATGTCTCCTCGGCCCGGGAGAGTCTCTCGGTGTCCAGTTGGAGGATCCTCGTCCCAGGGCCGAGCTGGCGCGTTGACGGCAGAGGGCAGCCAGGCAGAGCCGAGCGAGGGGCGATGGACAGGCGAGGGTGGGGGCTCGAGAGGGGGAGTGGGGGGTTGTTGTCGGGGTGGCACGTGACAGTCCTTGGGAATTGAGCTCAGGTGGATGCCGGGAATCTCGTGGCGAGACAGGAGAAGCCGTGCAGGGGTCCGGAAGGGAACGTGCCAGGCGAGTGGCGCGGGGGGGGCAGGGTGGGGGGGGGAAGGCAACGTGGCAAGCGCGTGGTGTCGATGAGATTGTCTGTCTCTCACACCACGTGTCTCACACCACACAGGAGTGGTTCTCACACCACGTGTCTCACACCACACAGGAGTGGTTCTCACACCACGTGTCTCACACCACACAGGAGTGGTTCTCACACCACGTGTGTCTCACACCACACAGGAGTGGTTCTCACACCACGTGTGTCTCACACCACACAGGAGTGGTTCTCACACCACGTGTGTCTCACACCACACAGGAGTGGTTCTCACACCACGTGTCTCACACCACACAGGAGTGGTTCTCACACCACGTGTGTCTCACACCACACAGGAGTGGTTCTCACACCACGTGTCTCACACCACACAGGAGTGGTTCTCACACCCCACGTCTCACACCACACAGGAGTGGTTCTCACACAACCACGTGTGTCTCACACACCACGTGTGTCTCACACACCACGTGTGTCTCACACACCACGTGTGTCTCTCACACCACGTGTGTCTCTCACACCACGTGTGTCTCACACACCACGTGTGTCTCACACACCACGTGTGTCTCTCACACCACGTGTGTCTCTCACACCACGTGTGTCTCTCACACCACGTGTGTCTCACACACCACGTGTGTCTCTCACACCACGTGTGTCTCTCACACCACGTGTGTCTCTCACACCACGTGTGTCTCACACACCACGTGTGTCTCACACACCACGTGTGTCTCACACACCACGTGTGTCTCACACACCACGTGTGTCTCACACACCACGTGTGTCTCACACACCACGTGTGTCTCACACACCACGTGTGTCTCACACACCACGTGTGTCTCACACACCACGTGTGTCTCACACACCACGTGTGTCTCTCACACCACGTGTGTCTCTCACACCACACAGGTGTGGTTCTCTAACCGCCGCGCCAAGTGGAGGCGCGAGGAGAAGTTGCGCAATCAGAGGCGGCAGGGGGGAGCGGGGGGAGGGGGTCCCGCGGGGGCCGGGGGAGGGGTCCCCTCGAGCAGCCACATCCCCATCAGCAGCAACTTCAGCGCGGGGGGTCTACCAGCCCCTGGCGCAGCCCGCGGCTCCCGGTACCCCCACCCGCTCTCCCCACTCCCCCACCTCGTCCACGACGCTCCACCTCCTTCACGACGCCCTCCACCACAGCCTCCATCATCAAGGTCGATCGTCACCTCCACCGTGACGCCCACGCCATCATCACCACACCTCATCACGAACTCCATCACGATCCCTTCACCGAGTCCGCGTGCCAGTGAGTGCGTGTCGTGCGTGTCACCCGTGTGCCAGCGAGTGTAGCAGTGCGTGTAGCAGTGCGTGTAGCAGTCTACCAGTGCGTGTGCCAGTGTGTCAGTGCGTGTGCCAGTGTGGCAGTGCGTGTACCAGTGGGTGTACCCGTGTGCCAGCGAGTGTGCCAGTGCGTGTGCCAGTGTGCCAGCGAGTGTGCCAGTGCGTGTAGCAGTGTACCAATGCGTGTGCCAGTGTGCCAGTGGGTATACCAGTGTACCAGTGCGGTTACCAGTGGGTGTACCCGTGTGCCAGCGAGTGTGCCAGTGGGTGTAGCAGTGCGTGTAGCAGTGCGTGTACCAGTGTGCCAGTGCGTGTACCCGTGTGCCAGTGGGTGTAGCAGTGTGCCAGTGAGTGTGCCAGTGGATGTAGCAGTGCGTGTAGCAGTGTGCCGGTGCGTGTACCTGCGTGATAGTGCCCCAGTCCTACGAGATGACGGGCATCGCCACCTCAGTTCGTTTTGATGTCCCCCTCCCGCCGCCCCCGCTTCGTCGGCCCACTCCGCGGCTGCGTGAGACACGGCCACGCGGCTTCGCCCCACGACGTGAATCTCTCTCCCCCCCCCCCCGTGCCCCCCCCCCCCCGTGCTCCCCAAGGCGCGATGCTGGGCCGCAGCGACTCGATGCTCGGGGGCTCGTACGGGGCTCTACCCTCCATGCCCAGCTTCAGCATGGCGGGGAACCTCCCCGTGCAGGTGAGACACAGACACACGGAGACACGGGGAGACACACCGAGAGATACAAGGCTAGGCAGGGAGACACGGAGACACAGAGACACTTGGAGACACGGGGAGAGACGGAGACACACAGAGAGATACAAGGCTAGGCAGGGAGACACAGAGACACGTAGACACGGGGAGAGACGGAGACAAAGAGAGATACAAGGCTAGGCAGGGAGACACAGAGACACGGAGACACGGGGAGAGACGGAGACACAGAGATATACGAGGCTAGGCAGGGAGACACAGAGACACGGAGACACGGGGAGAGACGGAGACACAGAGATATACGAGGCTAGGCATGGAGACACGCAGACACACGGGGAGACACGGGGAGCGACGGAGACACACAGAGATATACGAGGCCAGGCAGGGGGACACGGAGACGCTGGTATACTGGTAGACACGGGGACCCAAAGATAAAGGGGTGGGGGGAGACAGAGGAAGATGGAGCGAGAGGAACAAGGAGACACGGAGCAGGGAGAGACACGGATGCACAGGGGCGGAGCCAGAGACCCACAGACCCACGACTGACAATTTGTATAAGAATGTCCACTATGATGAGCGCGTTAAGGCTATGATTGTGTGTGCGTGTGTCCGTGCGTGTGCCTGTGCGTGTGTCCGTGCGCGTGTCCGTGTCCGTGCGCGTGTCCGTGCGTGTGCCCGTGCGCGTGCCCGTGTGCCCCGTCGCCACGGCCGCGCGGCTGGTGTGTGACTGGGACCGCGCGGCGCGCCTCCGCGCCCAGCCCGGCGTGGGCACGCAGACGGCCTCCTACTCGTGCATGCTGCCCTCCAACCCCGCCGTGTCGTCTTCGCGCGCCTACGACACGTACACGCCGCCACACATGCAGGCGGGCCACATGGGCACGGGGCCCTCCTCCACGGGTGAGCGGGCACGCGGGCACGCGCGCGTACACACTGACACAGTGACACACTGACACACACACACACACTGACACACAGACACACTGACACACTGGCACACTGACACACCGACACACACTGACACACACGGGCACACTGAGACACTGACACACAGACACACTGACACTCTGACACACTGACACACTGGCACCCAGACACACACTCGCACTGGCACATCGGCACCCAGCCACTGTCGCAGTGGGGTGTGTTGCGAGGGTGTGTGTGTGTGGGCGGTAGGGAATATTTGCCGGCAATGTTTTGCTGAAACTCGCCCGCCCCCTCCCCTTATCCCCCCCGACTCCCATCGCCCTCCCCCGGCACCCCCCCCCCCTGCTCCCTCCCCCCCCTTACAGGGCTCATCTCCCCGGGGGTCTCGGTTCCCGTGCAGGTGCCTGGTACTGACCCGGATCTCCCCCAATACTGGCCGCGTCTACAGTAGCGCGTCTCCTCTCTCCTGCGATGGGCGGTGGGGGGAGGAAGGGGTGGAGGCGGGGCGGGGTGGAGGAGGGGCGGGGGTGGGGTACCCCCCCCCCCCGATCACCCCTCCCACCCGCCCTGAACCCCCAAACTACTGAACCCCCCCGACCGCCTCCGGACCCAATTGTGGGGTCAGGGTTCGCAATCCCTGTCGGGGTCAAACTGACCTGACGTGACCCCACCCCCCACGCGATTAACCCCGCCCCCCGTCCCACCCACTTACCAATCAGCCCAAGTAAAAATCAATTCCCCAATCATCTGATCTGGGTATTTTAATCATCGGATCGCAAATAGAAAAGCGGAATACATTAATTGGGAAGAGACGAAGTATACACTGCTACTTGTACAGCAACAAAAACCGACGAGGCACAATGCCGAATTATAATCATTAAAACAATATGCGCGTTCGCTCGACTCGCCAGTGTGGCCACCACCCGTCACGGGGCTAGAACCCCGTGACGGTGCGTGGCTGTGGGAGCCAACCTCGGCAGGAGCCTTGCTCCGTCTCCACTCACACGGCTGAGGCCGCCGACAGCCCCAGCAGCAGCATCTGTTTGGCCAAACTGCGGACCGGTTTCACTTTCCGGGTCTCATCAGCAGTCTGGCATTGCCAGATGCCATTGGCACGAGCAATGCCACATGCAGTGGGCTGGTGGTGCGTGGGGGGGGGGTTTGGGGGGTGGGGGTTGGAAGTCTCTCGTGGCGTAATGACGTCATCATCGTTTCCACAGCAGTTACACGTGTGGGTTATCTGTAATTACTATAATTATTCATATTATTAATTAATATTCGTCCCGAGTGTGTGTGTCCCGTGTTACTCGCTTGGTCACGACAACTCAAACCCTGCCCTCGAGTCGAACCCATCCATCCATGAGCCCCCCTCCCTCCCGTGACCCTCTTACTCCCGCTCCTCGTTTCCATAAACGATCAAATAAAATTGTGAAACAAATCAAATTCTCTCCCCGCGTTCCCTCTCGCCCGCCCCACCCTCGTCCCGACTCCAACTCAAGTCGCTAATACCCGGGGGTCACTCTTCCCTACAAACTCCTCGATCACTTCTGTCATCACGATAGCGAGGATATCGCAGCGGAGTGGTGATGATGGTGGTGGTGATGATGATGATCGGGCTGCAATTCGTAAATTCCTCCCCAAAATTCGATCCCAACTGTGCTGTCGGTGTCTCGGCCACGCGACGGGAAATCCTCCAACTGGTCGTCTCGCGTGGCCGAGGCATCCCAGCCCGCGTGAGCAGCCCGCGTGAGCAGCCCGCGGGAGCCAAGGGACCGTGGGCTGAGTCGACCCGAGTTCGACTCCTCGTTGGGTCCCACCCACGAGGAGTCGAACTCGCGAGCCGCTCGCCGAGCCACGCGGCCGGAGATGAAAATCGCGCCATCTCAACGCGACCTCATCGTCGTCGTCGTCTGCGATAACGAGGTCGCGTTGGAGAGGCTCCCTGCAGCTCCCTCTGTTGGAGGCGTCATCTGCCTGCAGTGGCGTGAGCGAGCAATTGCAGGGCTGCGCCTTCACGTGTTTTTGATCGTAGATTGCAAGGAGCCAGATCGGGTTGGCACGACCGACGAGTCATGAGGCCGATTGAAAACAAAAATCATCATCAGCCGTAATCAATGCACTGCTGGATGAAGGCCGGGGTCACGTGATGTCAACCCGGCCGGTGCCTGAGCCGACCGCACCACGAGCTGATCTCTCACCATCGCTCCCTTACTCCGAAGGGCCCGAAACAAAACGAGTCAAAACCTTCAGTTGAATTTCAGGACAACCCCGGGGTAGGTACACAGCCTGTTGCGGGCAGCTACAAGGTCCACGCATCGGTGCGGCGTGCAGCAAACGCTCGCTCGGACGAAACAGCCCCCCCCCCGACCCCCGCGATGATGAGGTCGCAAGTCGGTTCTGTGGAGCCAGGGGAGAGGTCAGCTGCATCGGAGTCTCGAGAGGCGCCTGGGGCCTGACCCCACCCGCTGCCCCTGCTGCTGCCGGGAGGGGCGGCGGGAGGGGTGGCGACGATTGTGGCGGAATTTGTAATCCCAATCGAGTAAACAATTTGCGGGATAATTGTCGAATTTGTCAAATCTGGAATCATGAGGCCGGTCACACAATGGCCGACTGCTGCGAATGACGCAGGTGGCGCGTAGCCGTCGTCACGTTCGGGCGATAACCAGGGCGTCCCGCTCCATTCCAATCGCGAACCTCTACGACGCAACAAGAAGAAGCCTCGAGGTGTGGGCGACTCGAGAACAGATAGAAAATCAACCCCCACCCCCACTCCACCCCCACCCCTCCCCCTTGGCTTCGCCGGCTTCAGTGGCGTGGGAGTTGCATCGTCGCCCTGAAACGGGACCGGCCCTACGCGAACGACGATCACCCGCAAACCGCTCGTGTTTCCGAATCTGTAACCGGTTTAGAAAGCCAGAAACCGGTTACCGGTAACAGTCGCGACGTAACGAATGCTCCGATTGGCGCGCCCGAGTGCACGTGGGTCGTTTAGTCGACCGGCTGGTCGCGCGTGGTGGGGGACGAGTGTGGTGGGGGACGAGTGGTCGACCTCCCACCTCTTCCAAGACGTTTGGTCGGCGTGGCAGTGGAGGCCAAACATCTCCCAGGGTGGCTCCTCTGGGGATTCCTCCGTGGCTGGAGGTCCCTTCTGCCAGCAGTGGCTCGAGCGAGACATTTCAGGGCTGCGCCGCAACCTTGGATTCCGGACACGAGTCCACGAGTGGCTCGCGCTCCTCGTCTCTCCCGGGCCGCGAACCCCGCGCCCGCCTCCACCGCGACGCCGATTGGCCCCTCACGACCCCGCAGGCGCCCCCCCCGTCCCATGCCCCACGTTGCGCAACTCCTCGCTCGGACGCGAAAGCGGCCGAGGGCGATTCATCGCGGTCGTGCGGTCTAGAGAGCGGACTCATTGCGCAACTTTGTCGCTCGGATGTGACCCCCCCCGGCCCCCCTCCCTCCCCCCGGCCCCCCTCCCTCCCTCCCCTCGGCCCTCCTCCCTCCCCTCGGCTTGTGGCTGCACTGCGCAATGAAACGCGCCATGGCCATCAACGCAGGCAGGAACTGGGCTATTCCATTCCTCGTAGTAGAGGGAGGGGGGGGGTCGGGCTGGATTGAGTGGAGCAGCGACTGTGATTCGTGGACCCCCCCCCCGCCCCGTGGAGTCCTCGATCCTGGTCCCCCCCCCCACCTCTCTTGTATCTGACCCCCAGTCGCGAGTCACCGTGTAAATACCCCCCCCTCCCCCATGCTCCCCGTCACCCCCCCCCCCCCGCGCTGTCTGTCCGACCGTTTATAATGAAAAACAAATAAAGACTCCACATCGGCTTCCTCCAGCATCGCGCCCTGTGGTTTCTCTGAGTCGCCCGGTCCCACTCGGACGCGCGCGTGTGGGTGTGTGGGTGTGTATGGTGGGTGTGTGTGGTGGGTGTGTGTGGTGGAGCGACGCTCACAACGAGCGGAGCGCCGGGTGGCTAAAGCGCAGCAAGTTGGCACAGTAGGGGACACAGGTGGTGCATCGGCCAGTCATCTCGGTCATCTCGGTCAGTCGACCCGTGGCACCTGCTGGGTCTGCCCCGTGACCTCCTGCCAGCGGGCGTTCGACACTTCACGTGGCCTCAAGGTGCACATGGCCTGGCACAAGCGTCGTGGTGACGTCACCGCCACTTAGTGGCGAATGGCTGTTGTTGTTGTGGTGGATGTGGTGTGTAATGTGGCTGGGTGTGTGGTGTGGCTGAGTGTGTGCTGTGTGGTGTTGATGTGTGGAGGTGCGTACGTGGATGAGTGTGTGTGCATATCAGGGTGTTTGTGTGGGTCCGCATGTGCGTCAGCCTCAGAGTGACCGCACAGTTCACTGGCACCCGTTCAAAACTCGCCACACACAGCTCACCACACACAGCTCACCACACACAACTCACCACACACAGCTCACCACACAGCTCACCACACACAACTCACCACACACAACTCACCACACACAGCTCACCACACAGCTCACCAGCAGCAATGTGTACACATGCCGAGCTGTTGTCGTCATCATCTCTTTACAAGGTAAACACTCGTCACGTGACACCTCGCTATACCTCATGACACCTCGATCGCGAGCAGCTTCCGTGGCTGCATCTCTCACTGGAACGTGCTGTCGACGCACGGAGTGTCCCCGGTTAAATCCCCACCGCACGCCCAAGCAGTTTCTGTTTGCCCGCATAGAGGGGGCTAAACGGGCACGCGGCACGGGCTAGAGAAGAGATGGAGTGATGTGGTACAGGAGGATGTGGAGCCGAGTGGACTTGCCGATGACTGGTACCAGCGGTGTCAAGATCGGCCTCTGTGGAGGAGGCTCGCGAAGGATGCTGCAACTGGGCAGTTGGAGGCAGTCGCCCTCCAACAACAGCGGAGGGCAGATGATCGATGCTCACAACAACGGAGCGCCGGGCGGCTAAAACGCAGCAAGTTGCTACAGTACGAAGCACAGGTGGTGCATCTGCCAGTCATCTCAGTCATTCAACCCATAACAATTAGGTCTGTCCCATGAACTCCTGTCAGCAGCAAGCTGTGCACAACTGCACGTGGTGTGTCCTTAGATCTGTAAATGTTCTCCAGATAACAATAGCTCTGAAATCCCCCACAATACAATGCAGGATCCAGCATCCCAGAATCTGAGATTCAGGATCTGAGATCTGAAAATCCCCATCTGGGATCAAGACTCCATGACCATCCAAGGATCCCTCGTTGCAGAATCCATTTCCTGAGAGTCCGGAATCCAGAATGTCAGAAATCCAGGCTGGATGTTGTGGTGGCCCCCCCCCCACAGGCCGAGGCGTTGGGGCCAGAGCGGCTCGCGGTGTCCGAGAGATCCGGGGGCAGATGCAGCTTCTATGGGGGGTGGGAAGGAGGGGGGGTGCAGAGGGGGTGGGCGCAGACAGACAGACAGGTTGAGAGACAGACAAACGTGCAGACAGAGAGATGTACAAAGCGGCAGACAGGCAGGAACACAGGCAGGCAAGCGGACAGAGAGGCAAGCAGATTATAGAGATGGAGGGAAGCAGCAGACACAGTGAGACAGGCAGACACAGACAGATACAGACAGGTAAGCGAGCAGGTAAAGACAGACAGGCACACAGGCAGGATGGTTAGACACATACACAACAGGCAAAGATCCCCCATGTAGCCTACACAGGCTGGCGGGGCAAGTGCTGTTAGCGAGCAGTACCTATGACTAGCACGATTGGCTACGTACGGTACAAAAGAAGTTCAACACGCATGCATGAAGGACGGCACGGAACACGAGGGGGCGGGTGGCCAGTACCACGCCCGGCCGCATTTGTCTCCCCAGTGCTCACGTTTACACACCGCACCAGATACTCGTTTAAGTCCGAGTCGACCTAGGGGAGGCCCGTAACCGTTTCAAATATTCACCACCGTTATTGGCGGCAAGCGCACACTGAACTCCGGCCGCCGGGCTTGGAGCGCAGTGCGCTAACCACTGCGTCACCACTCCTCACACAGACACATGCAAAACGCTGACACGTCGAGACACACGTACAGACACACACGTAGACACACACGTAGACACACACGTAGAGACACACACGTAGACACACACACACGCGCGAGCCTGTGCGTGCGTGTGTGCGTGCGTGTGTGCGTGCGCGTGTGTGTGTGTGTGTGTGCGTGCGTGTGTGTGTGCGCGTGTGCATCACCGCTGCGAAATACCCCACCAGCACCAGCATCACTAATAATAATATTAACGCGTGGCGGCGTCAGGGAATAGCGCTCTAATGGGAACTGCTGGGAGACAAAGTGGATTAGTGACAAACAAACACGGAGAGGACAGAGGGGAGGGGTGGGCGGGGTGGGAGGGGGGGGGTCAAGTACACACAAAGACACTCCAGGGAGTCGTAGCAGAATGTTGGGGCAAGTGCTGGTAGCGAGTGGCACCCATGAAGGCCGGCACAGCACACGGGAGGGTGGGTGGGTGGCCAGCACCACGCCTAGCCGCCTTTGTCTCCTCAGCGGCGATGTTTAAGCATCGCACCAGGTATTCATTTTTGGCTGAGTCGACCTAGGGGAGGTCCAGAACCGATTCAGAGAATCGTTGCTGGTGTTGGCCGTGCACGAGAATCGAACTCGGGTGGCCAGGTTCTTAGCACAAGCGCTACCGCTCTCCACACACACACATACAACCACACACACTCATACAACCACACACACACACACTCATACAACCACACACACACACTCACTCGTACAACCACACACACACTCGTACAACCACACACACACGCACACTCGTACAACCACACACTCACGCACACTCGTACAACCACACACACACACACTCATACAACCACACACACACACACTCGTACAACCACACACACACTCATACAACCACACACACACTCATACAACCACACACACACACTCACTCGTACAACCACACACACACACTCGTACAACCACACACACACTCATACAACCACACACACTCATACAACCACACACACACACACTCATACAACCACACACACACACACTCGTACAACCACACACACACTCATACAACCACACACACACTCATACAACCACACACACACACACTCATACAACCACACACACACACTCACTCGTACAACCACACACACACACTCGTACAACCACACACACACGCACACTCGTACAACCACACACTCACGCACACTCGTACAACCACACACACACTCATACAACCACACACACACACTCGTACAACCACACACACTCACTCATACAACCACACACACACACACTCATACAACCACACACACTCGCACAACCACGCACACACACACTCACTCGCACAACCACACACACACACACTCACTCGCACAACCACACACACACACACTCGCACAACCACACACACACTCACTCGCACAACCACACATACACACTCGCACAACCACACACTCACGCACACAGCGGCCAACACAGCGGCCAAAACAGCCGCCGATCAATTACTGCGATGAGTGCACGGCTCAGCGACGCGGGGCTCGGAGCCGAGTCATTAGGGGCGCTCCCCCCCCCCTCCCACCGGCCTCCCCTCACCCCCCTTCATCTACCCCCAACAAAACAATGAAAGTAACAACGATGACGGAGGTGATGGCGGTGGCGGTGCAGGAGCGGCGGGACGACGGAGTGCTTTGTCAAAACCCGAACCGGATCACGAGAATCGGCAGAATGTTCCCAATCAGCGTGCCCGACCTCCAGCCGGCCAATGGGAAGGAGCCGTGGCGGACAGCGCCGGGGGGAGCGGGGACGGGGCGGGCGGGCGGCCCCCTCGTGGGGGTCGACGGGGGCGGAGTTCACGACGCGCGGACTCCCGGCGGTCGCCCGGTCGGAGCGAACGCCGGGCCGGCTCCGGGGACCACGGCGTTGAAACGCGGTGGCTAGGAGATGTCAACTCCCTCGCCTGGTATACAAGAGGTCGTGGCTTCGATCTCGACCCTGACGACACCTGCTGCTGTAAATTTGGAGTTTGTGCGTTTCTCTCGCTCTCCCCGTGGTCACGTGATTTTTCTCCGAGTCCTACGGATTTTCCCTCCACATTTAGAATCAACACCACGCGTTAAGAACATTTGGCCGCTATAAATTTCGTTCATAGCGGCCAAATGTTTGTTCGTGATAGCCAGAGGTCGCTTCTGAAAAAGAACCACGTAGTTCAGTGGGCCTCACCTGGGCAAATAAAAAGTTATTTATAGAAAGGAAGAGGACAGGCGACGGTGGGAGGACGAAGACAACGACGAGACGCGCGGACGCCGAGGAAGAACGCGGAAACGAGAGCCGAGAAGCGAGCAGGGAAGCGTGGAGATGCGCACGCCGGGAATTAGACGTGGCGACGGAGCGGGGGCCACGCGCGGTGGGGAACGCGAACGGGAGCCGCGACCCTGGGAACGCGCGGGGGCCGCACGCGTCGCGGACAAGGCCCGGGGGGGGGGGGGGGGACGAGGACAACGGCAGAATGGCAGCCAAAGGACGGAGCAACGGGATCGGTTCACGCGCAGGAGCGGGGAAGTCGAGGTGGTCGTGACGACGGCGGCGGGCGACGGCGGCGGGCGATGGTCGTGGGCGATGGCGGAGGATGTTGCCGAATGGTGACGGTGGGTATTGGACGTGGAGGTCGTGGTGTCAATGGTCACCGGACGGGGGTGGTGGCGTGTGGGAGCGAGAGAGAGAGAGGCGATGTTGCTCTGGGTGGTGGTGATGGTTTGGGGGGGGGGGGGTGACAGGACGGGGGGCGGGGGGGGACGTTTGCGCTGGGGAGCAATTTGCTGTGACAGTCGCCGCATGCCGAATCAGGGCCACGGTGGCGGCCGCGGCGTGGGATAGTGACAGGCGGAGGCCCCTGGCAACGCACGCACAGCCACCGACACAGACAGCCACCGACACACACACACACAGCCACTGACACACACACACAGCCACTGACACACAGCCACACACACAGCCACCGACACACACACACACAGCCACCTACACACACACACACAGCCACTGACACACACACACAGCCACTGACACACAGCCACACACACAGCCACCTACACACACACACAGCCACAGACACAGACAGTCACCGACACACAACACACACAGCCACTGACACACACACACAGCCACTGACACACAGACACACACACAGCCACCTACACACACACACACACAGCCACTGACACACACACACACACAGCCACTGACACACACACACACGGCCACCGACACACACACACACGGCCACCGACACACACACACACGGCCACCGACACACACACACACGGCCACCGACACACAGACACACACACAGCCACTGACACACACACACAGCCACCTACACACACACACACAGCCACTGACACACACACACACGGCCACCGACACACACACACAGCCACCGGCACACAGACACACACAGCCACCGACACACACACACCGACACACACGGTCACCGACACACACCAAAATCCCCCATCCTTAACAGACTGTTGGGGCAAGTGCTGTTAGCGCACACCTATAAAGGCCGGCACGGCACACGAGGGGGTGGGTGGCCGCACCAGGTACTCATTTGAACCCGAGTCGACCTAGGGGAGGCCCAGGACTTGGGTGGCTGGGTTCGTAGTGCGGTGCACTAACCACCAGCACGACCGCACACGTACTTACATGTACGCACACGCACGCAGCGGCCATCGGCTCGCCGTGTGAGCCGCTGCTGTGCTGTCTGGGTGCCGTCTGGGTGCCGGTGGTGGTGGTGCCGGTGGTGCACGCCGATGCCGGTTCCCGACATCCGCGAGTCAGCGGGGCGGCTGTGGGCTTGCCCCCCTCCCCCCGTTTCGTCACCTCCGTGACCCCCTTTCCCCCCCCCAGCAACCCCTATGCAGTACGGCGGTGTGCGGCCCGTTGAAGAGAGGACATCACAGCGTGGTACACACCACACATCGCCACGGCACACCCCACCACATCACACACCGAAACGTGACATACCACCACCACGTCACACCACCACCACGTCACACGCTGACACGCCCCTACCGAACATCTGCGAAAAAGAGCGTCACAGCTCATAGGATTCCTCCTGCAGTCTCAAGACTGATTCCGACACCACCACCACCACCAGAAACCACCACCAGAAACCACCACCGCACACCAACCACCACAAACACAACCACCACCACAACCACCACCACCAGAAACCACCACTGCACACCAACCACCACAACCACCACAATCACCGCGCCACCACCGTCGCGCCACCACGCCACAAATTCCCAATTCTCCACGCCGACCGGTAATCCGTACCAGGCGACGCGGCCCCCCAACCCCAGTCTCTGGCCAATTACGGCGCGGCGGTAGCGGCGGCGGCGGCAGCACGTGGGGGGCTGGGCGTGGGGGGCTGGGCGTGGGGGGCTGGGCATGGGGGGCTGGTTTAGGGTTTTAAAAATAATGAGTAGGTGGGTGGGGGGGGTTTGCAAATCCGGGTTAAACATGGGGATCAAGCGTGTCGCCCACCCCCCCGACCCCTCCCCCCTACTGATCCCCCCCCCCCACCCGCAGAGGGTAATCCCCCAGAGTCGCCGCTCTGCCCGCTGCCCAAACGGACTCGACCGTTGCATGGGGTGAGTTCACGGGAGGGGATGAGTCGGGGTCCTGGTTGGGGTTAGGGGGTAGAGGGGTGGCCCGTGGGGTGATGAGGTCGCAGGATGGGATGAGTCGGGGTCCTGGTTGGGGTTAGGGGGTAGAGGGGTGGCCCGTGGGGTGATGAGGTCGCAGGATGGGATGAGTCGGGGTCCTGGTTGGGGTTAGGGGGTAGAGGGGTGGCCCGTGGGGTGATGAGGTCGCAGGATGGGATGAGTCGGGGTCCTGGTTGGGGTTAGGGGGTAGAGGGGTGGCCCGTGGGGTGATGAGGTCGCAGGATGGGCGGCGATGTGATCACGACGGGGGGAGGGAGAGTTGTGGAGGGGAGCGTTGCTGTTGAGACGGATGAGAGAGATGGTGATGTTGGTGATGTTGGTGATGGTGAAATGAGAGCAAAGGGAGACAGGGGGACATGGACACAGGGGGACAGGGGGACAGCGTGTCTCCACGAGACAGGCGTGGGAACACTGACAATGGTGGCAGTGCGTGAGCGGCGCGAGTGAGCGATGGCCTCGGCACTCCAAGGGGAACAAAGACGGCGTGCTGGGGGCGAGGGGTGGTGGTCGTGGGTGTGGTGATCGCGGTGATGGTGCTGGTGGTGTTGGGGGTTATGGTGGTGGGTGTGGTGATAGCGGTGATGGTGCTGGTGGTGTTGGGGGTTATGGTGGTGGGTGTGGTGATAGCGGTGATGGTGCTGGTGGTGTTGGGGGTTATGGTGGTGGGTGTGGTGATAGCGGTGATGGTGCTGGTGGTGTTGGGGGTTATGGTGGTGGGTGTCGTGATAGCGGTGATGGTGGTGTTGGGGGTTATGGTGGTGGTCGTGGGTTGGTGATATGGGTGATGGTGCAGGTGTTGGTATTGTTGTTAGTGGTGGTGCTGGTGGTAATGTTGGTGGTGTTGGTGGTGATGGTGTTGGTGGTGGAGCTGGTGGAGGGGGCGGGTGCGTGGTGGGCGGGGAGAGGAGGTGTGGGTCACGCCGTGCCCCATTAACCCCGCTTGTCTTCCCGCTAATTAATTAACACTTTAGTGAGCACACAGCTCATCACAGGGGGAGGGGGTCAATTACACCTCCCCCTTTGGGACTTTACAGAGCACAAACATTTACACTCCTCCTGCCTCCCTGTCTCCCCTGTCTCCCCATCTGCCTGTCCTTCCGTCTCTCCCTGTCTCTGTCTCTCATTTCCTCTTACCCTATCTCCGTCTCTCTGTCTGTGTCTCCCTGTCTGTGTCTCCCTGTCTGTGTCTCCCTGTCTGTGTCTTCCTGTCTGTGTCTCCCTGTCTGTGTCTCCCTGTCTGTGTCTCCCTGTCTGTGTCTCCCTGTCTGTGTCTCCCTGTCTGTGTCTCCCTGTCTGTGTCTCCCTGTCTGTGTCTACCTGTCCGTGTCTCCCTGTCTGTGTCTCCCTGTCTGTGTCTCCCTGTCTGTGTCTCCCTGTCTGTGTCTCCCTGTCCGTGTCTCCCTGTCTGTGTCTCCCTGCCCGTCTCCCTGTCTGTGTCTCTCTGTCTGTGCCTCCCTGTCTGTGTCTCCCTGTCTGTCTCCACGATCTCCCCGACATTTCACCTCCCTCCTCCTCGTCACCCCCCCCCCCCTGCACCGTAAGGGGGGGGCGGTGAGAAGGCTTGGAGGGGGATACCCCCAAACAGGTCATCCTATGGACATACCGGCCCTGTGCATGGAAATGTGGAATTTCCGCAATTGCTTCAAATGAGCTTCACCCCTCCGATCGCCTGAGCAGGGCAGCTTTAACCTTTGACCTTTGAGAGAGCATCGGTTGGCAGTCGACGCGAACGCCGGAGTGGAACGGTGAAATCGGATCGTGTGTGCGAGTGCTTGCCGGATCACGTGGGGAGCGGTGGCGCAGCGGTGAGCGCGCACTGAGACACAAACACGGCGGGCCGGTTTCGATTCCGATTCCGGCTCACGACCAACATCAGTGGTAAATATCTGAACCAGTTGTGGGCCTCCGCTAGGTCGACTCAGCCTTAAATGGGTACCTGGTGCATGCTGTGTGTAAAGATCAGCACTGGGGAGACAAAGGCGGCTGGGACTGGTGCTGGCCACAACACCCCCTCGTGCCCCGTGCTGTGCCGGCCTTAATAGGTGCTCGCTAACAGTTATTGTCCCATCAGTATGTTGAAGGCTCCATGGGGGATCCTCGTCTTTGTATGCGTGTGCGCTAACACTAATTCCCGCGTCCCTTTAGGGGGGTCTTAAGACCCCTAAATAAACTCATCAACGTCCGTGTCCCCTAATCCCAGCAGACCCTGACTAACCCCAGTCTCACCCCCTAACCAAGCCCCAACCCCCAGTCTCACCGCACACACTCACAGAGGCGTTACCATCCCCCCCCACCACCACCACCACCCTCTCGAGGGATACAAAGGAACGTCCAGGAACACAAAAGGGGGAGCAAAGGGGGGTCGAGGAGGAGGAAGGGGGGGGTAGGCCAGGGGTCTGTGATCAAACACCACCCACAATGCACCCCGCCATCTCGCCTGGATCTGGGAAGCTAAGCAGGCGCTGAGCCTGTGCGACAGCTCTTGGATGGGAGACCACCTGGGGACAGCTGTGATGGAGGCTTGGGGCTGTGGAGTGGCCAAGAAGTGGCAGTACAGCAAGCGGGTGCATGCATAGCGGAGCAATGGGGGACTGCCCCTCCTCCTATGCAGCAGCGTGTTGCTGGGTTATCTCCATGTTCTTCGGGTCCCTGGCCACACGAAGCCACCAGACCCCGTTGCTGCTCATGGCTCAAACATCCCAGCATAGCAGCACCCTCCTGGCAACGAGTCTTGAGACTCGTTGTCAGGAGGATGAGGTAAGAACGAGGGAGGGGAGAGGCGGGGAGAGGGAGGGAGGGAGAGGGGAGAGGGAGGGGAGAGGGGAGAGGCAGGGAGAGGAGAGAGGCAGGGAGAGGGAGAGGGAGGGGAGAGGGAGGGGAGAGGGAGGGGAGAGGGAGGGGAGAGGGAGGGGAGAGGGAGGGGAGAGGCAGGGAGAGGGGAGAGGGAGGGAGAGGGAGGGAGAGGGGAGAGGGAGGGGAGAGGGAGGGGAGATGATGACGCTTTGTTGGTGCGTGTGGGAGGAGGGTGATTCGTCACTCTCATTAGGACACATTTCTCTACGCAGCACTCACCCCCCCCGCTCACCCCTCCCTCACCACCCCCACCACCCACCCTCTGCTGTTGCGGCCCAGCCAGACCTTTGTATCTGTGGCTGTGTCTCTGCTTAATTAAGGACTCAAATTAAAAGCAACGCTTCAATGAGTCTCAAGACCCATTTTCAAGAGGGTCTTGCAATGTGATGTTTGACCATTTACATTAATTCACGTGATACATATTACAGTGATATGGATATGCATCTATCGGTATGTATATATATGATGAGCAAGTTAAAGGTGCAGCCCTGTAAGAGCCCGCTCACGCCACTGCTGGTGGACGGGCCCTCCAAGCGAGGGACTAGCCGTGGCGAGGCCTGTCACACCGCGGGGTGCACAGAGCAGCGGCTACCGCACGGTGCCGTCAACCCGGCCACGCGGGTTCGACTCCCGTCCACGGTTAACGTCGCCGGCGAATATCTAAAGCGGACGTGGGGAGACAAAAGGCAGTCGGGCAGGCGTGTCGCTGGCCACTCACCTCCCTGTGTGCCGTACCGGCCTTCATAGGTCCTACTCGCTAACAGCACTTGCCCCAACAGTCGGTCAAGGCTACACGAGGAGATTTGTCTTTGTGCGCGAGTGTGTGCGCGTCACCTCGACGAGGAACCGGCGCCGCCGCACTCGGAAGGCGAGGTCGTGGGAGTCTACGAGCGCCGTCGTGAGCGAGTTCAAGCGCGGAGCTCGCACCACGTGCAGCAGGCCTGCACTCCCCAAACGCACGGGCGCCCACGTCACGCACTCCCCAAACGCACGGGCGCCCACGTCACGCACTCCCCAAACGCACGGGCACCCACGTCACGCACTCCCCAAACGCACGGGCACCCACGTCACCCACTCCCCAAACAGACGGGCGCCCACGTCACGCACTCCCCAAACGCACGGGCGCCCACGTCACGCACTCCCCAAACGCACGGGCACCCACGTCACGCACTCCCCAAACGCACGGGCACCCACGTCACCCACTCCCCAAACAGACGGGCGCCCACGTCACGCACTCCCCAAATGCACGGGCACCCACGTCACGCACTCCCCAAACAGACGGGCACCCACGTCACGCACTCCCCAAACGCACGGGCACCCACGTCACGCACTCCCCAAACGCACGGGCACCCACGTCACCCACTCCCCAAACAGACGGGCGCCCACGTCACGCACTCCCCAAACGCACGGGCGCCCACGTCACGCACTCCCCAAACGCACGGGCACCCACGTCACCCACTCCCCAAACAGACGGGCGCCCACGTCACGCACTCCCCAAACGCACGGGCGCCCACGTCACGCACTCCCCAAACGCACGGGCACCCACGTCACGCACTCCCCAAACGCACGGGCACCCACGTCACCCACTCCCCAAACAGACGGGCGCCCACGTCACGCACTCCCCAAACGCACGGGCGCCCACGTCACGCACTCCCCAAACGCACGGGCACCCACGTCACGCACTCCCCAAACGCACGGGCACCCACGTCACCCACTCCCCAAACAGACGGGCGCCCACGTCACGCACTCCCCAAACGCACGGGCGCCCACATCACGCACTCCCCAAACGCACGGGCACCCACGTCACGCACTCCCCAAACGCACGGGCACCCACGTCACCCACTCCCCAAACAGACGGGCGCCCACGTCACGCACTCCCCAAATGCACGGGCACCCACGTCACGCACTCCCCAAACAGACGGGCACCCACGTCACGCACTCCCCAAACGCACGGGCACCCACGTCACGCACTCCCCAAACGCACGGGCACCCACGTCACGCACTCCCCAAACAGACGGGCGCCCACGTCACGCACTCCCCAAACAGACGGGCGCCCACGTCACGCACTCCCCAAACGCACGGGCGTCCACGTCAAGCACTCCCCAAACGCACGGGCGCCCACGTCACGCACTCCCCAAACGCACGGGCACCCACGTCACGCACTCCCCAAACAGACGGGCGCCCACGTCACCCACTCCCCAAATGCGCGGGCACCCACGTCACGCACTCCCCAAACGCACGGGCACCCACGTCACGCACTCCCCAAACAGACGGGCGCCCACGTCACCCACTCCCCAAATGCGCGGGCACCCACGTCACGCACTCCCCAAACGCACGGGCACCCCCCCACCCCGCGTGTTCTCTCACCGTGGTGCTCGCGGTAGAGGGGGTGGACGTCACCGCGGGGGGAGCCGGCGAACGACTCGAGCCGGAGAACCGAGTCGCTCGCTCGCTCCACGCGGCGCAGCCAGGCGTCGTCCTCACAGACACACAAAGACAATGATCCCCCATGTAGCCTTAACAGACCGTTGGGGCAAGTGCTGTTCGTGAGCATCTATGAAGGCCGGCACGGCACACGAGGGGTGGGCGGCCAGCACCACGCCAGGCCGCCTTTGTCTCCCCAGTGGCGATGTTTACACACCGCATCCGGTACTCATTTGAGGGCCGAGTCGACCTAGGGAAGGCCCAGAACCGGTTCAAATACTCATCACCGGTGTTGGCTGTAAGCGGGAATCGAACTCGGGCCGCCGGGTTCATAGCGCAGCACGCTAACCGCTACACTACCGCTCCCCACACACACTCACACGCACACACATACAGACGTACATTCGGATATACACATGGACACACACACACACGTAAGGACACTGAGAGAACATCGGAGGTGGTGATGAGGTCCAGTGGGAGGGAGGAACATCCACCGCAGAGCGGTCGAATCGGATCGTGTGCACGTGGGGAGCGGTGGTGCAGCGGTTAGCGCCCACCGAGAGGATGGGAGGGCGTGCAGCTGATGGGAGGACGGGTCGATGGGAGGATGTTCTCACGCAACCCGGCTACGTACGCAGGGCGTGCGGTGCGTAGCGACAAGACAGGAGAGCGGAGCGTGTGGGCTGCAGCGCGGGGCAGCGGCCGTCGCGGGGTTAATCATGCGGACGCGGAACACGCAGACGCGGGCGCGTGTTAAGTACACACACTTAGCGACACACGCACGAACACGTGCACTCGTACACATTCACTCACGCGCACGCGCGGCGGAAACACAAACAGGGCGAGGGGACGGTGGCGTCTCCTCCGCGTCTCCACGTGTTTGTTCCTCTCATCGCGCGCCATCGAGCATGACGCCGCTCTCTCCCCCGTCTCTCCCCCGTCTCTCCCCCGTCTCTCCCCCGTCTCTCCCCACCCACCCTGACTCCTCTCCCTGCTCTCCCCTCACGCTCCCCCTCGCTCACCTGTGTGATTGTACAGTGTCGTTACCATGGCCCTCGCCCCCCCCATCCCCTCCCCCCTCCCACTCACCTGGCCCAGGTGAGCTGGCACGGTGGCGACCGCCACACACAGCGACGAGCGGAGGAGCGAGCGGAGCGCCAGGAGGAGGCGGGGGAGCGCCGCGTTGCTGCGGGGGGGGGCCCCGCGAGGGGGGGGGGGCCGCTTGTCGAGTCGTCCCCCCACGCCGCCCCCCCCAGGGAAGGCAGTGACGCACGCAGCACGCGGCGTGGGGGGGGGGCGGCCGGGGGGGTGGGGGCTGGGGTAGGGGGCTAACGGGGGCATGCGGGCAAAAACACACACGCACGCACGCACGTATCATCGTGAACACGACGGTGAAGTATGGTCAAACAATCCCCACTACAACCATAGGGTAGTGGCGGCGGTGATGGTTTTGGTGGTTGTGGTGGTGCTGTTGGTGATGACGGTGGCAGTGGCGGTTGTGGAGGTGGTAGTGGAGGTGGTAGTGGAGGTGGTGGTGGAGATGATGGGGGTGGCGGTGGAGATGGTGGAGGTGGCGGTGGAGATGGTGGCGGTGGCGATAGTGATGATGGTGGTGGCTGTGGTAGTAGTGATGGTGGTGGCGATAGTGATGATGGTGGTGGTGATAGTGATGATGATGGTGGTGGTGTTGTCAGCGGTGGGGGCTGAACGTTGAGACATGGCGTGGGGAGGCCTGTGACCTCCAGCTGTGGATAGACCACGGGTGAGAGTGGCGACGCGGACCATCAAGGGTGCACACCTGCGGGGGTGAGAGGTCGTACGCGGGGTCCTGGGTGACGTGCGCCAGCGAGCGGAGCAGAGCGGAGTACCCGGGCACCGCATCCACCCTGCCGCCACACGCAACCACACGCGTGTCAACACGCAACCACACGCGTGTCGACACGCAACCACACGCGTGTCGACACGCAACCACACGCGTGTCGATGCACGTGTCGACATGCAACTATCCATACACACTGCAGTGATGCACTTTGGAATCCCCTCTCCTGCCATCATCGTCTCTTCTCCCCAGGCTTCGACTACAACAGCAGCAGCAGCCTCGCGCAAGTCAAGTGACGTCCGACACCGTCTGTCGACGTTGTGAGCGTCGGGCGAGTGTCTCACCCGTGGGGGGTAGCGGTGCGGGCGAGCGGCGGGTGAGCGGGCAGGTGGAAGGTGTGCACGCGTGCCCCAGCTCGGAGCTCCGCCCCCATGGTGCGTGAAAGGTCAAAGCTCTGGCCCAGAGTGGCGCCCGCAGCCGGCGCAGTCTGCGTCAACGGAAGGGCGCAGCGCAACGTTGCAGATCCACCCCGACCGCTCAACCGCCCACGCCCAGCGCGGCAGGCGCGTCACGCCGTCAATTCACATCCAAGCCCACACATCGCTCCTCTTCAGATGCGATGCGCGCGTTTGTTTCACACGTCCCATCGGCCACACGGCTTGCTGGGAGTGCCGCAAAGTCAAGCAGCCGGGGTCCAACAAGAGCCAACTACGGACCGGTGCCAGAGGGCAATTCCCTCCAACTTCCCATGAACCTCAAAAGTGCACCTTGCCTGCCACTGCCCAGAAGCATCCTTCGTGAGCCTCCTCGACAGAGGCCGATCTTGACCACGGGCCTGCCCACCATCGTGAAGGTTCGGGATGATCGTCAACAGAGGGCCAGGGGCCCCTAAGAGCAGGAAGATCAACCCAGAGCCGTGGCCTCGTGAGGGTACCATCCATCGGCCTTGACCAGGTCAATAAAGCAATAACGTAGGTCCTGTTGAACATGTCCTACACCTCTGCTGTAGCAGATAGACACACTCACTCACCCACTCACTCACCCACTCACTCACCCACTCACTCACTCACTAACCCACTCACTCACTCACTCACCCACCCACTCACTCACCCACTCTCCTGCTCTCCCACTCGCACACAGTTGGTGAGGCACCAATGCGCTCACCTCCACTTTGGGCATGTTCTGGTATCTCCACGCGATCTCCATGCCCTCCGCGTCGCTCGCTCTCCCGCAGGGACCCCCGCGACCCGCAGGGGGCTCATCCAGCACGGGGGCCGGTAGCTCCTGCCGCCCGGGGGGTGTGGGGGTAGGGGAGGGCACTCCTGTGACCCAGCAGCCAGGGCCTCGTTTCTCTCCGGATATTCTCCGGGCGCCCGGCGGACCCTTATAGGTGGCAGGTGACTATCAATCACCCGCAGCCCACGGTGAAAGGAATACTGGATGTGGTGTGCCAGGTGTCGACATATATTCCGGATTAAAAAACACCACTTGGCTAAGAGGACGACTCCTTGGCATGGAGGGATCAACTCTAGAGTGACTCTTCTTATCAGCGGATGAAACTAGACGAGAGATTTCACCGCTGAGTCAAGGCCCACCGACGCGGTGAACAACGGCACGAGTGCAGAGGGACAGGTGAATGGCGCGTGTGTGCGTGTGTGCGTGCGTGTGTGCGTGCGTGTGTGTGCGCGTGCGTGTGTGTGCGTGCGAAGGGTTAATCGGTGTGCGTTGCCACCCGCAGTGAAGCGGGGACCACACACGCGGCTTGCTATTGGATACCAAGAGAGAGACACACGGAGAAGAGGACACACGCATGCACGCTACAGGCGGTGATCGCAGACTGTTCGAGAGAGTGAGTGGGGCCTGGACAGGAAGCATCACGGCGTGGATGGTGGCCTGCGGATGAAGACGAATGACGGAACGTCAGCTGGAGGAGGGGAAACATTCCAGGGGACGTCCCCCCCCCCCACCCCCATTGAGACGGAGCGATGAATGAAATCAGCTGGCATGCGGGAACTAAACGATTCGTTGCTTCGCGGGAAGCCGACGGCGACGACTTGGTGGAGCAGGGGGTGGAGGAGGCCTTCATCCAGCAGTGGATGGACCACGGCGCCGTGCAGCGAGGGTGACGGTGGAACCCGACCCGAGCGCCGTAACCTCGTTACCACGGAACCTCGTTACCACAGAACCTCGTTACCACGGAACCTTGTTACCGCGGAACAACGGCGCTCGCGGGTTGGCTCGGGTTACCGTGACCGGGCCGCCACCGCCGTTGCTGCCGCCACCATTGTCACTGCCGGGCTAATTGGCCATTAAGTCGTGGTCAGAGAGCCTGAGGTCTCATCTGAGCAAACACGGGGTGGGAGACTGTCGGGCGGCACGGGGCGTGGATGCATGCATAGCCACCACCACCACCAATGCCACCAACTACACAAAATCCACCAACTCCACCAGCGCCACCAACGCCACCACCAGCACCAACTTTACCAAACTCCACCACCAATGCCACCAACTACACAAAATCCACCAACTCCACCAGCGCCACCACCGCCACCACCAATGCCACCAACTGCACCACCACCAATGCCACCAACTGCACCACCACCAACTTCACAAACTCCACCAACTCCAATTCCACTGCGACAATTAGATTTTCGCTCCTGCAAATGAAATTCGGACACGGCAATCCAAAAACAACAAAGGAGACGGTGAAAGGGAGGGAGAGAAATAAAGTGTGAAGGTGACAGAGAGAGAGAAAAAAGAGGGAGCATGTGCGTGAGAGAGAGGAGAGAGTGCAGAGAGAGAGGGGGAGAGGGAGCAAGCGAGAATGAGTGAGACGAAGATGAGAGCGACCCTGACGGATCGCCACACGTATACCCAAACACTGCCCGTCGGTTCGCTTACAACCCGCGAGCCAAGCGCAGCGCGATGAGCAACGTGCCGGGAAACCGGGTGGAGGGGGTGGGTGGGTGGGTGAGCGCCCATTCCCAGCCTGAGGAACCGGGGTGCGGAGACGGAGGGCGGCGATGAGCGAGAGGGTGAGGTCCTGGGGGTTAGTGTCGGGGCGAAGGCTGTGGGATGAGGCTGCAAGAGATTTGCGGCATTAGGGTGGAGGACAGAGCGTGCTCAAGGTTCAAGTGGGTTTTGTTGAACCGGGTGAGACCTCAAGGGACTGGGACGGGAGTCTCATTTGCCAGTGACCCTGAGGCTTGTTGGGGGATAGCGTTGAGGTTAGGGCGGGGGGGTTCGTGGTCGGGAGCTGGATGAGGGATGGGGTTGGTGATATTGTTGGCGGCGCCGGTGTTTGGTAAAACAGCGCCACCCATCGCACGCTGCCACCCCTCCACAACGCACCACCTGCACCTGCACCCTCCCCCGCACGCTCCCCCCGCACGCTCTCTCCCGCACGCTCTCCCCCGCACGCTCTCACCCGCACTCTCCCGCACGCTCTCACCCGCACCGGCACACTCTCACATACTCTCACTCTCATGCCCTCTCTCTCACCCTCTCACCTGCTCTCATCCCCTCTCTCACCCGCTCCCTCACCTGGATGATGTCATCGGGGTGAGTGTCGGCGGAGGCCACGTAGAGGTCATGACCCGATGCGATCCCCTGGGCGAGGAAGCAGCGGAGGATGTGGTGAGCGAAACTCCCAAAAGCATCCTCCTCTAAAGCGGCACCACCACACACGGGCATCATCAGGAGCATCAGCCATCGTCATCAGTGTCATCATCAGCATCGCAAGCTTCATCGGCATCCTTATCAATTATCATCAGTTGAGTCATTGCCAAAATCGTCATCAGTTGTATTATCATCTGAGTCATTACTATCATCATCACTATCACCATCACTATCATCAGTGTCATCATCATCATCACCAACGATATTATCAATCATTGCGCTCTTCATCAGTACAGTGCGGGGTGCCAGAACATGGGGATATTTCAGATTGTTACTCAGTAAATTGAAACAATGCAGAATATACAACATACACACTCACCACTCACTCACCCACCACCCACTCACTCAGCCAGTCAAAAACTCACCCACTCACTCGATCACCACTCAATCACCCATCCACTCACACAAACACCCTCTCACTCAGCCATTCCCCTCACTCAATTACCACTCATTAACCCATGCACCCACCAACTCACTCAGACACCTACTCACCCATTCACCCACCCACTCACAAATCTATCCACTCACTGACCCACTCACCAAGGAATAAATTATAGACCAAATAAACTGTTCAAAATCAATAGAGAATATACACCACACACAACAAAGCAGCATAAACCAAACTGCGAAGCTAAACTGCGCTTGAGGCTACTCTCTGTCCACTTGATCCGAGTGATTCATCCGCGATCTAAAAACCACGCGTCCACCCCCCACCTCCGCCGCTACGACCGCCGGCCACGCACCACGACCGGGAGGCGAACCTTCACCCACGTACCGATGAGTAGCAGCGACCCCAGCGCCAGCCCGCCACCTGCAACGGACACAAACATCAACACACGAGGGCTGCCACTCCTGCTGACAATCGTAACGATTCCGCGCGTATCTGACAGCTTGGCCTCAACTCTGGAATCCCTCCCATCGCCTGCTTCCCCCAAACCCCTTACAACAGACAACGTGCTCAATGCAACAAACGCTCCTCATCCGTCACAACCTTGACAGTGCTGTTTGTTGCTGGCCCCTGGACACGTTGGGTCTCTGTGACTGTGGTCTGCGACGAGTTAAGTTAAACACAAACCGCAGCACGCAGGCTGTCGGGGCAAGTGTTGTTAGCGAGCGCCAACAAAGGCCGGAGCGACGCACGTGAGGGTTGCTGTGGCCAGCGTGTTAGGCGCCATGTCCAACGTTTCACGACACGTTCCGGAAGCTTCTTCAGGAACCGAACAGAAGCGGCTCATCACTCCCTTGATCGATTCTGCAGCAATCGCAGCCAGCTACTGGTGCTCGATGTAGGCCGGGCGACGTTGTGTTACAAAACAGCCGATGGTAATACGTGACATCGTCTTGCCCTCCATCAAACAATAGCAGCAGCAGGGCCATTCGACAGAATCGAGGGAGAATGTGAGCCGATGAGTTCGGTTTATGAAGCTTTTGGCACGTGGGGCGAAACGCCGGTCTTCGTGCTGAACAACGCGCCGCGGGGAAATGATTCTCGTTGTGGCGGTGGCTCGTGTGTGGGATGGAGGGGGGAGCGGTGGTGTAGTGGTTAGCGCGCTGCGCTACGAACCCGGCCACCCGAGTTCGATTCCAGTTCACGGCCAACACCAGTGACGATTATCTGAAACGGTCCTGGGCCTCCTCTAGGTCGACTCAGCCTCAAATGAGTACCGGGTGCGGTGTTTAACCATTGGCACTGGGGAGACAAAGGCGGTCGGGCGTGGTGCTGGCCACCCAACCCCTCATGCGCCATGTCCTCCTTTATAGGCGCTACTCGTTAACGGCACTTGCCCCAACAGTGTGGTAAGGCTACACGGGGGATCTTTGTCTTTTGGCAAGGGGGTTGAGGGGGTTGGATCGTTACATGGCTAATTTGTCGCGTGTCCGCACGGCGGCCGCACGACGCGCCACTGCCCTCCGTGATTGAGCTGTCCGAGTGCGTCTCCCGTCCAGCGTAAGGAGCTCTGTGGAATTGTAGCTTCAGATTTCACCGCTTGGGTGAACTTACACAGAGCAACGACAGGTTAATTACGACTGACGGGGGAGGGAGGGAGGCCGCCGGTGTCTTTGTTATTGTCACCGAGGAATTGAAAAAGACCTCTCGACTTGTCGGTAAATTTGAAGTGACCGGTTTGGCCGTACGTCGACATCGTCGCCTGTGTGTGATAATAAAACGACCTTCATTTTTCTGCACGCGATTACAAACCGTGCTTGCAGTACAATTACACAGAGTGGTGGTGGTTGGTGGTGTTCACGATGCGGATGGTGGTGATGAACAAGAATGAACGATGATGTTCAGGGCTACAAATTTCATTTCTCACTTCATATTTTCCAGAATACTGCCAGGCTGGCCGTCTTGGAGAAGTGATTATTGACATAAGGCACTACCACTCGACCACAATGTACGCCTATCATATCCGTAATAATTTAGTATACAATATACAGCACTATGTGAACATGGTTGTAACCAAAATAACAATGCAAATATTATTTTTAAAACATGTCTCAGAGCAGCGTTCTGAGATTCAGCTCTGCTGGTAACGGATGAATGAAAAAGGATGAATCGCTGATGATAATGCAATAATAATGTAATGATGTTATGTGATGATAGTTTGTGTCACTAGTAGTAATCGTACTGACATTGGGGGTGTGCCCGTAGTGGTGGGTGTGGTGTTAATGGAGGCGCGTGTTTGGGATTGACTTGAGAGAAGACTTGTACAGCCAGAGAGAACACGCGATTCAATGATGTACCGGGATACTGCGCCATTCAACGGGTGACCGATTACAGACATCGGCATCAATGAAACGAGACACGCGGGAGACAAGAAACTCCGGACGGGACACGGGGGACAGCACTCCAGCCACGGAACAGGCTGCAGACACCGGGTACGAGACACGGGACAGGGTGACACAGACACGATGACACAGACACGGGGACTCAATCCACGAGACACTGGACAGGGTGACACAGGGACACGGTGACACAGACACGGGGACTCCACAGAGACACGGGGACTCGATCCACGAGATAGAGGAACACGGGAGATGAGACGCGGGGACTCTGACCCAGCGCGGAGTCGAGCGAGGGGATGCCTGTTGACACGAGCAGCTGGGAGCGGGACCCGCAGGGCCGCGTCCCGCGCAGAGCCCCCCCGAGCCCCCCGGGCCCCCCACGCCCCCCGGGCCCCCCCGACTCCACGCGCCCCCCGGGCCCCCCCGACTCCACGCGCGCTCCACGCCGAAAACTCGTGGCGCTGGGCGCGGCCATGTTGGTTGGGCGGGGGAGGAGGGGGGGGGTTAATCTCGCAGAGTCTCGCGAGATCTTGTAGAGTCTCGCGAGATCTCGCCTGTCGGAGTCAGGGTTGTTACTCTGTGAAACATTTGTTTTTATATTTCTGAAAACACGTAGAGAGATGTCGCAAATTACAACACGGCACTCGTTCAACAGGAACAATGTTTATTAGCGCCATTACCACTCGTTACCCACAGAGTGCTTGCCACTCGTGAAACACAGGAGCCGCCTGGTGACCTGGTGATGAATGTGCAGCAGCACCAGCGTGAACTTGCAGCTGGTGAAGGTGCAGCAGCAGCAGCACCGTGGACTTGCAGCTGGTGAAGGTGCAGCAGCAGCAGCACCGTGGACTTGCAGCTGGTGAAGGTGCAGCAGCAGCAGCACCGTGAACTTGCAGCTGGTGAAGGTGCAGCAGCAGCAGCACCGTGAACTTGCAGCTGGTGAAGGTGCAGCAGCAGCAGCACCGTGGACTTGCAGCTGGTGAAGGTGCAGCAGCAGCAGCACCGTGAACTTGCAGCTGATGATGAAGGTGCAGCAGGAGCAGCATCGCAGCGGCGGAGGCTTCTGGCTCAGCCATCGAACAAAAGCCGGCGGTGCGCTTCTGCGGCCGTCTGGAACGCTCTTCCTTCCGATATTCAGAAGACACCGGAGCTAAAGCGCGTTTGAAGCGTCTCTATTAAATGCTAATTTCTCTGGAACTGCTTGTTGCTGTGTTTAGTTTGGTGTCCTTCCCCCGCACCTCCGATTATCACGGTCGGCTACGTACGGTGCGAAAGAAGTTCAATATACATACATGGGAAGCCCTCGTATATTGTTTATGCGAAAGAAAGAATGCTGTCGTGAACGCGAACCCACAACCATTACACGCATGCGAGGGGGGAACATTATATCCCCGTCAGTGACGTGCGGTGAGGTCAATGGCTGGGGAGGCACTGGCTGAGACACGCCCCCTCAGTGAGGCAGACGTGATAGCTGCCTCCCCTGGTGCTTTTTCATTGCAGTTTTATGACGAGGCCAGCGAGCCTAAATATCTTTATACACGTTACCTGGATTATGGAAGGCGAGAACACGTAATGAAGGGGTCTACGAACATTACATTGGCGACACACACACACAGAGAGAGAGATAGTCTCAGGCACGCGCTTGTTGCCCGCGCACCACCCAGTGCCCGAGGGGAGGCTGAGCTCGTCTCTGCCTCATCGCCTCTCGTCTCTCCCTGCATTTGCAGCGGAGCTCCGCAAATTTGGCGATTTTGACGAAACAAATCTTGGAATCATGCAGAAAGTACATTTATAACACAGATCAGTGGAGAAATCTTAATTTGTATTTTATAATAATAATATTGTTTGACTTTTCGTAACAGCGATTTTCATTTGAGTATGACAGGTGAGAGACTCTGCCTCCCCTGCCTCCCCTGACTGCACGCGACTAATCCCCCCGTACACAGAGTCCGCACTTCGCTGTGCCGCCGTCTCCTGGCGAGCCAGGGCACGGCTCCCCCTCGACGCCCACGGGTAGAAGGGAGTTTCACGACGTCTGTGAACGGTGCTCCACCAACCCTCGTTGCTGCTGCTGCTGCTGCCTCCACACGCAGCGCTGGGTCATTACAGCAGCCACGTGCAGCGTGGCCACCACCACTGCCATCCGGCTAAATTAAAATTGCAATCAAGATGGCATGATGTCCGACGTTTCGCCACACGGGCCGGTATCAGCTGCATTTGCTACCTAGAATGTAGCGCGTTACCTGCTGCTGCTGCTGCTGCTGCTGGTGCTGGTGCTGGTGCTGATGGTGCTGATGGTGCTGATGGTGCTGATGGTGCTGATGGTGCTGATGGTGTTTTGATGAAGCTTGCACGAAACCGGGAGCCACATGAACCAGAGACGTGTCTCGCCCGGACACATCAGCCAAGTTCACCGGCAGCATCGGTTCACGCGAGCCTGACAGTGGAGACATGCACCCACGGGGCTGCTAAAGCGAAGCGCATCGTTTGAGTCTGCAAGGTTGGTGGGATGGGGGGGGGGCAAGGTCATGGCTCGGGGCAGGGCAAGGGCTCTGGGCAAGGGCACAGGGCATGCCGATGGGGCAGGGCTCTGGGGCAGGGCTCTGGGGCAGGGCTCTGGGACAGGGCTGCTGGGCAGGGCTCTGGGACAGGGCTCTGGGGCAGGGCTGCGGGGCAGGGCTCTGGGGCAGGGCTCTGGGGCAGGGCTCTGGGACAGGGCTGCGGGGCAGGGCTCTGGGACAGGGCTCTGGGGCAGGGCTGCGGGGCAGGGCTGCGGGGCAGGGCTGCGGGGCAGGGCTCTGGGACAGGGCTCTGGGGCAGGGCTATGTGGCAGGGCTATGGGGCAGGGCTATGTGGCAGGGCTGCGGGGCAGGGCTATGTGGCAGGGCTATGTGGCAGGGCTATGGGGCAGGGCTATGTGGCAGGGCTATGTGGCAGGGCTATGTGGCAGGGCTGCGGGGCAGGGCTATGTGGCAGGGCTATGTGGCAGGGCTATGTGGCAGGGCTATGTGACAGGACTATGTGGCAGGGCTATGTGGCAGGGCTATGGGGCAGGGCTATGGGGCAGGGCTATGTGGCAGGGCTCTGGGGCGGCGGGACAGTGGTTAGGGCATTGCACAACCAAATCCGGCAAACTTGATGGCCGCTCACTGCACATACCATTGGCGTGTGTGTGTGGAATGTGGTGGTAGTGGTGGTGGTTATAAGCGAGATTCCGGGAGTAACGGAAGGACGCAGGGAGAATGAGATGCAGCCAAATAGAGAAGAAGAGGACGGAGAGAGAGAAAGAGGACAGAGAGAGAGATGCATAGAGACATTGCGGGAGAGATGGAGGGATGCAGGGAGTGAGAGATGGAAACAGAAAGATAGGAAGAGAGTGGGGGATGCAAGGGGGGGGGGGGTACAGGGAAGATGGAGGGATGGATGGGGAGTGGGGGCGGGGTGCATGGAGAGAGAGAGAGTGGTGAGGAGAGGGGGAGGGAGTGGTGTAGGGAGCGAGGGGGTTGCAGGGAGAGGAGGGAGGGTGGGAGACGCACAGAGACGCGCCGCTTCTATCAAACATCTGGCTGAGCGGGAGCGCGCGCGCGCTTCGCTGCGTCTCCCATCCGCTCGGGCATCTGGCACGGCCCCCCACACCCCCCCCCTACCCCCCCCCCCCCCAAACTTCCATCTCCCATCTCTAGAGCAGCAGCAGCTGCTGATGCGGTGGAGCTGGGGGGGGGGTACAGAGCGCGGGGGTAGGGGGGGGGGGCGATCCGCGCTTTAATCTCCCCACACTGTGATGGGCGGAGATGCGTGCCGGCTTAGAGGGAGTCGTGGCTGCGCAGTGGCACAGGAGGGGTGGGAGTTGTGGTTGTGTAGTGGGGAGGAGCGGTGGGAGTTGTGGTTCAAGCGAGGTCTACATGTGTGCGTGTCTGTGTGTCTGTCTGTCTGTGTCTGCATGTTTAGGGGGAACGGTCGCGTAGCTGCAAGCGCTACGCTGCGCTACGAACCCGCGACCCGAGTTCGATTCCCGCTCACGGCGCCAACATCAGTGAGAATTATCTGAACCGTGCCTAGGCCTCACCTAGGTCGACTCAGCCTAAAATGAGTACCTGGTGCGATGTGTATACATCGCCACTGAGGTGACAAAGGCAGCCCGGCGTGGTGCTGGCCACCCACCCCCTCGTGTGTCGTGCTCGCTAACAGCACTTGCCCCAATAGTCTGTTAAGGCTATAGGGGGGTCTTTGTTTTTTCTGAATGTATGTATCCCTGCGAGCCTCTGTCTGGGCTGTTCTCTGCTATGAAGAAGGGACATTGCTCGAAACGTCGCCTATTAAATATTGTTCGAATATGCTGGCAAAGTTATCGATGAATGTCTTCATTCGTTGTTTGTGCTTTCGCACGAGCGCCGAAATCTTGTCATAATACCCGTGTTCATGTGGTGTCTCTTGTGTGTGTATGATGTGTCTCTGTCTTGTGTATATGTCCGTCAGTGCGTATGTAACGGTGTGTATGTATCTCTGTGAGTCCGTCCGTCTGTGTGTGTTGTTGTTGTTGTTGTTTCTTTCTGCTTGTTTGCCCAGGAACGCCTCGCTGAGTCTCAAGACTCTTCTTCAGGAGGATCCTGTCGAGTTGTTGCTGCTCTTTAACGCCAATTGAATAATCTGCAGGTAATCTCTCGGCACTGAGATGCTTTGGGCCAATTCCAATGACACTGCACGCGTGTGTGTGTGACTTTAGCTGCGGGATGAGGGATCAGGAGAACCCGCAGGAAACCCGTGCAGAACAGGGGGAGCACATCGACCCCCCCAACACACGGAGGAGAGGCGCAAGGTGTTGCCACTGCGCCACCCCGCGTGGTGATGGAGACCTGGGGGGCCTCGCTGCCCGCGCCTGTGGAGGGGCCGGGCCGGCGGGCGGGAGCGAGGGGGGGGGGGGTGAATGGGGGGAGGGGAGAGGTGGGGGGGGGGGGACTTTGGGACCTTGAGACGCCGAGTCATCACGGATCGCGCGTTCAGCCGCCGCTAACGCGGGGGGATTAACACGGCTGCCGCTGCCGCTGCAGCTGCCCCGACACTTGCATATGTGGTCGGATCATGTCGAGTTGTGGGGGGTTGGGGGGGTTGGGGGGAGGGGGCGGGGGGTGTTAGGGTGTTGGGGGGGGGGCGATGGCAGGGGAGAGTCATTCATGCGGGCTGATAATTTGATCTTATTTTTTTTATTTAATGTTTTGGATATAAATCGACTCCTGGCGGGGTTCCAATTGATGCGATTCTGTCTCGAGCAGCAGCGTTCATTAATAAGAATAATAATGACAGCGTGGAAGAAAAACCGTGCTCACGAATGGCCTGTTGTGACACCTTCCCGGTGTCGCCGCGACACGGAGCAGACACGAGGACGTGAAACACCGCGGCATGGAGGGCTCGCAGAGCCCGCAGGGTTGTGCACCGGAGCGTGTGGGTGCGCACGCGTGCACGTGCACGGAGAGAGAGAGAGAGAGGAGCTCGTGGCATCTCGTTGACCGGTGACGAAGGTGAGTGGAGCTCTGGGCAGGACGCGTCACTGCCCGCAGGGATGGTGCCCGCTGGTCGAGACTGGTGACGGAGTGGCAGGTGGCAGGCAAGGGGGGGGGGGGGACGCGCCCGCGAGGAGATGGAGCGATGGAATGGGCTCGTGCGCAGGCGCCAGATGGATCGTGGGGGGAGGCCTTCATCCAGCAGTGGACTGACCTTGGCTGATTACATCGCCGACTATCCAATACGCTGTGTGGCTGTGTGTCTCTGTCAGCTCATGGGCCTCTATACCATGATGATAATATGATTTACTTATCCAGAGAGCCACACTGAGTCGCATGACTCTTGTTCAAGAGGGCCCTTTTGCTGCTGCTGCTGCTGCATTGGGTTGTTTTTATTTGTAAGATGTTTCAGTGAATTCATGAATTGTGTTTATTACTATTCACGTGAGAGGAGGAAACCGGAACACGCGGAGAAACCCCACGCCCTGCGCGCGAGGGGGCAACACTCGATACCCGTACACATAGAAACAGATGGGGATTAGTTCACTTTGCTGTACCGCCTTCTCCGAGCTCGCCAGGGAACGGCGTCCCCTCAACGCCCACGAGAAGGGAGTTTCACAACATCTGTGAACGGTAATCCACCTACCCGCGCTGCTGTATCTCTACTGCTGGATTACAGCAGCCACGTGCATAGTACGACCCGGCTCTGGGAGTCTGAGCATCGCTCTCCTCATCCGTGGGAAGCGGCCTGGCACTCACCGCACTCGTCCCACTCGCCACACTTTAACCATCGCCAGGTTGTTCTGAGAGCCCAGGCTCTCAGAACAACCTGGAAACATGAGTAACAAATTAACGAAGTTGACACCACCACGCCTCCTTCTCTTATCTGTCCCTCCACGTAAAAATAGGCGACGGCTGGTTTCGCCGCTCAGTGTCTCATCGGCAGTCAGGCTCGCTTGAACCAATGCCAGGTGAACTGCCGGATGTTTAACCACATAATCTGTTGCTGCTGCTGCGTTGGCAGTGGTGCACAGGCACAGTTACATAACACAACCCTACACATCCGTCAATAACACCGTGGCCTTGAAATAAAAAAAAACAAATGTAATCGACGACGTTTCGGGCAATGGCCCTTCTTCATAGCACATACACTGAGAGGCCAGAGAGACCTAGTGGGTGATAATGGTGGGGGCCGCGCTCTGCACCATAGGGCCTGACAACATTTACATTTCACATTTTCTTTACACTTTTACATTGCCGAATGAAGTTATTCTCGCAGTGAAATGCCACGATTCATGAAGAAGGGCCAATGCCCCAAACGTCACCCACCACGCACATGTTACACGTGGTGGGCGACGTTCTGTACATGCTTATTTTAAGGCCACAGTTGCGGACGAAACCCGTGGACAATCAAAACCACGTGAACACGTAGCAGGCTTCGCGACCAATATCATTAATAATAACGGTGTTTGGGTTAGATCGCGTAGATATAAATGTGTCGTAACCCTCCACCACCCGACAAGGTTTGTTACGTGACGAACCTGACAAACCTTCCTGGCTGTGTCGGGTGGTGGAGGGGTACGACGCATGTATACTTACACGATCTGACCCCAAAAACCTTCACTATCGTAGTGAGTCCCACGGAGACACGCACTGCTACACCCCCACAGGGTAACTGCATACACGTACGGGATAACAACATAGGTGGTGACTACCAGGTGTAACTAAGACCACAACGGGGTAACTACATCGCCGGATCAGTCAGGAACCTACTGCCTGACCCACGAGCCGAGCGTAGCACGGCGGGTTGATTCTAAACAGCCCGGACCGGCTCTCGGGACCTCCCTTGTATGCGCCTGAGCGAGGCCTGGCTCTGCCCACGGCAACGCCCCTTTCTGGATCCTACCAGAAGGTTCTCGACTGCATGTCACGTGTCCCGCTCGCCCCCCTCGGGCCCCCCTCCATGGCATACACACCCTGGTGCCAGAGAGAGGTTCTAGCACGCGTAGTTCGTCTGAGCTGGCGCTAAGCGCCGGAGTGACTCCATATTCGTCACGACACTATCAATCAAAACCACACTGCTGCACAATCACCTCGTCTGCATTAACATCGCGATGCTGTGAACTGTTGCTGGCACGGTCGATGTCCGCTGTCTCGTCAGCAGGGGCAGCCTCGCTGGGACCCGTCCGGTGAACTTTGCCGGTGAACTTTGCCGGTGAGCTTTGCCGGTGAACTTTGCCGGTGAACTTTGCCGGTGCTGATCCGTCCCACAGAGCGCCGAGAGCCGCGTTCACTCGCGCGGCCTTCAACTCCGAACCGAGGCCGCGCCGCACGCGGTGAAGATGAGAGACGGAGAGCGCAGATGAATCACTTTGATGGGGGGAGGGGGGGGCGGCTTGTGTGTGTGGAGGAGGAGGGGGGGTTTGTAATAAAGTGGGGGGGGGGGGGGTATTACTGCTGCTTGTGAGGACGGGCGGGGGGTCGCGATGAGAGTCATTGTGGAGTTAGTCCGCGAGCACCGCGGTCGACTCTGGGGTTCGGTTGCCATTCACCATAATCATGTCTCTAAATCACCAGAGAGGGCGTGTGGCGGTGGGGGGAGAGGAGGGGCCTGTGGGGGATATGTTTGAGTGCGGGGAGGGGTAGGGGGGGCACAACCATTCACCTGCACCCCAGACACCTCTTTGTACCACTGCCACTGAGTACATCACCACCAAAGACAAAGATGCCCCGTGTAGCCTAAATAAACTGTAGGGGGGGGGGGGGCGTGTGCTGTTCGCGAGCACCTATGAAGGCCGGCACGTCACACGAGAGGGTGGGTGGCCAGCACCGCGCTCGGCCGCCTTTGTCTCCCCGGTGGCGATGTTCACACAGCACACGCCAGCTACTCAGTTGGTGTTGGTGGCCGTGACCAGCCAGAATCGAACTCGGGTCGCCAGGCGCAGCGCGCTTACCGCTACACTACATCACAAACACCACCAGCATCACTACAATGTCACAATTCACCATATTCATTTCCCACTCCATCACCATGCAGTGTAGAGGTGGTGGCGGGGGTGGGAAGAGGGCCACGCACACATTGACCCCCACCCCCCATACCCAAGCAACGTCTCTGTGCCACTACCCCACCACCAATATTACCACAACCACAACGAACACAACCATCAACAACACCGTCACCACCGTCACCGCACTCGGGAAACAAAGACGGCTGGGCGTGGTTTTGCCACGCCACTTCCTCGGGGGCGCGTTGACCAACATCATTTGCACTTGCCACAAGTGTGTGATGGGGGATCTTTGTCTTTGTGCATGGATGTATATGTACACACGTGTGTGTGTGTATATTGTATATGTGTATGCGTGTGTATGCCCATGCGTGTGTATGGCGCAGTGACAATTATCTGAACCGGTCCTGGTCCTCCCCTAGGTCGACTCAGTCTCAAATGAGTACCTGGTGCGATGTGTAAAAATCGCCACTGGGGAGACAAAGGCGGCTAGGCGTGGTGCTGGCCACCCACCCACCCTCTCGTGTGCCGTGCCGGCCTTCATGGGTGCCACTCGCTATCAGCACTTGCCCCAACATTCTGTGGAAGGCTATAAGGAGATATTTGTCGTGTGTGTGTGTGTGTTCACGTGTGCGTGTCTCTGCGTCCGTTCGCCGCCTTGTAATAAGCTGGGAAGCTCTGATTAATCCCGGTTTGATATGTATGCACCTCCGATCTGTACTCCGCCGGGGGGATCACACGGGGGGTCTCCATACCCCGTGGGAGGGATCCCAGTAATTGATGGGACCCCCCCCCACCCCCTATACCCCCCCCTTCCCCACCCCCTGCCCCCACCCCCAATTCCTCCTATCACGCGAATTATCACTCGGGGACCAGGGACCGCTCCAAGCAGATGTTAGCGATGGGCAGAGACTTAGACTTGTTGATTGGGAGTTAATTAGAGTTAATTAGAGATGCCTGTATACTCGGAGGGGGTGGGGGGCGTGCGGGTGAGGGGGGAGGGGTGAGGGAGGTGTGGGGTGATGTAGGGGCTGAGGAGGTGATGGGATCAGTGGTACAACACGCTGAGTAATGTTATCCCATACTCGTGATTGAGTGAGGTAAGTTCATGTCTGTGTGCCATTGTGTGGGGTGCGGTGGTGGAGCGGTTAGCGCTTCTCGCTCACGGCTAAAAAATATCGTGGCTCTGAATATCTAGACTGGCTATGGGCATTCCCTAGATTGACTCAGCCTTAAATAAGTACTCTTACCCACCGTCAGCACTGAGAAGTGCTGTTAGCGAGCACATATTAAGGCCAGAACGGCACACAAAAGGATGGGTGGCCAGCACCACGCCCGGCCGCCTTTGTCTCCCCAGTCGCGATGTTTACACACTGCACCGGGTACTCATTCGAGGCTGATTCGACCTAGGGGAGGCCCAGGACCGTTTCAGATAATCGTTATTGGTGTTGGTCGTGAGCGGGAATCGAACTCGGGTTGCCAGGTTCGTAGTACAGCGCTCTAAGTGCTACACACACACAGACCTCCACACACGTGCGCACACACTCACCTACACGCACGCGTGTACACACACACATACACACACACATACACACAGACCTCGAGGCAGACGCACGCGCGCGCTACAGGCCCCGTGTGTGAGTGCTCCGCGCTGATCGGGGCTGACGCTTTCATCAATGTCTCTGTTATGCGCCGCGCCGCTTCAAACAGCCAATTACAGCAGCGGGAACAGCAGCCAATGACTCCCACAGCATCCCTCTCATCCCTCCGTAACCCTCTCATCCCTCCCCATTGCTTCCATCCCTCCCCACCGCTCTCGTTCCTCCCCATTACCACCTTCCACTCCCATGCCTCCTCATCCCATTCCTCCCATCCATCCCCATCACATACACACCTCCCACCCCATCACTCGCATCGCCACCATAACTCTCATCCCCCCACCCAACCCTCGTACCCCTCCTATCTCTCACCTCTCACCCATCCCCGCCACGCACGAAACCCCCGGGTCCACCACAGACGCGCGGCTGAGACCCGGACTGCAGCCCAGGCTTCTCGCGAGCGGCGCGGGCTCCGTGGCCCTGACGTGGCCGTGATGAACCCACCCTGGAGGGGCGCTCGTCCCATTAGCACTGCCCGGGGGCCATGGGCGTGAGGCTGCTGCTGCTGTTGTCGTGTACCCCGTGAAGAGAACACGCGGCTAATTGATTGTAACGTGCCCCCCCCCCCCCCCCCCAATCTTACAACACCCCCGCCTCTTCACCCCCTCCCCACTCCTCCCCTTCGCCCCGAGGGGAGAAGGAGGGGGAGGTGGGGAGGGGACTCGGTCCCCGTGGGTTCACGATGGTCGTGTCAAGGTGCCCCCACACCCCCCCCCCCCCCGTGGAGAGGCAGACACGGGAAGGGGACATTGCTCGTCTATTTTGTGATGAAACGTCCGAGTTCTATAATAAGCAGAGATATGCTCTGGCGATGCTGCGTTGGCAATGGTGCACAAGCGCAGTCAACACCAACAAAGTCGACTACAGCAACACACACAACAGCAACACAAACAACAGCACACTCGTCAACAACACATACAACAGCAACACACACAACAGCAACACACACAACAGCACACTCGTCAACAACACATACAACAGCAACACATACAACAGCAACACACACAACAGCACACTCGTCAACACGACTGCGTGGCTCTGAAATGAAACAAATATAATCGGAGATGTTTCAGGCAAAGGCCTTCTTTGCGGCTTTTTTCTTTAAGGTGGTGATGTAGAAAGGGTGAACGTCCGAAACGTCGAATATTATTTTCCGTTTCCTTTTAGAGCCACAGAATGTAATCAGCGAACGTGTCGAGTTGGTGAGACGCGAGTTCGATACCGACCTGCATCGATCAGGCGTGCCCCACCTCCGGCGGGGTCACGTGGTGCATGGCGAGGATGCTGAAGAGGGCTGCCAAGCACGGCGGCGGTGGAGGAGGGAATCGCTCTCGACGTTTCTAAACGAAAATAAAACAAACAGAAGAGGATGACGACGATTTGACTCTGAGGTCAAACATCGCGCGCGCTCTGCGGGATGGAGTTGAAATCGCAGCGAGGGACAGGGCAGCAGTGGAGAGAGCGTGGCGGGGAGAGGCGTGAGTGGGGGCAGTGGGAGTCGCGGCTTCCACGGCGCCAAAGGTGAAGGGTCGAGCGGGAGGCTGAAGACCTCGCGCGGCGGGAGAGGAACCCTCGCGGCTTGGAACAAACATCACCAAGTCGGGGTCCCCAGTGACATGCCCCCCCCCTCCTCCTCCTCCCTGCTGCCCCCCTTTCTCGGGCCCCAGAGGCCCCCCCAAATCCTCGTTAGCGGTGTCCGCGCCCGCCGCGTGTGGAATTACGTGATTAATCTTAATTAACGTCTCCGCCAATTAACTCGGAGCGCAGATCGGGCGTGCGTGCAAACCCCGGAGGCTCCCAGAGTCCCGCGTCACCGGGGGAGGGGGGAGATGGGGGAGGGAGATTGTTGTAGTCGGGAGTGATGGCAGTGGTGGTGGTAATAATGATGAAGTTAATTATGATGATTGTTTTGCTAATGCGTACAGCTAACAGTGGCAGTGATAATGATGGCAATGGTGGTGGAGATGATGATGATGAGTGTATGTGTGATGGTAGTAATGATGATAATGATTGCCGTATTGATGATTCAATTGGTGGCGTCATTCACGATGATCAATAGAGGTGAATATCGTGAAGATGTTGACGTTCATGATATTGGCAGTAGTGGTGTTAGCATTGGAAGTGATCGACGACGATGATGACATCTCGGGGAACTGGGAACGCGGCGGGGAGAGTGGCGGACGTCACTCCCGCTGCCACTCAGCGCAACCGATTATGGAATGAACACCTCGTTGCTCGAGAGCGAAACAGCATCGCACCTCGTCCTGGCTTGGACACTCCTCCCAAGAGACACAAGTGTAACCATCATCAACATCATCAACAGGCCGATGCGCACATCCCCTTCAAGACACGAGCCGCAATGTCGCAGCTGTGGCCATGCATCCCACAGAGTAAACCCACACTGCGGACCGCAGAGTAAACCCACACTGCGGACCGCAGAGTAAACCCACACTGTGGTCTGCGCGCCTTCAACGGAGGAGGTGGAACAACAGCGACACTTCGTGAACTCTCTCTCTGTCTCTGCTGAAGCCCTCTCGTCGTGGGCATCAGCAGCAGCGGAACCTTCACGTTGGGCACCGGCACCAGTTCGCTGTTGCTGCTTCTGCTGCTGCCATCGTGCGCAAGGATGGGGAATGGAACCGAATTGATGCAACGGCGCCCTCTAGCGGCCGCTGTCACCATCACCAGGCTCCCACTGACGCTCGCACGCGCTCGGATCACCGCTGTGATCATTTCGTGGGTTAACCCAGGAGAGCGTGCTTCATCTTAACCTCCACCAACGTGTCCAACCACCACCATACTGCAGGTCACAGCAACTCACTTACTCATCTATCCACTTATTCACCTAATCACTCACCCACCCGCTCACCCACCCACACATCCACCCACTCATCCACCCGCTCACTCACTCAACCACCCGCTCACCCACCCACACATCCACCCACTCAACCACTCGCTCACTCACTCAACCACTCGCTCACCCACCCACACATTCACCCACTCAACCACTCGCTCACTCACTCAACCACTCGCTCACCTACCCACACATCCACCCACTCAACCACTCGCTCACTCACACGACCACCCGCTCACCCACCCACACATCCACCCACTCAACCACTCGCTCACTCACTCAACCACTCGCTCACCCACCCACACATTCACCCACTCAACCACTCGCTCACTCACACAACCACTCGCTCACCTACCCACACATCCACCCACTCAACCACTCGCTCACTCACACAACCACCCGCTCACCCACCCACACATCCACCCACTCAACCACTCGCTCACTCATTGAACCACCCGCTCACCCACCCACACATCCACCCACTCAACCACTCGCTCACTTACTCAACCACTCGCTCACTGCACTGCAGGCCACCTCGTGTCTCGTTTTGCGTATACCCTCGCTCCGCTCCACTCTGTAATTCCCTCCTCCCATCATCTCTTTCCCCCCCCCAAGCTCTCACAGCAACAACAATAGCCTCGCTCAATTCCACCCGTGCTACGCTCTTATAGTTTATTACAACATCGGCAGCGCTGCTTGTTGCTGGCCGCTTTGGGCCGTTGGCGTTACGCTCAGCTACTGCGAAAGGTCTTTCTCGTGACGCAGTCGGCACGGCCTGCCACGGCCATCCTCGCCGTCTCACCACCACCACCAGCAGCACCACCACCAGCAGCAGCAGCACCACCAGCACCACCACCAGCAGCACCACCACCACCAGCAGCACCACCAACAGCACCACCACCAGCACCAGCAGCAGCACCACCACCACCAGCAGCACCACCACCAGCAGCACCAGCAGCACCACCAGCACCACCACCACCAGCAGCAGCACCACCACCAGCACCACCAGCAACAGCACCACCAGCAACAGCACCACCACCAGCAGCAGCACCACCAGCAGCACCACCAGCAGCACCACCAGCACCACCACCACCACCAGCACCACCAGCACCACCACCACCAGCTGCTGCTGCTACGTCGAGGCCGCGTCCTCCAACAGTCCGTGGGGGTGCTGGGAGCGACTGACGTCCATGGAGGGAGTGGGTGGCAGCCCCCCCCCCTCCCAGACCCCCATTAGAATCTCTAATTAATCCCAAATCCTCACTGCGTGTGGATCTCATGCGCATTTACAGTTCAGTCTCCACGGATCCCCCCCCCACCCCGCCTCGACTTCATGTACCATGTCCAGTCTACCTCGCCGTAATCGGGGATGGGAGGCACGGGGGGATGGGGGGCACGGAGGGATGGGGGCCGAGGGGATCGGGGCGGGGGGATCGGGGGCGGGGGGATAGGGCATCAGTGGCCCCTCTCGGCTCCGCGTTGGGCGACGTCGCGACCCGGGCCCAAGAGCGCGAGGCGGTGACATTTGCAGGGACGCGGCGCGTGTCCAGTGACCCCGCGCCTTGCACGGGCGGGGGGCGGGGACGAGCGGGGGGGGGGGGACAGGGCAAGGAGGGAGAGGAAAGTAAGATGGGAAAGACGAGCGAGACAGAGATAAAAAAACAAGAGAGAGAAGGGAGAGCGAGACCTGCAAGACATTTGAGAGATGGCGAGAGAGAGCGAAGGAGGGAAAGGCGAGAGAGAGCGGACGACTGATAGAGCAGGACATTGGAGAGAGGATGCAGGAGGACGCGGGGATTGAAACACGATTGGAAGAGCGAGTTAGGGACAAGGGGGAGAGTGACAGGGGTAGCGAACAGAAGACGAAAGAGAGTGTAGAAAGTGAAGGGAGTGAAAGAGGGAAGAGCGAGCGGGAGAGAGAGAGAGAGAGTTACATATTTTATTTAAAAAGGTGAGGGGGAGGGTTACATGAAGCAAATCATTAAAAAAACGAAATGATGAACGACGCGAAGTGCCGACTACTTGTTTCCTCTGATCGTAAAAAAGGGAGCGAGAGACATGGCAAACATAGGAGAGGGCGACAGGAGCCAGGGAGGAGTGAGGAGAGCGGAGTTCTGGGGGGGGGAGCGAGGGGAGAGCGAGGGAAGAGTGGAGCCGTGAGCTATCTTATTCTGCGTGTCCTCTTCCCCCCTCTCTTTCTCTTCTCCGCGCATAGATCACGCGGGGCTCTGGGTGAGCCCCTCCGCTTCGCCAGGAGCCACGGGGGAGGGAGCGGGGGAGAGGGAGGGAGGGAGAGGGGAGGGGGGCGAAATTGTGGAGCCGCTGTTGAGGCCGTGGGACAGGAGGAGCCACAAGTTTAGGAGCAAAGCTGCGTGAGCCAATCAAACTATAACCCTACCCCTAACCCTACCCCTAACCCTACCTCTCAGTTACCAGACACGTGTACCAGCTCTACCCCGAACCAACTCGTTCGACGCGTAACCCTCCCTGACCTTCCAACCAACCCCTACCGCAATCTCTACCCATCTACCTAACCATAACCTACTAACCAATCAGACGCGGTTGTAAGTACGAGGCCTAACCCGACCTCTAACCCCCCACCCCAACTTTCGTCGCTCGCCAGGCGCACGTGTCCACTGATCGCGAGTCTCCGTGACCCGCACAGCCCCCAGCCCCTCCCGAACCCCCCCCCCCCCTCCTCTCCCCACGTCGCCACGGTTCGAGCCCCCGGTGTCCCAGCTCGGGCAGTGCCGAGGGGTCACGTCACGTGGCACAACGTCGACGAAGCAACGGGAATGCACAGTGACGTTGTCGATCCACTGCTGGATGATTGTTTCCCACCAACCCCCCCCCCCCAGTCTCTACACCGTGCAGGTCGTGGGGGGCGGGGTGAGTTGACCATATTTCACCACGCTGCACAGCACGCCGGTTGGTGAACTCGGGGGAGTCATAGATGTGGTAGCATAGGAGGATAGTACAACAACGGATGCGTCTGCACTGCTCACCGCAGCCTGTCTGTGCGATGGAGAGTCGCCCATCCGAGCACGATGCAGCCTCAGCACATCTTTCATGTCGAGACCGGACGCGTTGCGGGCGATAGGGCGCAGACGTGACACAGTGACATGTTGTCGCGTGTCTTTGTTCGCCCATGTGCCTACCGCTGCAGGTGTGTGTGTGTGTACACGCCTGCTGGAGTGGTGGCGCAGTGGTTAGCGCGCTGCGCTACGAACCCAGCGGCGACCCGCGTTCGATTCCCGCTCACGGCTACCAACAGCAGTGGCAGCGAATATCTGCCTCAGTCCTGGGCCTCCCCTTCAATGAGTAGTAGCTGGTGCTGTGTGTAACATCAGCACCCGGGAGACAAAGGCGGCCGGGCGCCGCGGTGTTCGCCACCGAGCACCCTCCTCGTGCCGCGCCGGCCTTCAGAGATGCTGCTCGCGACCAGCACTTGCCCCTTGCAGTCTATTGAAGGCTACCTGGGGGATCTTTGTTTCCGTTGTGCGTGTTGTGATGATGTGGAGCGCTCGGGCCGGGTTGTTTGGGGGGGGGGGGTTGAGGGGGGGTTGAGGGGGGGTTGAGGGGGGGTTGAGGGGGGGGGGGGTTGAGGGGGGGTTGAGGGGGGGTTGAGGGGGGGGGGGGTTGAGGGGGGGGTTGAGGGGGGGTGTAATTTCGCATCCCCGATCGATCGTCTCCTCCGCGTTGTGATCTCCCCCCGTCTCCTTCCCCCGTCTCCCTCCCCCGTCTCCTCCGCTTCACTTCACCTCTCATCGGAGTTGGTGTCCAGCCTCCGCCGCTGTCTCTGAGCCCCGACACAAAGGGGACCCGAGCCCCCTGAGAAGGTCGCTGTTTGGGGGTTTGTTTGGTTTCGCCGGGGTATCTGTTGCTCAGCCCCCCCAATCATTGCCACGATGCGGAACAGCTGCGAATTAATTAAACAGACAACGCAGACAAAGATCCCCCGAAAGATGCACGAGGCTATTTGGGCAAGTGCTGTGAGCAAGCACCACGCCCGGCCGCCTTTATCTCCCCAGTGCAGATACGTACCAAGCGGAGGTTTAGAAAATCGCTGTCACTGGTGTTGTTGTTGGTGGCCGTGAGCGAGAATCGAACTCGGGTCGGCGAGTTCGTAGTACAAGACAGATACAAAGATCCCCCGTATAGCCTTAACAAACTGTTGGAGATTACCTAAGACCGCCGGAACGGCAGCACCACGCCCGGCCACCTTTGTCTTCCTAGCGGCGATGTTTAAACACCGCACTAGGCACTCATTTGAGACTGACTTGACCCACAGACACGCACCCAGACACACACACACAGACACACACACACACAGACACGCACACACACAGACACGCACCCAGACACACAGACACACACACACACGCACCCAGACACACATAAACACACAGACACGCACCCAGACACACACACACAGACACGCACCCAGACACACACACACAGGGACTCTGCTACCCCCCCACCACACGTGGCAGCTGAGACGCGCCCCCGCACGCGAGCGACGCCGCGGCTGCGAGGGAGCCGCGGCGACTCCGTCCCCTGTAATTGGCGGCCGCACAATGCGGAGCGTGCGAGTGAGCTGATGAGTTGTAACGATTTTATTCTCTCCTTCCACTACCCCCCCCCCCCAATTCCCTAACCCCACCACCACCACCAAAGCCGTCTCAGCCTCCCTCCACTTCCACCCACCCTCCTCCACATCCTTCCTGCGTCCTCACTCCAAAACCTCACATCATCATCATCTCCTCCATCATCATCTCCATCATCCTCCTCCTCGACCGTAGTCACCTACTCCGCCCCTCGTTTGCCGTGCTGCCTCTTAGTCGGTTGCTGATGCTGTTGATGATGGGGGTTGCTGGGGGTGCGGTTGCCCCCCCCCCCCCGCAAGCCCGCCCCCCACGACCCCCCGTGGAGATTTAAATGGCATGTATTGACATGCAAATGATATTAACCAAGTGAGGAGTCGCTTAGATTCATGGCGGGTTTGCTGCTGCTGTGAGGAGTCGTTAATTTGACAATTTGGAGGGGGCATTAATTTTACAGGGGGGGGGGCAGGGAGGGGAATTTTGGGATTAGGTGTAAGGTACATAATGGCCTTGTACAGAGAATGATAATGTCACGGGGAAAATGATGCATGATGATGGTGGTGATGATGGAAGTGGCGATGATGATGGAGGTGGTGATGATGGAGGTGGTGTGATGATGATGATGGTGGTGTGATGATGGTGGTAGTGATGTTGACGATGTAGGTTGTGGTGATGATAGAGGTGGTGATAGTGGTGATAGTGATGGTGATGTGATGATGGTAGTGATGATGACGATGAAGGTGGTGGTGATGGTATGTGATGATGATGGTGGTGGTGGTGGTGATGGAGGTGATGAACGTGGTGATACTGATGATGAAGGTGGTAATGATGATGGAGGTGGCAGAGATGTTTTTAGTCTTCATGGTTATGATTATGGCAGAGATGATGATGATGATGACAGTCATGGCGAGGACGACAATGATAACGATGATGACGAGGGATAGTGGCGTATATGAATGGCGCCACGGTGTTGTCATGATTAACGCACAGGACTTGAAAGTCGCCGGTTCGATCTCCGGGGACGGCAGTTGAACTCACGGTCCAAGTTTCCTCTCGGCTTGTCGACCCATCACGGTTGGTGGCTCGGCAGGTCGCATGCGGTGAGGCGGATTGTGGGTGCTAGACAGCTTTTTCTCGGAAACCTGGGGAGGGATGCATTCGGGAGAGGCGAGTCACGGAGGGGGGGGGGGGGGTTGGGGGGGGGAGCAACAACAAGGAGATGAGGGGAGGGGCTGAGGTCAGCGGGGGATGGAGAGCGGGGCTGGGGGTGTTGTTGGCTGGACAGAAAAATCGGAAATCGAAGAGGGAGCGAGGCGTCATTTGTGTCGCATTTGTTGCACCACACTGAGTACGAGGCGAGGGGTACACATAACACACACACATCACACACACTCACACACACACATCACACACACTCACACACACATCACACACACTCACACACACATCACACACACTCACACACACATCACACACACATCACACACACACTCATACACACACATCACACACACATCACACAGACATCACACACTCAAAGCAAAGATCCCCCATATAGCCTTAACAGACTGGAGAGGCAAGTGCTGTTAGCGAGCACACACACACATCACACACTCAAACATATCACACACACACATCACACACCCCAAACATCACGTACGATTCACGTAGATAAACACACACACACGAATATATATATTGTCTCCCCCGTGCTGATGGATTTACATACCGCACCAGGTACTCATTTGAGGCTGAGTTGACCTAGGAGAGACTCAAGCTTCGTTCATGGCCTAGGCAAACTAAGGATAGTCCAGGAGCGGTTTAAATATTCGCCACTAATGTTAGCCGTGGCCGGGAATCGAACCCATGGTCTAGGGTTGTAGCGCCGTGCGCTAATCACTGCGCCACCGCTCCCTTTACACAGCGACATTCGCGTATGAAGACACGCGCACTGCACACAACAAGGCAAAGATCGTCCAGATAGCCTGCAGTAGGTTATTTGGGAAAGTACTGCTAGCGAGCAGCTATGAAGGCCGGCAGGGTGTACGAGGGGGTGGTGTGACCAAAAACACGCCCGTCCGCCTTTGTCTCCCCGGTGCTAATATTTACACACCTCAATGTTCCAAGTCGCAAGCATAGAGAAGATGAGGGTATGAGTAGCTGAAACGAGCCGGAGTTTCGTGTGGCGTGACAGGCCAGGTAGCTTCCGCACAGCAGCGGTACGCAGCTCATGAAAAGATAATGCCGCTCGACTAATTCGGAGTGAAACCTCTGCTGCCAAACTGGAGCCGGTCATGAGCACACTGCCCAGGTACGGGAACTTGCTGCTGTTGATGATGATGATGATGATTAAATCAGTTCATGTGCAGCAGGTGTCGGTGGATTTTGACGTCGCAAGAGGCGGCGATAGCGACGTGGAGGAGGGAGCGCCATCATCCAGCAGTGGAGTGACCATGTCTGACGATGACGACGATGATTATAACAGCACACGTACGGGACCCTTAGAGGCGAGCCCCTATTGCCGAACCCCGTTGTCACCCCCCCCCCACACACACACACTACACGCGCCCCCCTCTCCCCCCGATATCCCTGTCGCTGGAACCCGTTCTGGGTGAGCGCGCGTCGGGGTGATGGATCTGCAGCGAAGTGGACCATACGTGGCGCGTCGCCTGCGGACCTCGGAGATCAACACCACACACAGCCCCCCCCCCTCTCACCCCCCCCCCATCCATCCCACCACAGCCAGCAGACCCTGCGGCCTGGACACCCCACTCACCCCCTCGACTCCTCCTCCTCCCTCCTCAAGTCCCCACGGATCTTTAGATACACAGACACCCGGAGCTCTGCCCCTGCTCGGACAATTCCACTGCCCCCCTCCACCCAATACCCTCCCCCCCTCCCCCCACGATGTCACAGACACCCAGCCCGCCACCCCCACCCCGGACCCACCACAGCGCGCGCGTGCTGACTCACGGACGCAGAGAGTCATACGGACGCCAAGTCAAGTTTGTGATACATACACACAGATAAAGACCCCCCGTGTAGCCTTAACAGACTGTTGGGGAAAGTGCTGTTAGCGAGTAGCACCTATGAAGGCCGGCACGGGACACAAGGGGGTGCGTGAACAGCACCACGCCCGACCGCCTTTGTCTCCCCAGTTCCGATGTTTACACACCGCACAAGGAACTAATTTAAGGCTGAGTCGACCTAGGGGAGGCCTGGGATCGATTCAAATAATCGTCACTAGTATTGGCCGAGAGCGGGAATCGATATCGGACCGTTGGGTTCGTAGCGCGGAGCGCTAACCGCTAACCGCTGCGCCACCGCTCCCCACACATTGCCACACACTCAGCAACCCACGCGCTCACTGGGGTGGAGGCTGATCGAGTCCGAGTGGATGCGCTGTTCGTGTTAATTGGCACGCAGTAATCAATAGATGTATTGATCACATCGGTGTTTAGGCTCACGATCCGTGATCGAGTCGACACGTGAGCTGCGTTGACAGCGGTTCACAAGAATGAGAGAAAACAAACAAACAACAAACAACAACAACCCAACGCATCTCAACGCGCTCGTCGATAACACCGTGGCCTTAAAATAAATGTCAATAATTTGCGACGTCGTTTCGGGCAATGGCCCTTCTTGATGGCACATCAGTCGGGAGAGACAGAGTGGTCGGCAAACTGTCGACTGCACGTGCTCATGAACAACAACATGTATGTTTGCATGTTGAATTTATTTCGTATGTTTCCTGATTTAAAAGGTTTGCAAATAGGCACATGAATAGTTAAACTATTCCTAGCTATTCAGGAAAATACAAACCGTTCTATAATCAACAATGTTTCACGAAATATACTAATTTGTATTGTAAAATAACATTATAAACTACAGGAGGCCTTAGACTCACATAGAGACCCAGTGACTCACATGGATATCCATAGACTCACATAGAGATCCATAAACTCGCATAGAGACCCATAGACTCACATAGAGACCTATAGACTCGCATAGAGACCCGTATACTCACATAGAGACCCATAGACTCTCATAGAGACCCATAGACTCACATAGAGACCCGTAGACTCTCATAGAGACCCATAGACTCACATAGAGACCCATAGACTCTCATAGAGACCCATAGACTCACATAGAGACCCGTAGACTCTCATAGAGACCCATAGACTCACATAGAGACACATAAGCTCACGTGGTGTCTCTAGTGTAGTGAGTTGATGGTCTCAGCTGCAGCACCAATGACTGCACAAAAAAACGACGTCACATTACATTTGGTTCTGCGCTTAATTTGGCTCAATTCCAGCTCATAGAACACAAAAAGCTCCGTACTGTCACGTGCTGCCCCCTAGTGCTGATCAGAGGTCACGTGGGAAAGCGGGGCATCTCAGAGGTAGCTGCGTGATAGCCTGTTCCACGGACCGTTCTCTAACAACACGGAGGAGGGGTCGCGCCACTGCTCTCTAAGATTTCCGATTAGCTCCGTCGTCTCGAAACGCCGGCAGGGAAAGACCGAGGCGTCTTGCTTGGGGCGAGAGAGGGAGAGCGGACAACGAGGCGGGACACGGGGCAGCAGGGAGGGAGGGAGCAGGGAAGGAGAGGAGGGAGGGATGAGGGGGGGGGCAGGTAGAAGGAAGAGGAGGAGAAAGAAAGGACGAGTTTAGAAGGGGAGAAGGAAGGAGGAGAGGAGGAGGGATGGGGGAGAAGGAGGCAGAGGGAGCGGAGGGGAGGAGAGCGGAGGGAGGGAGATTCTGTGGGTGGAATGTTGTTGCTACTTTTATTTGTGTTCCTAAGCTCGTGAAAGTTTAAATCTCCTGAGGGGGGAGGCGGGGGAGGGGTGCCGCCCGCCCGCCCCCACCCACACCCGGGGGACCTCGCGTTAGGCACGGTCGCGGCACGCACCTGGGATATGGGCTCAGAGCCCCCCCCCACTCAATCATCTATCCCCCAGGCCCCCCCCACCCGCATCGTCTCCCTCCCACCCCCCTCAACCCCGCCCCCAACAACCCCTCTCGGCTGTCTGGTTCGTGGTGCGACCCGAACAGGAGCTCGCAAACAGCGCCTGCCTCGCCAACCTGTGAGGGCTACAGGGGGGGGGGGAGGGGGGGGGGTCTTTGTCTCTGTGGTTGTTTCGCTGTGTGCGCGTGTGTGGGGGTAGCGCAGTGGTGAGCGCACTGCGCTACCAAGCCTGAGTTCGATTCCCGCTCGAGGTTCGGATGTATCTGAGTCACCCTCGTTTGCCATGCTGGCTGCTTTTATTGTTACTCGATAACTGCACTTGCCCCAGCAGTACGTGTAGGCTACAAGGGGGATATTTGTCTCTTGTATATACTGTATGTTTAACTATGACGCTAAAAACACTGGGATACTCAATGACACAATGACAAAAATCCCCCGTGTAGCCTTAACAGACTGTAGGGGCAAGTGCTGTTAGCGAGCACCTATGAAGGCCGGAACGGTACACGAGGGGGTGGGTGGTCAGCACCACGCCCGACCGCCTTTGTCTCCCCAGTGGCGATGTTTACACACCGCGCTAGGTACTCATTTGAGGCTGAGTCGACATAGGCGAGGCCCAGGACCGTTTCAGATAATCGTCACCGCTACACTACCGCTCCCCACACAATATACACACGATGCACACACATTAACACACACGATACACACCCATTAATACACACGATACACACATTAACACACACTACACACACGATACACACACGATACACACACGATACACACACTACACACACACACGATACACACACTACACACACTACACACACACTACACACACACTACACACACTACACACGATACACACACTACACACACTACACACACACACGATACACACACTACACACACTACACACACTACACACGATACACACACTACACACACACAGATCCCCCAACAGATTATTGGGCAAAGTGCAGCGCACGACCACCTGCTCAGGCAGACACGGCACACGAGGAGGTGGGTGGCCAGCACCACGCCCGGCCGCCTTTGTCTCCCTAGTGGCGACGTTTACACATCGCAGCAGGTACTCCGGTTCGGATATTCGTCACCAGTTTAACGGTTATCGGGAATCGAACTCGGTTAGCCGGGTTAGTAGCGCAGCGCGATAGCCGCTACACAGACACACGGAAACACACGCACACGGACAAAGACAAAGATCCCCCGGAAAGCCTTAATAGACATTTGCGACAAGTGCTGTTAGCGAGTAGCAGATATTACGCACGGACACACACGCACCTTTCCCCAACTCAACTCCCGAATTATCCAACGACGGCCTCTTCTCGCCCCCCTCCCTCTCTATCGCCCCCCACCTCGTCCTCAAGCACCCCCCCCCGCTAGCCCCCCCCTCTTTCGCCCCCCCTCTCTCGCCCCCCCCTCTCGCCTCCCCCCCCCATACAATAATTCGTGGGCAAATTTAATTGAAATGTGTTTGGGCGAATAATACGAATTCAGTTCCATGAGGCCGAACCGAGGCCACCTGGGAGGAGAGAGCGAGGAGAGAGCGAGGAGAGAGAGGGAAGAGAGAGCGAGGAGAGAGGGTATGAACTCTCTCTCGTCAACACTCTGCCCCGCTCCTCTTCAATGTGTCTCACGTCTTTATTAATTTACTAAACAAACTCGAGCCGTGGCATTTCCTCGCTCTCACTCCCGAGTTGAGTTGTGCTGGAGTTGAGGTTTGTTTGTTTGTGGGGGGGAAGGGGGAGGGGCTCAATTAGCACTGGGCCGGGGGGTTGAGAGACGCGTGGATGAAGACGATGGAGACACACAGGGACACACAGGGACACGTGGATACATGCGGGGACACTGCGACCCACACACACACAAAGACAAAGATCCCCCTATAGCCTTAACAGACTGTAGGGGCAAGTGCTGTTAGCGAGCACCTATGAAGGCCGGAACGGTACACGAACGAGGGGGTGGGTGGCCAGCACCACGCCCGACCGCCTTTGTCTCCCCAGTGGCGATGTTTACACATCGCACAAGGTATTCATTTAAGGCTGAGTCGACCTAGGGGAGGCCCAGGACCGGTTCAGATAATCGTCACTGGTGTTAGCCGTGAGCGGGAATCGAACCCGGGTCGCCAGGTTCATAGCGCAGTGCGCTAACCGCTACATTACCGCTCCCCACACACATCACACAGACACACACAACACACACAACACACACACACAGGGACACAAGGTTACACACAAAGACCCCCGTGTGTTCTTTACAGACTGTTGGGGAAAGTGCTTTCAGCGAGCTCCTGTGAAGGACATCTCGGCGCACGACGGGTGGCGTGGCCAGCACCACGTGTCCATTTAGGGCTGAGGTGACGTGGGGAGGACTCGGACCGGTTCAGATATTCGCCACTTGTGTTGCTGGGTTCGTGGCGCAGTGCGCCAACCACTGCGCCACCGCTCCGCACGGACACACACGGACATTGACACACAAACACACAACAACACGTGTACACACGGAAGCGTGTACACGCAGAGACGGACACACACGGACACTGACACACTGACACACAACAACACGTGGACACGGACACACACTGACACACAAACACACAACAACACGTGGACACACAGAAGCGTGCACACACAGACACGGACACACACGGACACTGACACACAGACACACAACAACACGTGTACACACAGACACGGACACACACGGACACTGACACACTGACACACAACAACACGTGTACACACAGACACGGACACACACGGACACTGACAAACAGACACACAACAACACGTGTACACACAGACACGGACACACACAGACACTGACACACAGACACACAACAACACGTGTACACACAGACACGGACACACACGGACACTGACACACAACAACACGTGTACACACAGACACGGACACACACAGACACTGACACACAGACACACAACAACACGTGTACACACAGACACGGACACACACGGACACTGACACACAGACACACAACAACACGTGTACACACAGACACGGACACACACGGACACTGACACACAGACACACAACAACACGTGTACACACAGACACGGATACACACGGACACTGACACACTGACACACAACAACACGTGTACACACAGACACGGACGCGCGCGCTCGCAGCAGCTCGCATGACTCGGACGCGCTCCAAATTCCACGTTCAAACCCAGCGGCCTCCTCCTCTCAGTCCCGTCTCTCCCACCCCGCGCCCCCCATAACATCCCTCCCTGCCCCCTCCCCCACCCCCCCCGGTGCCCCCCACCCCTCGCTCCGCGCTCTGTCTATCTGTGCGGAATTAATGCTCGCTGGCATTTCATGGCGCGAGTCGGCGCGGCGCGCCCCGGAGCTCGGTTCCCGTGAGCACGCCGCCGATAATGAAGCACTCGTCATGCCCCCCCCCGACCGTCCCTGCACCCCCCCCCTCTCTCCCCCCCTCATCCTTGCCACGCATCGCACCCCCACCCCCCACCACCACTGTGCCAGCACAGCGCCATCCGCGCATCCCAACGCAGTTGAGTTGTTCGATGTCCTCTCGGGGGGTTGTCACTGCGCGTGTGTTCGTTTGTTGGCGGAATGCGTTGTTCGGCACGATGTCCGACGTTTCGCTCCACCTGCCGAGGGCTTCTTCGGTAGAGCTGCAGAACCGACGAACTTCAGTGAACAACTTCAGATGTTTTTTTAAAGAAGCTCATCGGCACGCGAAGCGAAACGTCGGACATCATGCCGAACAACACGCGATACAATTGGTCTATCCGTGGTTGGGGGCGGGGGGGTATATGGAGGACGGTGGAGGGGTGATTGTGGTTGTGGGTGAATCGTTACGTGCCTAATAATGTCCGACGTTTCGCGGCACGTTCTCGGAGCTTATTCAGTCTATGCATGTCTCTATGTGAGTGGTTGCTGACCAGATTGAGTCCATAATCAACTCGCTACACGTGACAACCCGGTTTAATCACTACGTGAGTCTATGGGTTTCTCTTTGAGTCCATATATCTCTATGTGAGTCTACGGGTCTCTATGTGAGTCTGCGGGTCTCTATGTGAGTCTACGGGTGTCTATGTGAGTCTACGGGTCTCTATGTGAGTCTACGGACCTCAATGTGAGTCTGTGTGTCTCTATTTGAGTCCATGTATCTCTAGGTGAGTCTGCGGGCCTCTATGTGAGTCTGCGGGTCTCTATATGAGTCTGCGGGTCTCTATGTGAGTCTACGGGTCTCTATGTGAGTCTATGGGTTTCTATGTGAGTCTACGGGTCTCTATGTGAGTCTATGGGTCTCTATGTGAGTCCATGTATCTCTATGTGAGTCTAGGGGTCTCTATGTGAGTCTACGGGTCTCTATGCAGCACAGGCCGTTGGCAACGAAGCTGAGACCATCGACGCAGCGCGAACTCAGGCGGTGAGCATCGAGGGCTCCGTGTCTCGAGCCCCGCCCAGCCGCGCTCACCACGCGCACCCCGAGCCACGTGACCTTTCACCCCCCCCACCTCCGTCCCTCGCGGGCCCCATAAGAAGATTCCCCCGCAAAAAGACAAAGGTCCCCCGTGAAGCCTCTAATAACCTATGAAGCAAGTGCTGTAAGCGAGCACCTGTTTAGGCCAGCACCCGTCCGGCCACCTTTGTCTCCCTCGTGGCGATGTTTACACACCGCACCAGGTACTCATTTGAGGTTCAGTCGACCTAGGGGAGGCCCATGGCCGCTTCAGATATTCGCCGCTGGTGTTGGTGGCCGTGAACGGGACTAGAAGTGGGGTGGCCGAGTTCGTAGCGCAGAGCGCTGACCGCTCAACTCCTGGTACCCTCCCTACATGCGCATACACAAAGACAAAGATCCCCCCCATGTAGCCTCAGCAGACTGTTGGGGCAAGTGCATTTCATAAGCACCCATTTGTACCAACAAAGTGGTATAGATATAAAGATCCCCCGTACAGCCTTAATGGACTCTTAAGGCAAGTGTTGTTCACAAGCATCTGTCTGTAGGCACCGACAAAGACGAAGATGCCCCGTATAGGCTTGGCAGACTGTTGGGGCAAGTTCTGCTAGCAAGCACCTACGAATGCATACATACATACACACATACATACACACACACCTACATACACACACACACACACCCTCGCCCCCCGCACGCATCCCGTAATAGCGCACATTACAGCGCGATTTTTCGCCAGCTATCCGCGCTCAGCGGGGGACAAACTTTGCGCAGATCCTCTCGCCTGACTGCCCCGTACCCCCATCTCCCCCCCTTCCCTCCCCTGGCCGCGGCCCCCTACCAACACACACACACCACTCTCACCCTTACCTCCCAAACCCCCGAATCCCCCCCCTTCCTCCCCTTATCGCGGCCCCCCACCAACACCACTCTCACCCATCTACGCCCCCCATCTCCCCCGCCCCCTCCCCCTGTAGCAGCGAGACTTTGTGTAAATCGCTCTGTCTGCCGAGTCGGTCATTAGCGGTGCTTCAAAGGCGCGGAGCGGCCCCGATTGTTTTGTCCGCGGAGGCGCCCGGCGATCCAAACGAGCGTGAAGCTGCTGCGCGCGCGTTGTTATTAGACCTGTGGCATTTGGCGGTGCGCGGGCCCGGGGAAGGGACGCAAATTACAAGGCGGCTTCCCCCCCCCATCCCCCTCGCACCCCACACAAACCCCCACCCCCCTATACCTCGTGCCGTGGTGGTACGCCTCTGCGATTATCGTGTAGAGGGGGAGGAGGAGACGGAGATGATGGAGGAGATGGGGAGGAGAGGGATTAGAGAAGGGGTTGATGGAGAGAGAGAGAGAGGCTATGGATGGGGTAGAGGGGAGCAAGGAGAGTAAGGGGAGAACGAACTGGATGGGGAGAGGATGGAGAAGGATGGGAGATGGAGGAGAGGGGACGGATGAAGGAGGAGAGGGAGGAAAGAGAGGGAGGCTTCAGGGAGGGATGGAGGTTGCGAATCAGAACGAGTGGAGAGGGATGGAGGTGCGATGTGGCGACCCGCAGTTCGAACCCGGTTACCGTATTCTCCGTATTATCGGGCGCTCCGGAAAGAAAGACGCACCCACAACGTGCAGTGCCCGGTCTCAATGAAGTGCTACCACACACATCTCACACACATCTCACACACATCTCGTCACACGCGCTCACACACGTACCACTTTGTTAGAAGCACCCATTACGTTTGCTGTAAGCGCGTATTTTAATTCGGAGAACATGGCCATGCGTCTTGCTCAGATCTCCCACGCATTTTCCGTGGGACCGCGTGCTGTTGTTCGACGTTTCGCTCCACGCACTGGCAGCTTCTTCGGGAACATAATTTCACAACGCTCAAATATATATTTTTAATGTTAAACCGCACTCTTCAGTTACTGTAGAAGCTCCCAGACACTTGGAGCGAAACGTTGGACATCACACGAAGCAGCAGCACAATCCGAGACCAGCACAACCGCGCATAACGCAAAGTCGCGATGCACTCCCAACGGGGCAGTGGGGCTGGCGGGATGAGTAAACAAAAAGAAGACTTTGTGTGGCGAGCACCTTGTCGGCGTGGGTCTCCCAGAGACACGGTGCGCGTGTCGACTCGAGTTCTCCATCGCAGCGGCACTTTCCTCGCGCGTCCACTCGAGCGTACGCAATGCAAAGGCGCGCGCCGAGATGCACCGTAAAGTCTTCAATGGGCTGTTGGGGCAAGTGCTGTTAACGAGCACCTATGACGCACGCCACACGAAGAGGTGGATGACTAGCACCACGCCCAGCCGCCTTTGTCTCTCCAGTGCTGATCTTTATTATACACCACACCAGGTACCCATTTGAGACTGAGTCGACCGGTTCAGATATCTGCTGCCCCTCTAGTTTGAGGTGAGGTGGAATCGAACCCTGGTGGTCGGGCTCACAGCGCGAACGACTGCCACAAAGACGACGCTGCTCCCCGCGTAGCACTGGCAGGCTGCTGGGGCCAGAGCTGATAGCGGGCACCTGCGAAGGCCGGAACGGCACGCGGGGTGGTGTGGCCAGCACCACGTACGGCCGCCTTTGTCTTCCCAACGCAGTGTGGGAGTGAACATAAAAACTACCGCGACGCACACACTCGCACACACGCACGTACACACACACACACGCACATACACACACACACACGCATACGCACACACACACACACGCGCACACACACGCACACACACACGCGCACACACACACGCGCACACACACGCATACACACACGCATACACACACACGCGCACACACACGCACACACACACGCGCACACACACACGCACACACACACGCGCACACACACGCACACACACACGCACACACACACACGCACACACACACGCACACACACACGCGCACACACACGCGCACACACACGCATACACACACGCGCACACACACGCGCACACACACGCGCACACACACGCATACACACACGCGCACACACACGCGCACACACACGCATACACACACGCGCACACACACGCGCACACACACGCATACACACACGCGCACACACACGCGCACACACACGCATACACACACGCGCACACACACGCGCACACACACGCATACACACGCACACACACACGCGCGGGCCCCTCCCGGACCCGCGCACTTTGTTTATTGTGAGAGCTCGCAGCCGAAATAAGCAATAATTTAAAAGCCAATTACACACGGACATTGTACGCGTTTAGCTGGGCGCGTTATTAATTGAATATGTACGTGTGTGTGAGTGTGTGTGTATGTACGAGTGTGAGAGTGAGTGTAAGTGATTGTGAGCGTGTGAGTGTGGTGGTGGCGCAGTGGTTAGCGCTGTTCTGCGCCACGAACCCGGTACAGACCCAGCTTGACCCCCGCTCAAGTCCAATAACGAAGGCAGCGAATGTTTAAACCGGTCCTGGGCCTCCCGAAGGTCGACTCAGCCTTAAATGCGTACCCGGGTGCGCTGTGTAATCACCAGCACAAGGGAGACAAAGGCGGGCGGGCGAGCGTGGTAGTAATCACAGCACCCCCTCGTGTGCAGTTCCCTTCTTCATAGGTGCTTGCTAACAGCACTTGCCCCTTCAGTCTTTTAAAGCTGTACGGGAGGTCTTTCTGTGTGTGGGTGTGTATATAGAGCGGTGGTGCAGTGATTAGCACGCTGCGTTACAAATCTACGTTTGAGTCCCGGCCACACGGATGTGCACGAGGGGCGAGTGATTCCTGAACGGGACTCGGGCCAGCGGCCCTTTGATGTGAGAACAACGGCACTTAAGGGAGACAAAAGCGGCCGGGCGTGGTGGTGTTTGGGTCACAGCCACCCTCACGTGCGCCCTTGGTGGCCTTAACAGGTGCTCGCTAACAGCGCTTGCTTAAACAGTGTCAATTGCGCAGCGGGGGGGGGGGTTCTTTGTGTGTTATGAATACATTGAGTGGGAGTGCTGGTGGGGGGCGGAGGGGGGGGGGCGGAGAGGGGCGGGGCGGAGATGGGGGGGGGCTAATGGACCAGGTCTGATTGCTGCTTTCATCTGAGCCGCCCCCCCCCCTGCTCCCCCCCCCTGCCCCCCCCCCGCCAAGTCGAGCAATTACCTCGACCTCTTCACCTCAAGTGAGCGACTCGACTGAATGACTCGAGAGAATGAGTCCACTTGAAGTGAGCGATTCAATGCCAAGTGAATGACTCAAGTGAATAACTCGACGTCAAGCGAACGACTTTGACCCACACGATCCCGACGTCGAGCGGCGGGAGAGGGGTGTGACCCCAATTCAACTCGGGACTGAATCGCTTCCATCTCGACTGAACGAACTCCACTTCGGGCGCGTAAATTACTCGAGGGAACGAGTAACTCAACTTTTCGAACGACGCGCGAATCAATTTAATCATTACCACCACCACTACCACCACCAAAGACAAAGATCCCCCGAGTAGCCTTAACAGACTGTAGGGGCAAGTGCTGTTAGCGAGCACCTATGAAGGCCGGCACGGCATCCGAGGCGGTGGGTGGCCAACACCACGCCCGGCCGCCTTTGTCTCCCCAGTGTCGATGTTTGCACTACCCGCCAGGCCCTCATTTGAGGCCGAGTCGACCACCACCTCCACCACCCGCGCACGTCCCCCGTGAACACGGGGAGAGGTCACCACGGGAGCACGACGAGCAGACGCCCTTCGAGTCGTTCGGCCGGATGAACGACTCGAGTGGATGAACGACTCGAGTGGATGAACGAAACGCGCAGTAGGGGAGAGGGGGGGGGGGGGTGCCGTGCGGGGGACTCGTGCGCGGACTGGATAATGGGGCGTGCGGTGATGTTGACGGCGGAGGAGGAGGAGGGAGCCCGAACTCCCAAACTTCTGAATGTTAATGCATTAATGGGGGCAGAAAATTGCCAAGACGCTTATCCCGAGCGAGCATTTGGGGGAGGGGGGGGGGGCGAGGGGGGGGGGCGAACCGCGTCTCACGCGCAATTAAGTGGAAAAGCGCGGGGGGGGGGGGGGCTGTAGAAGAGAGGCGGCGAGCGACGACGAAGCAAACACAACTCGGAGACTCTGAATCAGGGCGACGGAGCGGACGAGAGCACGGACGAGCGCGCGCAGGTGAGGGGGGGGGGGTGTGGGGGGGGGGACGTTTATACCTAAACACGTTAATTATGCTAATTTGTCCGTATCCCGATGGCTCATGGGAAAATAGCGTGTAATTTGGCTGCAAATCGTCCCAGCGGGGGGTGATGCTGGGGGGAGGAGGGGGGGGGAGACCGGGGGGGGGGGGGGGGGGGCTGCGGGGGGCCGGACGCGGGATGGAGAGGGGGTGTACGGGGGGGGGCGATACGTAGACAAAGACACCCGGGTAGCCTACATGGACTGCTGGGGCAAGTGCTGTCAGCGAGCGCACGAGGGGGTTGGCGTGGTCAGCTCCACTCCCAGCCGCCTTCGTCTCCACGGCGCTCATGTTTGCACATCGCAGCAGCCGCTAGCCGCTCGTTACAGGCTGAGTCGACCTAGGGAGGCCCAGGACCGGTCGCGACTCTCACTGCCGCTGTTGGCCGTGAGCAGGAATCGAACTCTGGCATCGCCGCTCGTGTGTTTGTCACCGGCACGCGCACACTCTCACCTCGTGGGGGGGGGGGGGGTACACAGAGAGAGGGAGAGAGGGGGGGGGGGTAAGATAAAACGAGAGGGAGAGATGGAGAGAGATGAGGAGGAGGAGATGTGGAGTGAGATGATGAGGAGGAGATGGGGAGAGACAGAGAGAGAGGGGGGGGGGAAACGTGTAAATCACGCGCTAGGAAGGAGAGGTCGCCCGATCTCGTGTCCCGTAATCTCCCTCGGAAATTGGGTTTTAATTATTTCACTTTTAATGTCCCCCACCACCCACTCCGCCCCCACACCACCACCACTGCCCCCCCCCCCCCACTTCATAATGAGCGCGAGGCCCGTGCCGGATAGGTGCATCACGTGTTTAACAATAACGTGTACACGTGTGTAACACTAACGTGTGAACACGTGTTTAACAATAACGTGTACATCCTCCTCCAACCTCCTCCATCCTCCTCCATCCTCCTCCAATCTCCTCCAACCTCCTCCAATCTCCTCAACCTCCTCCATCCTCCTCCAACCTCCTCCAACCTCCTCCATCCTCCCTCCATCCTCCTCCAATCTCCTCCAACCTCCTCCAATCTCCTCCAACCTCCTCCATCCTCCTCCCAATCTCCTCCAACCTCCTCCATCCTCCTCCAATCTCTCTCCAACCCTCCTCCATCCTCCTCCAATCTCACTCCATCCTCCTCCAACCCTCCTCCATCCTCCTCCAACCTCCTCCATCCTCCTCCAACCTCCTCCATCCTCTCCAATCTCCTCCATCCTCCTCCAATCTCCTCCAACCTCCTCCAATCTCCTCCTCCATCCTCCATCCTCCTCCTCCAATCTCCTCCAACCTCCTCCATCCTCCTCCAATCTCCTCCATCCTCCTCCAACCTCCTCCATCCTCCTCCAACCTCCTCCATCCTCCTCCAACCTCCTCCATCCTCCTCCAATCTCCTCCATCTCCTCCAATCTCCTCCAACCTCCTCCAATCTCCTCCTCCATCCTCCATCCTCCTCCTCCAATCTCCTCAACCTCCTCCATCCTCCTCCAATCTCCTCCAACCTCCTCCATCCTCCTCCAATCTCCTCCAACCTCCTCCATCCTCCTCCATCCTCCTCCAATCTCCTCCAACCTCCTCCATCCTCCTCATCCTCCTCCAATCTCCTCAACCCTCTCCATCCTCCTCCAATCTCCTCCCATCCTCCTCCAACCTCCTCCATCCTCTCCACCTCCTCCATCCTCCTCCAACCTCCTCCATCCTCCTCCAATCTCCTCCATCCTCCTCCAATCTCCTCCAACCTCCTCCAATCTCCTCCTCCATCCTCCATCCTCCTCCTCCAATCTCCTCCAACCTCCTCCAATCTCCTCCAACCTCCTCCATCCTCCTCCAATCTCCTCCAACCTCCTCCATCCTCCTCCAATCTCCTCCATCCTCCTCCAACCTCCTCCATCCTCTTCCAACCTCCTCCATCTCCTCCAATACTCCTCCATCCTCCTCCATCCTCCTCCAATCTCCTCCAACTCCTCCATCCTCCCCCAACCTCCTCCTCCATCCTCCTCCAATCTCCTCCAACCTCCTCCATCCTCCCCCAACCTCCTCCTCCATCCTCCTCCAATCTCCTCCAACCTCCTCCATCCTCCTCCAATCTCCTCCATCTCCTCCATCCTCCTCCAACCTCCTCCATCCTCCAACTTCCTCCATCCCTCTTTATTCCTTATCCACTGATCTGCAGAATTTCCTTCCACCCTACCTCCTCCTTTCTCATCCCCCCCCCTCCGTCCTCCCCGCCCCATCCTCCTCTCCACGCCTCGCCCCCTTCTCAGGTGTTTGTTCTACACAGGTGAGCTGTGATCCCCGTGTGCGTGAGTAAACGTGTGCGTCAAACATGCGTGTCTGGGTGCGTGACCACGTGTGTCTTTGCTGCTGTGTGTGTGAGAGCGGTGGGGCACTGGTTAGCGCTGCGCTGCGCTACGAACCCGGCGGACCGATGTCGATTTCACGCTCACGGCCAAAATCGGTGGCGAATATCTGAGGCGATTCTGGGCCTCCCCTAGGTCGACTCAGCATGAAATAGACATGTGGTGGGATGCGTAAGCATCATCGCTGGGGAGGCAAAGGCGCCGGGCATTGTGCTGCCGGCATTATTAGGTGCTCGCTAGCAGCACTTGCCCCAGCGGTCTGTTGAGGCTATACGGGCTCTTAGTCCTTTTTTGTACACACGCGTGTTATGTGTATTGGAGCGGTGGCGCAGTGGTTAGCGCACTACTAATTTCCGGCCACGGCTAACATCAGTGGCGAGTGATATCTGATCCGGCCCATGTCCTCCCCCTAGGGTCGACTCAGCCTTACACTAGGAGCTGGTTAGATTGACGACTCCTTCTGTAGAACTGCTGCTTGTTGTTGTTGTTGTGCTTTGTTGTCCTTCCCCGCACCTCCGATTAGCGCGGCTGGCTCCGTGCGGTGCAGCTCGCACACTGCGGAGAGACAAAGGCGGTCGAGCGTGGTGGCAATTCGCCCGATCTCGTCAGATCTCGGAAGCTCAGCAGATTCAAGCCTGGATAGTGTTTGGATGGGTAGGGTCATGGTCAGGGTCGGGGTCAGGGTTTTGGGTCAGAGTTAGGGCCAGGATCGTGGTTAGAATGGGGTTTAGGTGATGGTGGAGGTCAGGTTCAGGGCTGCGGTCAGGATGGAGGGTTGAGATGCGGGACACTGTGTGGGGGGAGAGATGGGGTCAGGGTTAGAGTCGTGGTTCGGGCAGGGTTAGGGAGTGGGGATCGTTGTGAGTAGGTATGCAGAGTGGTGGGGTTAGGGTGTGGTTAGGGTGTGGCGAGGGTGTGGTTAGGCTGTGGTGAGGGTGCGTGAGGGTGTGGTGAGGCTGTGGTGAGGTGTGGTGAGGGGTGGTGAGGGTGAGGGTGTGGTAAGGTTGTGGTGGAGGGTGTGGTTAGGCTGTGGTGAGGGTGTGGTTAGGCTGTGGTGAGGGTGTGGTGAGGGTGTGGGTGAGGGTGTGGTGAGGCTGTGGTGAGGGTGTGGTGAGGGTGTGGTGAGGGTGTGGTGAGGCTGTGGTGAGGGTGTGGTGAGGGTGGTGGTGAGGTGTGGTGAGGGGGTGGTGAGGGTGTGGTGAGGGTGTGGTGAGGGGGTGGTGAGGCTGTGGTGAGGGTGTGGGTGAGGGGGTGGTGAGGTGTGTGGTGAGGGGGTGGTGAGGGTGTGGTGAGGTGTGGTGAGGGTGTGGGTGAGGGGGTGGTGAGGGTGTGGTGAGGCTGTGGTGAGGGTGTGGTGAGGGGGTGGTGAGGGTGTGGTGAGGGTGTGGTGAGGGGGTGGTGAGAGTGTGGTTAGGCTGTGTTGAGGGTGTGGTTAGGGTGTGGTGAGGGTGTGGTGAGGGGATGGTGAGGGTGTGGTGAGGCTGTGGTTAGGGTGTGGCGAGGGTGTGGTGAGGTGGTGTGGTGAGGGGGTAGTGAGGGTGTGGTGAGGGGTGGTGAGGGTGTGTGAGGGGTGTGGTGAGGGTGTGGTTAGGCTGTGGGGAGGGTGTGGTGAGGGGGTGGTGAGGGTGTGGTGAGGGGTGGTGAGTGAGGTGTGGTTAGGCTGTGGTTAGGGTGTGGTGAGGGTGTGGTGAGGTGGTGGTGAGGGGTGTGGTGAGGGTGTGGTGAGGTGGTGGTGAGGTGGTGTGGTGAGGGGGTGGTGAGGGTGTGGTTAGGGTGTGGTGAGGGTGTGGTGAGGGGGTGGTGAGGGTGTGGTGAGGCTGTGGTTAGGGTGTGGTGAGGGTGTGGTGAGGTGGTGTGGTGAGGGGTGGTGAGGGTGTGGTGAGGCTGTGGTGAGGGTGCGGTGAGGGTGTGATTAGGGTGTGGTGAGGCTGTGGCGAGGGTGTGGTGAGGAGTGTTTAGGCTGTAGTGAGGGTGTGGTGAGGTGGTGTGGTGAGGGCTGTGGTGAGGTGATGTGGTGAGGGTGTGGTGAGGTGGTGTGGTGAGGGGTGTGGAGGGTGTGGTGAGGGTGAGGTGGTGTGGTGAGGTGGTGTGGTGAGGCTGTGGTGAGGTGGTGTGGTGAGGGTGTTGTTAGGGTGTGGTGAGGCTGTGGTGGTGTGGTGAGGTGGTGTGGTGAGGGTGGTGGTGAGGGTGTGGTGAGGTGGTGTGGTGAGGCTGTGGTGGTTGTGGTGAGGGTGTGGTGAGGGTGAGGTGGTGTGGTGAGGGTGTGGGTGAGGGTGAGTAGGTGTGGTGAGGTGGTGTGGTGAGGCTGTGGTGAGGCTGTGGTGAGGCTGTGGTGAGGGAGTGGTGTGGTGAGGTGGTGTGCTGAGGCTGTGGTGAGGCTGTGGTGAGGCTGTGGTGAGGGAAGTGGTGTGGTGAGGGTGAGTAGGTGTGGTGAGGTGGTGTGGTTGAGGCTGTGGTGAGGCTGTGGTGAGGGTGTGGTGAGGTGGTGAGGTGGTGTGGTGAGGCTGTGGTGAGGCTGTGGTGAGGCTGTGGCGAGGCTGTGGTGAGGCTGTGGTGAGGTGGTGAGGTGGTTTAGGGTGAGGCTGTGGTTGTTGGTCGCGTGGCGCTGCGTGCGCGAGGTCGCAGCGCCCCCTCGCGGCGCCTCCTCCGTGCAGAGCCGCGTGTGGACGGGGGCCACGATCAGCAGCAAGCAGCAGCGGCCAGCGTCAATCCACTGCCGGATAGACCAGCTCGCCAACATTGCCCGTGGAGTGCTGACGCAGTAATACATCGGCACGTTTATCCACCACGTGACAACTTTATCAGCTGGCTGTGTCGGGTGGAGGGGGGTGTACGACGCATATTTTATTTACACGATCTGCCCGCATGCTTTCCACACCATTAGTACAACGAATAGGCAATGTAAAGAGCCCGTTGTCAATCCACTGCTGGATGAAGGCATCCAGCCACACGCCGTGTCGGTCATGGGTGGTTGTTTAACCATACTTCACCACGCTGGTCTCTGCTGATCTACATGATGACGATGTTGATGGCCTCTGTGTGGTTCCCGTTGGAAAGTCGGTTGCGTTTGAGCATCGTTCAAAGCGGGGCTGGGCGGAAGCACCCGGTTAGAATATTCGCCACTGATGAGAGCCCTGGCTGCGACTCTAAGTCAAGGTCGTCGGGTTCAGCGCGCTAACCACTGCGCCACCGCTCCTCTGTAGTCCAATGACTTGATCACTGTTGATGTGCTCGCTGTTGATGTGCTCGCTGTTGACTCGCTCGCTGTTCCGGGGTCAGCGAGCCCGGGGCCCTGGCGTGAGAGGATGGAGAAGGATGGAGGAGGATGGAGGAGGATGGAGGAGGATGGAGGAGGATGGAGGAGGAGGAGGATGGAGGAGGATGGAGGAGGAGGAGGGTGGAGGAGGAGGATGGAGGAGGATGGAGGAGGATGGAGGAGGAGGAGGATGGAGGAGGATGGAGGAGGATGGAGGAGGAGGAGGATGGAGGAGGATGGAGGAGGATGGAGGAGGAGGAGGATGGAGGAGGATGGAGGAGGATGGAGGAGGAGGAGGATGGAGGAGGATGGAGGAGGATGGAGGAGGAGGAGGATGGAGGAGGATGGAGGAGGAGGAGGATGGAGGAGGATGGAGGAGGATGGAGGAGGAGGATGGAGGAGGATGGAGGAGGATGGAGGAGGAGGATGGAGGAGGATGGAGGAGGAGGAGGATGGAGGAGGATGGAGGAGGAGGAGGATGGAGGAGGATGGAGGAGGAGGAGGATGGAGGAGGAGGATGGAGGAGGAGGATGGAGGAGGATGGAGGATGGAGCGCCGCAGCGGCGGTGGTCTCACAGCCGCGAGGTGGCGCCGTCATCACAAACCGGGACCCGCCAACGAAACTGACGGTTCAGCACAAGTCCCGTATTGAAAGACACATACTGTCTTTAACAGGCGACGTTTCGGGAAACGGCCCTTCTTCATAGAGCTACGGTATGGTAGATGTCTCCTCGATTCCCTCTGCCGTCTGCGACAGCCATGAACGCAGTTTTCCCAACCGTGTTCATCACAGAACCCCGACCCTGACTCTCACCCGACCCCTGAATAAGCGAGACGACACAAGCCTTCTTCCCACATCTGTCCCTCCTTACATATTATATATAAAAAAGACGTAAGTACATTTTGACACATCTCATCAGCCATACGGCCTTCTATAGAAGTGCACCACAAGCAAAACTCTGGACCGGATTCGATGTCCCGTGTCTCATCAGCAGCCGGGCTTACTGAAGCCTCGTTGTCGTTGTAGCAGCGGCTAGGGTTGTGTTTGCCAGGGAACCGATGCTTTTGTTGATGGAACCCGATTCAAGAGCTTCCGAGCTCCAAGATTGCTTCACAATAAGCTGAGACTGATCGTGGGGTAGGCGGTCTGCTGCCAGGCCCCGAGCTCCACGTGTCGAGTCGTCATATGCGAGGCTCTCTTAGCGGCCTGGCTGGCAGGGTTGTGGTGATTCTGTACAACCTCATCCCGGGGTGCAACGGTGGCTAGGAGATGCGAACTCCCTCCCCTGGTATGCAGGCGGTCGTGGGTTCGATCCCGACCCTGGCGCCTGCGGCTGCTGCTGTGTTTAGAGTCTGCGTGTCGCTCTCCCCGTGGTCGCGTGGATTTTTTCTCCGGGTCCTCCGGTTTTTCCCGCCGTATTTATAATCGATATCACGCGTTTCTAGTATTTGGCTGCTGTACATTTCCACGTGATAATCAACTTCGTTGAGCCATCATTTGTGGCCAGGCCACTTCTGAAAAAGAGCTACACAGGCCAGTGGGCCTTACCTGGTAAAAAAACTAAAAGTTTCAAATGTTGTAATGGTCATCATACTTGCAATGGAGATGCAATCCAGGGAGGTCGCCCGTTCTGTTCGAGCTCCCAGCGCGACAGTTCAAACGCTGGGCAAGTCGTTTAAAGCCCCATCCGCCTTCACACTGATGATATACGCAGCTCGTGACTGGTGGGGCAAAGCGTGGGTACTCCAACCTCCACCCTCTCCCCTGGCCGGGGTGGAAGAGTAGGCCGAATACCCTTCGTTAGATCTTAACTCGAGTTGGGAGGGCCCTACCACCAGCAGTGGTGGCGTGAGCAGCAGTTGCAGGGCTGCACCTTTAACCTGACACTGAGATTGTCCCCCGCTTGCGTTGAGCTGACAGTGAGAGACAGAGAGACTCCAGTCGACATGGAACCAACGCAAAGTATTTATTACAAGTAAAATGTTTAAGATCACAATAAAGCTTTTGTGTGTAATACAGCTCCTAATATCATCACAGTCACTCAACGACATCAGCCCAAGCCGAGCAGTAACACAAACAACACACAAAGACAAAGACCCCCCGTATAGCCTTTAGCAAGCTGTTGGAAAAGTGCTGTTAGCGAGCACCTATTAAGGCCGGCACGGCACACGAGGGGGTGGGTGGCCAGCACCACGCCCGGCCGCCTTTGTCTCCCCAGTAGCGTTGATTATAAAACACCGCACCAGGTACTCATTTGAGGCTGAGTCGACCTAGGGGAGGACCCAGCGAGGACCGGTTCAGATATTCGCTGTCACTGCTGTTGGTGCGCCGTGAGCGGGAATCGAACTGGGGTCGCCGCCGGGATCGTGGCGTAGCGCGCTAACCGCTGCGCCACCGCTCCTCACACAGACGCGTGCACACACACGATACATCAGGACGATAGATAATTCATAATTATGCAGCAACGACCGCTACTTAAGGATAAAAAGGTACACGGACTCTTCTGAAATGTGACTTCTAATAACGATGACTCTAGGAGTAAAAAAAATTTACACACAACACAGAGAAAGAATCGAAACCCCCGAGTGTGTGCAAGAGGTGGCGGAGGAGGAGCGGGGTGAGATGGGAGGATGGGGGGGATGTGGGCAGTGTTAATCTCGTTTGCACGTTTAACTTTAGCCGCAGACTCTGCCGAGTCGGCGTGAGCTGGCGGATTTTAAACCCAGACCGTGAGCCGTGCTCTGCTGAGTCGCAGCTCGGCTCTGGCTCAGCTCCTGAGCCACTCAGCGGCTTCCCAAGAGGCGGAAGCGAGCGGCTCGGCTCAGGCTCGTGAAAGAGCCTGAGCTGCGCCTGGGACCGTGACTCAGAGGCGGCTCGGAGCTGGCTCCACGTGAGCCGCAGCCGAGCCGAGCCGAGGCTGGGCACCGCGCGTGTGGATTTCACGTCATTCGTGATCGATTCGTTTGAATGAGATCGCGTAGGTAAACTGTGTCGTACACCCTCCTCCACCCGACGCGGCCAATCAATCCGACCCAAAACATCGACCATGAGCCGCACCAGTGCGGAATTGCACAGCAGTCAATCCCCTCCGTCTGGAGGGGTGCAAGCGGACACGCGTCCCGTCAAGACACTCGCAAGTGATGCTGATGAGCTCAGCCAATCTCGCCGTGTCCACACGGAGAGTGGCCACGTGTCCACACGGAGCGTCGCCACGTGTCTACGTGTGCGGGCTCCGTCTGCGCACTGCAGCCGCTCCCGCCTCGGCCCGCGTCTTTATTCAGACGCCTCGCCTCGTCCGTCAGGAGCGCTTTGGTCTTTGGTGGCGATGGTAGTGGTGGTGATGATGATGATGGTTCTGATAGTAATAATGGTGATTGTGGTTCTGCTAGTATTGGTTGTGATGATGAAGGTGGTGGTGATGATGCTGGTGATGGTGACGATGGTGGTGGTGATGATGAAGGTAGTAGCGGTGATGGTATGGATGATGGTGGTGAAGATGGTGGTGATGATGGTGGCGGGCAACAGTCGTAATCATCATCACACGTGGAAATTTTCGTCCACTCAAAGTCATGATTTCGTTGAATAATTTCGTCAATAATTTCCTGAACGTAATTAACACTGGAAGGGGAGGGGGGCTGAGATTGGTGGGGGGGGGGGTTGAATGGGGGGGGGGGGGGTAACAGGTGAGGGCACGGACCCCCCCCCCCCCACCCCACGAGTCCTGGTGGTGGACAACGTCCCGTGACTTGACAGGGAGCGGCGAGGTCTTCCTGAGCCCCACGTGCCCCCTCGACACGGGCACTTGAAGCGCGGGGCACGAGGGCCACCACCGCCACTTCCAGCGTCATCGGCAGCAGCACCCGAGCACAGCTCACGTCGTCGCTTTATAATGACCACTTGCCAAGTCGCTATCCTCTCCGCCGCGAGGCAGTCTCTCTCCCGAGCTGCGGAGGAGACATCTGAAAGGCACTAGGAGTCAGATTCGGTAGCGAGGGATTTAACTCAGATTGCTGTTGGTTGTCTGTGGAATCTTTCACCAAAATTCTACCGGTTTTTTCGAACATATTCCTCTGCCTCTTCTCAGATTGATCGACAAATGTTCAGCCGTCTCAAATGTGTTTTTTTTAAGTTCCCAAACAACATCGCCTCGAGAACGATCTGTGGGGTTTCTTCCCAGCGCGTTCCATGGGGTCCAGTAGATGTGTGGTTCGCTCCAGACTGCTAAGAGGCTTTACCATTTCCGGCATAAACAGGAGGGGTTTAGATGTTCAAACAGCAAATAAACACCTATCGCAAGGCATCATCACGTCTGCACTAACCACACGTGGCCGTGGTAAAACATGCAAACAAAGTGCTCTGACAATGTGCGCGTTGTTCCTGAAACTGATCGCCCAACGCCGGAGACCGCCTCCTCTGTGCCTCGTCTCGCCGCAGAACAACGCCACGTGGCGAAAATCAGAGACACGATGGAGACGTCAGAGCCCGAACAGCTCGGGGCTGAACATCTCAACTCCTGATCTATTATTGTCCACACGGGTACAGCCGATTGTTTCCCATCATTTTAATACCGGCAAAAAGTCTCGCATAGATATGCGATGGATTGTCTCAGATTCTCTCTCTACGTGTCTGGCCAAGCCACTCACCCCCATGTCACCGTTTCTCAATGTAACGCAACCAATGAAGACGAACGATTTCAAACTCGTGTGAGACTTTGGCTTTAAACGTGGTCCAGTGCGAACCGCCCCCCCCCCACCCCCGTCCTGGTGACACCCCGCGAGTCGAGCCACGGACGCCCCGATTTGATTATCACAATCATCGTTTTTGGCTCTTATCATTTGCGCCGTGATAAGACTCTCTTTGTTCACATTGTTCAGACTTTAACTTCTCCAGTTCGCCATTTGCTAAAGATTTGTTCCCAACGCGCTCTCCCCAGGGTTTCTAAATAAAATTAACGGATCGATTAACTTACGAATACATTAATTCGCTTAGGGCGACCTGTGACCGCGAGGCAGAGTCAAAGTGCACAATGATGGGCCCCAGAGGATGGGCGGAGTAGGGGAAGAGGGTGGTGGTGGTGGCGGTGCGGCTTCGTGGGCTGAAGTGATGCACATCACACATACTGACAGAAGCACACCACACCAGGGAGAACACAACACACAACCCCAGACAACCACACACACACAACACACAGCACGCAGAGAAGCACACCGCACCAAACACCACGGGACACGACAGCGCACACCGCACTACGCGTTACACAGCCACACCATGGAGCACGCTAGACAAAAGCACACCATACGAGACATCACACCGTGACACAGCACACCTTATACACTCAGAGAAAACAGCAGCCACCATCACACAACACACACACTACCAACCACAACGACGACGAATGTTTCCCCAAATCCGTCACACACGACACACACGTCACACACGACACACACGACACACACCACACACGCGTCACACGCGACACACACGACACACATTTCACACGCGACACACACGACACACACGACACACACGTCACACACGTCACACACGCATCGTCTCAATGCAGCGACGAGGTGAGAAGGAAGTCGATGCACGGCAGCATCCGCAGCTCGCCCCGGAGCCTCTCGACGCCGCCACTCCTGGGCGGCCACCACCACCACGGGGCCACCACCACCACCACCACGGGGCCACCACCACCACCACCACCACGGGGCCACCACCACCACCACCACGGGGCCACCACCACCACCACCACGGGGCCACCACCACCACCACCACCACCACGGGGCCACCACCACCACCACCACCACGGGGCCACCACCACCACCACCACGGGGCCACCACCACCACCACGGGGCCACCACCACCACCACGGGGCCACCACCACCACCACGGGGCCACCACCACCACCACGGGGCCACCACCACCACCACGGGGCCACCACCACCACCACGGGGCCACCACCACCTCCACCACCACGGGGCCCTCCCCCACGCGTGCCCCAACCCCACAGCGGCGTCTCCGCGTCCACCCACCGCTCCTGCCAAGCCCGGGCCCCGCCTCGAGCCCCGGCACGCGCGTCACTGCCGTGCAACACAGAACCGTGGGACGTCTATCGGTACTCTGGCTCCTGCAGGAGCTCGCCATGGTCTATCCGCCGCCGGCTTCATCATCATCATTTGCACTTCCAGGACGTCGCGACGTCGCGCTGGCAAAGCCAGGGGTGGACCGTCACCATCACCACCGCCATCATCACAGTCGTCGTTACCACCATCATCATAATCACCACTGCCGCCATCATCATCACCATCGTCGCCGCAAGTTACTGTAAAGCTAATAAGATTGCCAGCACGGGAAACACCCCGCGAATACAATACTGACGTCATTCCCAAAGAGAGACAAAGACGGAGGCCACTAAGCCCACACAGCACACAGCTCGCAGCCAATAAACATCGACGTCAACAATAGTATCAACAACGACATCAACAGTCATAGTAATAGTAGTAGTTATAGTTAATTGCAGATTCCCATAATTCTAAAAAATAATAACTCAAGAAGCTTTGCCGTGAAACGAACAATACCGTCGCCATCATAATAATAATCATCACCATCATCAACATTGTCACCACGATCATATTATATTCGTCATCGTGAACATCATCATCATCATCTCCGTGGCTACAGTACTTTCCGGAACCGAGGTGCACAACGCGAGCGATGGCGATGGCAGTAACCATGGGGACCGGAGCGAGTGCGGTCCACGTGGTTACCAAGGGGAGGGTGGAGGAGGGGATGGGGGCATTGGGCGACTTCAACAGCAGCAGGCAACAGCAGCAGGCAACAGCAGCAGGCAGCACAAAACACATTATCACTGCATACGCCCGGCAGCCAATTGAACGCATCTCACTCACACAAAGATCCCTAGTATAGCCTTAACAGACTGTAGGGGCAAGTGCTGTTAGCGAGCACCTATGAAGGCCGGCACGGCACACGAGGGGGTGGGTGGCCAGCACCACCCTCGACCGCCTTTGTCTCCCCAGTGGCGATGTTTACACATCGCACCAGGTACTCATTTAAGGCTGAGTCGACCTAGGGCAGGAGGCCCAGGACCGGTTCAGATAATCGTCAGTGGTGGTGGGCGTCAGCGGGAATCGAACTCGGGTCGCCGGGTTCGTAGTGCAGCGCGCTAACCGCTACACTACCGCTACCCGCACACGTGTACACAAGCAGCACACACGCACGCATTCTGCAGTTGAGTAGCAAGCACCAGCGCCACAACACCAACCCTCGCACCGCCCCAAATGGTGTGAGTTTTCATCCCACCACCACCGCTGCCGCCGCCACCACCACCACCACCAACATCATCATCATCAGGCATGTAAGAATTCAAGCTCATCCTGTTGGGGTTCGTGACCGATTCAGTCATTGATCACATTTCATAATCGATTCGATGATCGATCACATGAACACCGTCAACGTCCTGCCTGCGCCTTGTTCGCTCCGCGTGCCTCTCTCGTCCTGTCCGCTTCGCACGCCCGTTTCACGCCTTCCATCATTCTACAGTTTCATTTCATTAAAATGTCATTTGCATATAATTTACATTTGTGTCCTGTATAGTCGATAGCATGATTCCACGCAAGTATCAATTAACGAGCTCATTCATTGAATTGTTACATGCCTAATTATCGTCATCACCAACACCACCACCATCATCATCATCACTAAGTCTACCTCCCTTGTTAATAGCCTGCTACCCTCCCACATACATAAGCTGCAGTGTTCCATTGCTTCGTATTATATCTCTTAGTAAATAGATTATCAATATTATAATTAATATCATCATCAATATTAAATCTTTTCCATTTTGTACAAAATAAACTGTGAACTCTGCACCCTGCAGCCCGAGAGGGCGCGATTGTCAGCGCGTGATGCGAGGAGCACTGGTCAACAACAACAACCACCAGTACCACCAACAACAACCACCAACGACAACAACAACAACAACCACCTTCCCCCCAGCCTCGCCTCCCTCTCCCCACCAGCTTCTTGGGGGTGGATCTTAGGAGAACCACCACAACTTGTGAACCGGGAGATATTCTCCAGGCACCACTCATATTGCGTGCTGTGATTGCTAAAGAGGGCCCCCTCTGTGAAGAGATGTCGGGACTGCCCCCCCCCCGCTCCGCACCTCCCCTTCTCGAGTCACCAGCGAGTGGCCGGCGCATCACCGGCACGGACTGGCTGTGGATCACGGCGAGTTCAACTCCTGGTTGGGTTGGGTGGGGAGTTGAATCCTCATCTACCCTCCGTCCCGATGTGGCCTATAAACTGGGTACCAGCTTATCGGCGGGGCAGTAAACAGTGGTTGTCTTACGGATAGACGCGTCCCCGTTCTAGGAATGTGGAGTTTCCACCGGCGGGTCGTGCGAGAGCAGGGAGAGAGTTTGCTGGGAGTTGAGATTCACGCGCACGGGGGAGCGGGGGACCAAACGAGTGAGACTCGGCGCCACGGAGATTCCGTTGGCGCCGTCGCCGGCGGTGACCGAGATCTAGGATCACGGGGAAAGCTTCCGCCGCAAACGCACGGACGGAGGAGTGACAGCGGCCAACGGCGCCAGGAGCCTGCCCCCCTCCCACGGCCACGGCCCCATTCCTACGCCGATGGAGTCCTCCACACGGACACCCCGGCTCGCTCCGTCACCCCTGTGGGGTCACGTGGGGTCACGCTCCTATGGGAACATCGCCACCCCCCTTCTCCTCCTCCTCCTCCTCCACCACCTGTCTCATCTTCCGCCAGAATCGCAGCGACGATCGTGAGAAGGAGCAGATGGGGGAGGAGGTGGGGGCCCACGGGGAGAGTGGCGGGGGCTGATCGGGGCTGGTTGAGACTGCCCATAGGAGGAACTGCCCTCGAGTAAAACATAAGGCACTTAGACATCCATCTCACGAGAAACAATCAACTCTTCCTCCACCACCACCACCACCATCGCTCGGTACATCAACAACAGCAGCAGTGGCCCGTCCCAGTAAACATGCCAACGTTGGCCCAACGTTAGCCCAACGTTGGCCCAACGTTGACATGTGTTTGGAACATTTAGCTCAACATTGACCCAACGTCGAGCCAACGTTGGCATGCGGTTGGAACCGTTGGCCCAACTTTGTGTCAACGTTGGGCTAACAATGTTCCACGCTCTACTGGGATATTGGCTCGTGCTTCTCCATGTCGTTGTTGTTGTCTGCTGCTGCTGCTGCCGACGCGTTACGCAGCGCAGCGCGGGTTCGTGGAGCGTCCCAAATTCTCCGTTTTACCAAAAAGTGTCGCCACCCCCACCGCCACCGTCGCCGCTCCACTGTCCGAGTTACAAAAATACTGTACAGGGTAAGTGTCGTATCAAAACTGCCGGAGCGCGTGTTGGATTTAGAAGCTTATGCGATCATATCGTATATATATTTACGTATATATATTTTTATATTATAGTGCCGCACACACAAACTCTATCGTATACTTTTCTTAAAGCAAATACATTGAATTTTAGAATATATAATTTTGTTAAGATACATTCATTGTATGACAGCTGGCTTAAAGGGACCCAATGAAATCATGCCAACGGTTTACATCATGAAATACTTAAGCTCTCCTTCAGCCCGTCCATATAAATACCCCGACTGCTTAGACATAACCAACTTGCCCGCGTTCAAAAACGAAAAGGGGAAGCAATCATCGATTAAAATCAAGAACCTCTTGCGCGCATTCGTTAAAAATTGATCACGTTCATAGCGCGGTGGAGTTCTAACCCCACCCAGTGCTGATTACTATTATAATTACTATTTAAGTTAAGCGCAAAAAGCCAGACTCTCCTACCGATCGCTGCACCAACTTCTCCGCCCCACCGTGCCCGCCCACCTCCCACACCATGATCCTGAAACTTCCGAGCGAAAAAAAAACAAGAAAATCGCGACGGTCGTCGGCCGACGGACGTGAAACTGAAATGCGTACAGTGCCCAACGCACGCACCACCAGCACCGCAATCACAAACTGCTGTCTCGCTCCCTCCCTCCCTCTCGCACTCGCTCTCTCTTGAGAGTCCACGGACCCAGAGCAGGAATCGAACTCGTTCAAGCCGAGCCTGGCGTCTTGCTGACGAGGCATCGAATGCCGAAAACCGGCCCAGGCATTCCGCTCGCGTTGAACCGAGGCCGCTGACATGACGCGCTCTGAGCCAACGGAGTCCCCTGCCTCCCTCCGCCCGTCCGTTCCCTCCTCCTTCAAATCGGTCCTTCATCACTGTTTGCCCTCTTTTGTTCTTCGTTTCATCGCCCTCCTTTCTTCCACGCCCTCCCCGTGCTTCTTCCCTTCCTTCCCCATCGGCACGTAACAACGTAACAACGCGAGTAACAGCCGAGCTGTTGTGTTCTGGAAACACCTGGCAACCCACAAACTCTCGCGGCGCGGAGAGGGTCCGGATTTTGCAGTTTGCACAAACGACGCTAAATAAGATAAAAGTATAATAATTATTATTATTGTTACGAAGTGGATGAAGCAAGCGCATTATTAAGTGGGGATACGATACTACAATCGAGGGTGGATCGTAGATTTTAGTCATGAAGCCAGCATGGATGCTCTTAAAATATACATGGGTAAATATGAGCTTGATTCCCACTCATAGCCATTAACACCATTGAAGATTTGAACCGGTCTTCGGCCTGCCCCAGTGCCTGGTGCGGTGTGTATTAAACATCGCCGCAGGGAGACAAAGGTGGCCGGGCATGGTGCTGGCCACTCAGCCCCTCCTTTGCCATGCCGGCCTTCATAGGTGCTCGCTAACAGGACTTGCCCCAACAGTCAGCCTTTATCTTTTGGGTATGTGTAAGTATTTCCAGGACATATCTCATTGTGGCAATTCATGGTCTCAATTTGATTCAAAGATAAATTATTTTGTTTAACATCGTGGTGAATGTAGTGGCCTCTAGTGGCTGCAGGGATCAAATCAACCCATCTCACACGGCGTATGTTGCTGCACGCATGGTTGCATGTGCTTGCCTCGACCGCGTGAATCAATTGTAACCAGGACTTAATTCCTCGCTGAACATTTTGCGAGAGCTATACTGGATGTGGTATGCCTGGTGCACAATGATTTTTTGGGTGGAGACCAGGCCAGGCCCGGCTTAGTCAAGCCCTGGTGACGACCAATGAATTGATTATCTGTTACGTGCCTCCATTCCTCTCAATCCCTGTGTTCATCCTTCACTCCACATCTCCTCTCTTTCCCACTCTCTCCATCTCGCGCCCTCTTCTTCCATTTCTTTCGCTCGTCTCTATTCCTCTCTCTCTCCCCATCTCCTTCTCTTCTCTCTCTCCATCTGTCCATCTCTCTCACCTCTCCATCTCCACCCTCTCTCTCAGATCAGATCAGCAGGTACTGTGCGACGCTCTGCTGCAGCACAGGGAAGCCTGGGTAGAGGCCTAGTCCTGTGCCGGGGTTGGAGCCTGCTGCCGCGGTTGCGTGGAGGGTGAGGTATGGCTGGCAGCGACCGCCGCCAAACATGGGCGGCTGCTGCTGCGGCTGCTGCGGCTGCTGCGGCTGCTGCTGGCGCGCGGCACCGTAAGGCACGAAGGGTCCGGGCGACGGGGGGAGGTACCTGGCGGCCAGGCCTAGGCCGAGCGCGTGCTGCGAGTAGGCCGCCGCGTAGGCCTGCCCGCAGGCCGCGCTGGGGGCCGCCAGGAAACGGGGTAGGCCCGACGAGGCCTGGTAAAGATACGGCACGGGGCCCTGCATGGGGTACACACGCTGATGCTGATGATGCTGCTGCTGATGATGGTGATGTTGTTGCTGCTGATGATGATGCTGCTGCTGTTGATGATGTTGATGATGGTGCTGGTGGCAAGGCGGCTGGGCGAACGGTATCGGGCCTGGCGGAGCCTGGGCGTAGCCGCTGGTCGCCGTGGTCACCAGCGAGTTGTACCAGCACGCCGAGTGAGACCAGTTCCCGTTGGGCTCGGCGGGGAGGTGGGCCTGAGGGTCGGGGGCAGGATCAGGGGGCGGGGTTAAGGTAGTGGGGTCAGGGGGCATAGACGATGACGATTACATTTCTGTGCACAGATATTTCTCTGGGTGTCGGCGGTGAATTGGTCAGGGCGGATGTGTGACGTTGTGCTGTATCTGTGTGATGGATACAGACCTGACTGTAGGTAGTTGCATGCTGCTGCTGTTGATGTTGCTGCTGCTGTTGATGTTGCTGCTGATGTTGCTGATGATGCTGATGCTGCTGTTGCTGATGCTGCTGCTGTTGCTGATGCTGCTGCTGTTGCTGATGCAGCTGATGCTGATGCAGCTGATGCTGATGTTGCTGATGGTGCTGTCTCGGCTGGCCGCGGTATCCCAGAGCGCCGCAGGAGGAGGTCACGTGACCACCGGTCGTCACGGTGACCACGCGGTCACGCCGCAAGCCTGCGGGGGCGGGCCGCGCGCATGCTGTCAGCTGTGTTTTATCCACTGCTGGACAAAAGTCTTCACCCACCGCCGAAGCCATCGCCATCTCCCAATGGTCACACGACGATCAACCCAGCCCCCACGCAATGCGGCAATAAAATTCGTCACTCCAACTCCGTCCTGGAAGCCCCCTCCCTCGGGCGGGCATTCCTTCCCTCTTTTGGCGGCCGCACTGCCGTTAGTCTCGACCGTCGGCCGTCGCTTCCCCTTCTAGCCGTGCCGTGTCCCGCCCCGGCCCCGCTCGCTCCCGTCGGTACCGTGGCGCGTGTGAGACAGACTCGATCGTTTCGTGTGATTCGACCGAAATAGATGATGGTGACCGACACACACGAGTGTGCAGAAACAGCGCGAAGCTGCACGACCCACAAACAAGCGGATCATTGCACGCTCGTTTGTGCCATGTACGTGTGCCATGCACGTGTGTGACATGCGTGCGTGCCATGTGCGTGTGCGTGCCACGTACGTGCCACGTGCGTGTGCGTGCCACGTGCGTGCCACGTACACGTGTGCCGCTCTCGACGCTGCTCACCGGGATTCCGGTCGGGGTGGAGTCGCTCCTCTCCGGGTTGCTGCTGCTGCTGCTGAGCGGTGGTGCCGGTGGTGGCGGTGGTGCCGGTGGTGGCGGTGGTGGCGGTGGTGCACTGACTAGCCAGGCTAAAGCTCCCCACCCTGGCGCCGTCACACCGCGTCACAGCACATCACACCGCGCCGCACACGTAACATGATGGTTAAAGGGAAGCGAGTATCACGTGACGCATGCGCTTGTGGGTAAAGAGCGATATCAGACTAGGCAGGTCAAATGACGATCCCACGTGGTATAAAGATCCCCCGTACAGCCTCAACAGGCTGTTTATGAAAAGTGCTGTTAGCGAGAACCTATGAAGGCCGAGTACGGTATATGAAGGGGATGGGGTGGCCAGCACCACGCCCGGCCGCCTTTGTCTCCCTCGTGGGGATGTTTACGCATTACATCAGGTACTCATTTGAGCCGACCTAGGGGAGGCCCAGGACCGGTCCAGATGCCCATCACTGGTGTTGATGGCCATGAGCAGGTGCGGAGCGCTAACCGCTGCACCACCGCTCCCCCTCACCTCGCCCGCTGGCTGCGCCCCTCCGGCCTCTGCGGCGACGCCGCCTCCTCCGGTCCCCTCCGTCTCCGCGGCGACAGCGTCAGGCTCTCCATGCGTTGCCGCGGCGACACAGGCGGGGAGGACGGCGGCCCCCCTGCGGGGGCCGGGGCGGGGGCGTCGGCCGGGGGGGCGGGGGCGTCGGCCGGGGGGGCCGGGGGGGGCTGCCGGGGGGACTCGGAGTCGGGGAGGCTGGTGCCCAGGGCGCTGTCCGTGCTGCCCAGCGAGCACGAGGCCTTGCCCACGGCCACGGCCGCGGCGGCGGCGCGCGCGATGCTCCGGCACGCCTCGCACGCCTGCGAGCCCTCGCACCTACGACCACCGCCACAACGACCACAACCACAACCGCAACCATCACAACCACGGCAACAGCAAGCATCAACAATAACCACCACAAAAAACATAAAAAAACCATCAACAACCACAACAACTATAACCACCACGACAACCATCAACAACGTCATCACACCGTGCGCCGCCACACGAAGGGGTGGGTGCCCAGCACCACGCCCGGCTGCCTTTGTCTCCCCAGTTTTGATGTTACCCACCGCACCAAGTACTCATTTGAAGCTGAATCGGCCGGTTCAGATGATCGTCGCTTTTGTTGGTTGCCGTTAGCGGGAATCGAGCTTAAATGACTGGGTTCGAAGCGCAACGCGCTAACCGCTGCACCACCACTCGCTCACACACTAACATACATGCTCACAAACTCTCACGCGCACACAAATTAATGTAATCCCACCTCTTCACACCCTTGTCTCCCTCTTCCTCCTCTTCCTCCTCCTCCTCCTCCTCCCCTTCATCCTCCGCATCTCCTTCCTCCTCCTCTTCCTCCTCATCTGACGATGCCTGGGAACTGCTGCCCAGCGACAGGAGGCTGGTGGGGGGGCTCGGCGTCGCCATGGTGATGCTGCCGTTGTCAAGGCGATGGGTTCCTGTGGAGGCCCCCTCTCGGTAGGCCACAGAAGTGGCTGCGTGGGGCGGCTGCAAAGACACGACCCCGGCCTCTTGAGTACAGAGAATGCTCGGAAAATCGGGTGGGCGGCGATTGCAGGAAGATCCGACACACGCCGTGAGAGAAGACGCAAAGACATATTAAGACATACGGGCGTCGTGCAGAGATGTCAACGCTGTGGGCGTGGAAGCGGTTGCTAGGGATGACCTCATCACTCTCACTGCACCAGCCAATCAGCTGCCAGGTAGTCATCGTCGTCATCCATGTTTAAGATGATGACGTTGTTGATGATCATGATGTTGGATGATGAAGATAATATCGATTGACGATGAGGATAATGATGATGACGTGGTTGATGATGGTAATGATGATGACGATGCTGACCCCTGACCTCGGGAGGTGGGGGGCCCGCTGGCCGTGTGGGCCCCAGGCTCTTGCTGCTGCTGCTGTTGTTGTTGTGCCAACGGTGGGGGGCCTTGCTGGGGGAGGGGAGGAAGCCGTCACCACGCAGGGGGCCACTCACGTAGCTGGGGGAGGAGTGGGGGGAGTAGAGCAGAGACATCACAACACACATAGAGGCAACGCACAGAGATCACAAAGACAAAGATCCCCTGTATAGCCCTTGAACAGACTGTTCGGGCAAGTGCTGTTAGCGAGCACCTATGAAGGCCGGAACGGCACACGAGGGGGTGGGTGGCCAGCAGCCACGCCCGATTGAACATTTACACATCTTAACAAGTACTCATTTGAGACCTAGCGGAGACCCGGAACCAGTTAAGATAATCGTCACCGATGTTGGCTGTGAGCGGGAATCGAATTCTGGTGGCCAAATTTGTAGCGCAGCGCACTAACCGCGACACTCCCACTCCCCAAAGGCACAACACACACACAGACACACACAGATCACAAAACACACGGAGACACAGACAGCAACACAAGCCACACAGTGAGCAATGTAAACAGATGGTGCGGTTAGGCCTCACCTCCTGCCAGGCCGCAGTGGCAGCCCGCTCAAGCCTGGTTGCCATAGTGACGGCTGCACGCAAGATCCCATTGGCTGGGAGGGCAGGGTCATGTGACCAGACGTGGACGGCTGTGGAACGATCCCGTAGTGACCTGCACACAGCTGCAGCTTGCTGCATCAACAACAACAACATAAACACACGGACACATAAACACAAACCTCGCACGGGAATATCACACGGGAATATCACACGGGAATATCACGTGGGAGTCTTGCACAGGATTCTCGCACGGGAATCTCGCACGGGAATCTTGCTGACCCGATGTCGGACTGTGGCTGCCCATGCCAAGTCGCCGAGCCATCGCTGGGCGCCATCCCGCCGGGAATTCCGCCGCCCGGAATGCCGTTGGGAATTCCGCCGCCAGGGAGGCCGTGGGTGCCGAGGATCCCGGGCATGCGCTGCCAGGTCTGCACGGTCACGACGGGCACAGGGTGGCCACCCCACGCCTGTGTGGCACACATAGAGACAAAGATAAAGATCCCCCATATAGCCTCAAGAAATTGTTGGGGCAATTGCTGTTAGTGAATTCCTATGAAGGCCAACACGGCACACCTATGAGGAGGGTGGTGTGGTCAGCACCGTCTTTGTCTCTCCAACAGGTACTCATTTAAGACTGAGCCGACCTAGGGAAGGTCCAGGGCCGGGGTTCAGATGTTCGCCACTGATGTAAGATGTGAGTGGGAAGCGAGCGCATACACAAACACACGTGCAGACCCACACGCACACACGCAGAGACACAGATGTACACATGCACCAAATACACACACACATGTACATACATGGAGATGCACATAATCACACAAAGACAAAAGACAAACATCTTCCGTATAGCCTTAACAGACTGTTGGGGAAAGTGCTGTTAGCGAGCACCTATGAAAGCTGTGAGCAGGAATCGAACTCAGGTCCCTGTGTTCATAGCGCAGCGTGCTAACCACTACACTACCGCTCCCCACACACACAAACGCACACATCAACACGCACACACGCACACAGGTGCATACAGAAACACGGACAGAATTGCACACACACGTATACAGATATGCATACGTACACACGCACAAACTCACACGCGCACACACATTGCCGTGGCAACACACCTGCAGTGGCGGCTGGAAAGGCAGGGGCTGCCCCGGTGGATTCTGGGAAACCACGGGGGCGGGCGCGTACCCAGGATGTTTTGCGATGGACGTCTGCATTGTTCCTGCACAAACAAAAAAAAACAGAAATTCCAAGAATGTATTAATTTAGCAATGAGACGTGTGGTGGTGAGAACTGCCCATGAGCTCACCCGGTGAGCTCGCTCAAGCGATGGCAATCATGCGGTGTCGACGAACGCTCGAGCGCCGCGTGACCGTTTCACTTGTTTGGCCGCGTCGGGTGGCGGAGGGTTCATAACAACCCAAATTTAGCCCAGATCGTCATGCCGTGACCCGACCCAAAGTCGTTTTGCGAATCGTGAACTCCGGTTCCTCGGTAGTTGGGAGAGGACGCGAGTGACGCGGTGGACTGAAGGCGACGAGGGCTCACGGCGACTCAGGGTGGCGGTGGGGAATCCGAGACGAGGTCCCGCCGCGAGTGGCGGCCGACTGAAGGAGGCGACACGCGAGATCGAGTTTCACTCAAATATTAACCAGCGGCCGAGGGGAGGGGCGAGGTGGGAAGAGCGGGCGGGGGGCGGCGCTGTTACCTTGGTAACGGGGCGGACACAGCAGCAGGGGCTGCTGGGAGAAGGGGTCGCGGGGGGTCAGGTACTGCGTCGACCCGATTGGCTGAGGCAGGGCCCCGCCCACGTCGCGGCCGTCCAATGGGGGCGGAGCGCCGTAGCCTCGCCCCCCGTAGCCAAGGAGCGCCGCGTCCTGATTGGTCAGCGGGAGGCTCACAGCAGGGTTGGAGGTGAAGCCGCCCACCTGGTGGAGAGAGGGGTAGGGGGGGTCAGGGCTTGCGAGGTTAGGGGTGAAAGGTCAGGCGTGAAGAGCTGGGTAACGATGATTGTGTTTGATCGTCCGCTCTCCTCGTTCTTGCCGGGGCATCTCGCGGCGCTTCCCACGACGTCTCGTCTCAGCGCAGCACCAAGGGGCACCCCTGGTGGTAGCCATCCCTGTGCAACGCAAGGCGATGCGTTTCCCCCAAGCGAGTGACACGCCGGTCATTTCTACGATTGGTAAAGTTGGATCCCCGGCACCGGGACACAGCGGCCTGCTCGCTTAAAATGAAACCAAACTATGTTTATTTTACCAGGTAAAGCCCACTGAGCTATGTCGTTCTTTTTCAGAAGTGACCTGGCCAAAAATGGTAGCGAAGCCAAGCAGTTTTTCATTTGGAAATGTATAGCAGCCAAACACTCTTAAATGCATGTTTCTAAATGTGGAGGGAAAACCGGAGGAGCCGGAGAGAAGTTCACACGAACACAGGGAGAGGAGAGACACGCAAACTCTACACAGCAGCAGGCGTCAGGGTCGGGATCGAATCCACGGCCTCCTGCATACCAGGCGCGGTAGTTAACATCTCCTAGCCACCGTGACGTGGGAAGGTGAAGGAGTAGGCGCTCTCCACGATGCCGAGGCACTGCAACACCACCCCTGCCACCCAAACTTTGTAAATATGCATTCTTTATAAGTTTTGATTTTGTGGCAATGTAAGGCTTTCAATGGATGTATAAATGAAAACATAGGACTTTGTCCCACAGCAATGTATCTTATGCTATAAATTTGTACTTAAATCTACCAAACTTTTAAAAACAGGCAATTTTCTCGAAAGAAAAACAGTAGAAATCTGTGAAAAAAACCACATTTTAATCATGTATTATTTTCCTTAGAAAATAACACAACTGTCAAATGATCTTTTGGTTATTATAGGCCTCTACTGTATTTTACATCGGAATGGAATTACACTTTAAACTGTACAAAAACAGAATAGATTTTTGCACACGCGGCGACTGGTGGGCGCTGGCCGGAGTTCAGAGGACAGAGCCAGCAGGTGCCATGGGCTCACCGACTGAGACGACTGGCGAATGCACCAGCTGCGCTCCCCCCCGCTGTTCCAACCCGCCGCGTTTTAACCGCCCGGCGCTCCGCTCGTTGTTGTGAGCGCCGGGAGGCTCCGCTCACCTGGCCGTGGAGCCCGAAGGCCAGGCCCTCGCCAGGGGTCTCCATGGCGACCGGCGACAGGAAGGGCGCGTTGCCGAGCAGCGCCGGGTCGAAGGGCGGAGGTCGGCGCTGGCAAACCTCCATGGCCTGGTAGGACGAGCGGAAGCTGCGAGGATGAAGGAGAAAGAGGTGTGGTGTGAGCGATGCGAGTGACGGTAGGGGAGGTGGTGGGGGGCACGACAACCATCAAGTTCTTGCTCTGGTGGGGGCGTTTCCGCCGGATAGCCACAAGAGGCCGCCATCTCCTGCTCGCCCAGCGCTCACTAACTGCTCACCAATGGCTCACCAACACCCACTCCTAACTTATCAACCACTCATCAATAACCTCTCACCCACCGCTCACCATCACTCACTCTGCACTCATCATCCAGCACTCACCAACCACTTACCAACCGCTCAGCACCATTCACTCATCACTCGTCCACAGCTCACCCATTACTCACCCACCTACCACTAACCCTTCACCAACCACCCCCACTAATAGAAAGGTGCAGCCCTGAAACTGCTCACTAGCGCCGCCGCTGGCGGGCGCCCGACAGAGGAAGCTCTCGAGGGTGTTTGGCCTACTCAGCCACTCCACACTGGCCGGAGGGGGCGGGGAGATACCCACACTTTACCTCTCCACGCGAGGCCAGCTGACCACACGCGGCCCGGACGAATCGAGGATGATACAAATATAAACACAGATTCCGATCCCATATTGTAGCCATCCCTAGTGTCATCTTAAAACCGCACACGATCACCCCCCGCGGCTCCCCCGCCCCTCCCACTGTGCGCCCCCCTTATCCAGATACCCCCTTCTCCCCCCCGCCCGATACCGACACGTCTAATTTGAGTTTGGGATTTTTTTTCCAAAGGGAGCACAGAGATGACCTTTTGACCTTGCGGTCTGCGATCCTGAGTTGCTCCGGCACAATCCATCCCCCACTTGGCATGGCCTTCCCTCCCCACCCCGGCCACATCCGCCCCCCCATACCCCCCCACCTCCCCGTCCCTCCCCATCCCCCAGGGGGCCACCAGCCACCAAAATACTCAGGCGCCGTCTGTGTCAGTCTGGCGGAGCGACTAGCTGGCAGGGGGCCCAAGCGCACGTGGGCTCCACCAGCGGTTGGGGGCAAAGGGAAGGGGGGGTTGGGCGTGAGATGCGACCCTAAAACCAGGGAGAACAATCAGGCACACGCAGCACGGCGGATTCTGTCGAAACTCCGTCCAACGCGAGGGCTCGCACGCACGAGTCCTCGCCGAGTGCTTCATTGGTGACGATGACGTGTCATTGGGCAATTATTTTCTTTGAGAAATGTGTCCGGTTTCCTCTACGGCGAGTCCTCAACAGCAACAGCACCACTTCCCACGTATGACCAGTGGACTCTGGACTTTGTAATACTTATATACCTATGAACTTCGTGGATGGATTTTATAAATGTATTTTTTTATTATTATTATTATTATCGCCCTCTACGCCCGAGGTCACTCTTTCACAATGGGACTCCTCTCCTGGCCTCTCGAGTTCTCACTTGGTGCAGCAAAATCCACTGGGCACTCGAACTCACTCACTCACCGACGGACAAACGACATGTGTCTGTGTGTCCGTGCGTGCGTGCGTGTGTGCAAGCACACGTACTGCTGGGTGAGCTGATGCTCGAGCAGGTGGCTCATGGTGAGGAAGGGGTGAGCGAGCACTTCGTGAGGAGTGGCCCTCTGCTCCGTGTCGAGGCGCAGCATGCGGGTGAGCAGCTCCACAAACTCCCGGCGATCGCAGCGCTCCGCCAACCCCTCCAGCGCGTCGCACTCCAGCGACGGGTGCAGCTGCGCAGGCACAGAGAGAGAAGCAGCGATGGAGATCCCCCATGTAGCCAGTGCTGGTAGCGAACACTTTTGAGGCCAAGGCCACGTGAAGTGTCGAACGCCCACTAGCAGGAGGTCACGGGACAGACCCATGTGCCATTGGTTGACTGACCGAGGTGACTGGCAGATGCACCACCTGTACTCCTCACTGTGCCAACTCGCTGCATTTTAGCCGCCCGGCACTCCGCTCGTTGTTGTGTCACTCCTCCGCCCTCCGTTGTTGCTGCTAGAGAGTGACTGCCTCCAACTGCCCAGTAGCGTCCTTCATGAGCCTCCTCCACAGAGGCCGATCTTTGACACCGCTGGTACCGGTCATCGGCAAGTCCACTCAGCCCCACATCCTCCTGTACCGCAGCAACTCCATCTCTTCTCTAACCCGTGCCTCGCCCATTTAGCTCTCACAACATCAGCACACACACACGCACACACATAATCTGCCACACGCGCACACGCACGTGCACTCTGCCACACGCACACACACCCGCGCACCTGTGCGATGTCGTCAAGGGAGCTGAAGATGTACTTCCTCGCCTCCTTCGACTTGAGCCCCGTCTCAGCCTCGTGCTCCTGTGGCGTCTACCCAATACACACAAAGAAAAAGATCACCTGTATAGCCTCAACAGATTGTTGGGGCAAAGTGCGGTAAGCGAGTAGCACATTAGGGGGTGATGTCGCTTTGTGTAACCGCGTCACCTCGTACCTTGAGTCTCCATGAGCCGTAGGGCCCTTCCTGCCGGAAGAACTTGCAGGTCTTCGTGGCGATGTTCAGCAGACGGTTCGGGGGGGCTCCCTGCGTCTCCGAGATGTAGCGGATCTGTGCGGCGGAGACACGGGCAGAGACACGCGGAGACACAGGGAAATTAGGACACGGAGACACAGGGACATTAGGACACGGAGACACAGGGACATTTGGACACGGAGACACGGCGACATGGGGACACAGAGGGAGGGACACGGATACATGGGGAAGCTGAGACACGAGACCATCACCGTGACTGGTTGAAAGGCGACTGTCTAGCTAGTCACGTGAATGGCTGGTCACGTGACTGGGTAACGAGCGAACTCTGAAGTGAAGTGGGCTTCCGACGAGATGATCAGGAGGAGGAACATTATGATGCCAATGAAGGATGGCGATGAGCAATGAGGTGGTGACGATGGTGACGATGGTGGTGATGATGAGCGAGGAGGAGGTGCTCACCTGGTCATACTCCAGGGCCCCCGGGTAGAGGGGCCAGCCCAGGTACAGCTCGGCGATGACACAGCCCAGGGACCACATGTCGATCGCCTCGCAGAACGGCAGCCCCAGGATGATCTCGGGGGCCCTGCCACAACCGCAGCCATTCATACATTTCACCGCACGGTGATAGCCCGGCTGCGATCCAGCGCTGCGGAGGCAGCAGCGAGGGTTGGTGGATCACCGCGCAGATGCTGTGGAACTCCCTTCCCGTGGGCGTTAGGGAAGAGCCGTACCCTGGTTCTGCCGGAAGGCGGTGCAGCTAAACTGTCCCGTCTGTATGGGATAGAGTGTTTCCCCATCGCACACGAGGGTTTTCTCCGGGTTCTCCGGTTTCCTTCCACGTGTAAACACTCAGTAATTCGACGATAACACGCAAGAGTGGGGGGGCCCTGGGGGGCGCAGGCGGTGGGGGGGGCAGGGGAGAGGGTGGAGGAAGAGGAAGTGTCGGGGGTAGAGGATTGAGGAGGGGTAGAGGAGTGGGGGGTGGGGTGTCCGGGGTAGAGGAGTGATTGGGGGGGTCCCGGGTGGAGGGTAGAAGAGTGATTGGGGGGGTCCCAGGTGGGGGGTAGAGGAGTGAGTATGGGCTGTGGCGCTGGAGGGGTGGGGTGGAGGGGTGGAGGGAGTGGGGGTCCCGGGAATTGGGGGGGGGTGAAGCTGGCAGCGAAACCCCTGAGCTCGCAGTGCGGGGGGATAAGGGGGGGGGGGACACCCGAGCCCACGGGGGGGGGGGGGCGGAGAGAGGGGAGGGGTGTAACTCACACCAACACACAGTCACACGTGCCCTACACACACGTGTGTGCACAGCGATTCAAACACACGTGTCACACACACACGTCACTACGGCGCTTGTGCCAGGTTAGGTGCACCTTGAGGCCATCATGTGACGCGTCAAAGACTCTTTGTTGACAGACCCAGGTGCTATGGGTTGACTGAGATGTCACCCCAAAGACAAAAATCCCCCGTGTAGCATTAACAGACTGTTGGGGCAAGTGCTGTTAGCGAGCACCTTTGTTGGCCGGCATGACGCACGAGGGGGTGGGCACTCCCGGCCGCCTTTGTCTCCCCAGCAGGGATGTTTACACACCGCACCAGGAACTAATTTAAGGCTGAGTCGTCCTAGGGGAGGCCCAGGACCAGTTCAGATAAATCATCGTCACTGGTGTTGGTGGTCGCCGTGAGCAGGAATCGAACTTGGGTCGTGGGGTTCATAGCACAGTGCGTTAACCGCTGCACACGCGCACTCACAAAGCCCGCTGTGGTGCGGGGAGTGAGTGCGGCCGCTTCCCGTGGGAGTGTTGTCGGGGGTGGATTTGGGGTTTTGGGGAGATTTCAGATTTCGGTGTTGAGGTTTTCTGGACTTGTTCTGTTTTTGTTTATCTGTGCTAAGCCAGACAAGACTCGCGCGTACACACCACCACGTGCACACACACACACACACCACCACGTGCACACACACACACACACCACCATGTGCACACACACACACCACCACGTGCACACACACACACACACACCACCACGTGCACACACACACACACACACCACCATGTGCACACACACACACCACCACGTGCACACACACACACACCACCACGTGCACACACACACACACACCACCACGTGCACACACACACCACCACGTGCACACACACACCACCACCACGTGCACACAAACACACACCGCCACGTGCACACACACACACCGCCACGTGCACACACACACACCACCACGTGCACACACACACCACCACCACATGCACACACACATACACACCACATGCACACACACACCACCACGTGCACACACCACCACGTGCACACACACACCACCACGTGCACACACACATACACCACCACGTGCACACACCACCACGTGCACACACACACACACCACCACGTGCACACACACACCACCACGTGCACACACCACCACGTGCACACACACACCACCACCACATGCACACACACATACACCACCACGTGCACACACCACCACGTGCACACACACACACACCACCACGTGCACACACACACCACCACGTGCACACACCACCACGTGCACACACACACCACCACCACATGCACACACACATACACCACCACGTGCACACACCACCACGTGCACACACACACCACCACGTGCACACACCACCACGTGCACACACACACACCACATGCACACACAACACTCCACATGTAGACAGACACTTCGCGGGTAGCCTCTTGCACACACCCGTGTGTGACAAAGATCCACGGATCGTGGAATCGTCTGTTAGCCAACAAAGACATCCCCCGTACAGCATCGACCTTTCGAGTAAATGCCAACACCACGCCCGACCGCCTTTGTCTCCCCAGTGGCGATGGTTACACACCGCACCAGCTATTTATTGGAGGCTGAGTTGACCTAGGGGAGGCCCAGGAACGGTTGAGACAATCGTCACTGGTGTTGGCCGTGAGCGAGAATCGAACTAGGGTCCGCCGGGTTTGTAGCGAATCGCGCTAACTGCTGCACCACCGCTCCCCCCCCACACACACACGCAGATACACACACGCGCGTGTGCGCGTAATCGCAGGTCACAGCACCCCATACCAAGTTACACCAACACGCACACACGCGTACACACGCACGCGCCTATTTATAACACAGCTGCGAGCTAATCTCAGCACACACACGCGCACACACGCGCACACACACAGGCACACACACATAGGCACACAACAACAACAACCGCCATTCGCCACTAAGTGGTGGTGACATCACCACGACGCTTGTGCCAGGCCATGTGCACCCTGAGGCCACGTGAAGTGTCGAACGCCCGCTGGCAGGAGGTCACGGGGCAGACCCAGGTGCCACGGGTCGACTGACTGAAATGACCGAGATGACTGGCTGACGCACCACCTGTGCCCCCTACTGTGCCAACTTGCTGTGCTTTAGCCACCCGGTGCTCCGCTTGTTGTTGTGAGCGTCACTCCTCCGCCCTCCGTTGTTGCTGGAGGGCGACTGGCTCCAAATGCCCAGTAACGTCCTTCACGAGCCTCCTCCACAGAGGCCGATCTTGACACCGCTGGTACCAGTCATCGGCAAGTCCACTCAGCTCCACGTCCTCCTGTACCACATCACTCCATCTCTTCTCTAGCCCGTGCCGCACCCGTTTAGCCCCCTCGATCCGGCCGAACAAAAGCTGTTTAGGCATGCGGTGGCTGGGCATGCGGGCTACATGACCAAGCCAACGCAGGCTTGCCTGCCGGAGGAGCTCACCGATGGGACTTTGCCCAGATCTTTCAAGGATTTGTGAGCTCCTCACACAATCCAGCCTGTTTAAACCCAGGATGGATTGTAGGCAGGCCAGCCTAAATGTTTCCAACCGGCGAAGATGCTCCATTTGGGGGGTCCACGTTTCGCAAGCGTAGAGAAGGGAGGGAATGACTGTGGCCGAGAAGACCTGAAGCTTCATGCGGAGCGACAGACCAGGTAGCTTCCACAGAGCGTTACGCAACCGATGAAAAGACATTGCCGCTCGACTGATTCGGAGTGAGACCTCTGCTGTTAAACTGGAGCCGGTCATGAGCACACTGTCCAGGTATGGGAAACTCTCCACTTTCTCCACTACTGCCCCATCACCGATTGGGAGTTGTGGGGGTGGAGTGTCCGATGGTACAAAATACCCAGGCAGGTGCTTCGTTTTGGTGGGGATGATGGTAAGGCCCTACCTCTTAGTGGCACTCTCCAGTCTCAGCAGCAGCGTCTCCAACTCCTCCTCTGAATGAGCAGCTATTACCAAATCATCGGCATACATAACATGGTTGACCAATAGGAAGCCATCCCTTGATCGCACCCGGGCATCGATCAGCCTTCCATTATATCTGTACCAAATGGAAATTCCCCCGGTACAGCTATTGAAGGCTTCAGGAACTACGTGGTCAAAATAGATGTTAAATAATGTGGGAGCCAGAGGACATCCCTGTCACACCCCAAGGTGTACAGGGAAAGGCTCTGACTCCCGGCCACGTAGTTTTACCCGGGCCCGCTCACCATCATGAAGGTCCTTAATGATCGTGAGCAGAGGGTCAGGGACTCCGAAAGCACGAAGAACACCCGAGAGCCCTGGCCTAGCACCACAACCACCACCAGCGCCACCACCACCAGCACCACCACGAGAGGCAGGAGGAGACGCGCAGGAGCGCACGGCGCGGCGCCCACGTCGCCACGACCTCTGCGCGACCCCCCAGGGAAGGCGAAGCAAACCGAGCCCGTGCCTCCTCCTCCTCCTCCACGTGCCTCCTCCTCCTCCTCCTCAATGTGCCTCCCGCAGCGCCACCGCTTGGGCGCCTCCACGCCGTGGGCAGCGACGCCTTTGAGCCGTGAGCGAGTTCAGGGATCTTCCAGGCGGAGTCCCCACGAGCGACGCGGCCTCACGCCACCATCGTCGTTGCGTTGGTGTCGGATCGACGACCTTCACGAGCGGTCACCGTCTCTGCCCCCAGGGTTATGGGCGGGCGTGGCGTTCCGGCGTGAAACACCGCGGCAATCGGCCCCGACTGGCAGCCCAATGGCCCCAGGGTCTCTCTCGCTTGGTTCAACATCACGAGCCTGAATCTTGAGACGGGATCGTGAAGGAGGCAGCTCGCTTTGACCTGCAGCTGAGCGCCACATCCTCATTGAGTGTATGACAACGCCAACACTCACGCACGAACCTACACGCAGTTCAGGTAGCACACGGGGCACCAGTGTACGCCTTGCGTGTGTGTGTGTACACTGGGGTGTGTGTGTGTGTGTGCACACTGGTGTGCACACACACACACACACTGGTGTGTGTGTGTGCACACTGGGAGCAGTGGCGCAGCGGTTAGCGCGCCACGCGACACACGACGACTCAAGACGAATGTCTGAACCGGTCGTGGGCCTTCCCTCGGTTAACTCAGTGAGGTGTGTAAACATCAACACTGGGGAGACAAAGGCGGCCGGGCATGGTACTGGTCACAACATTGGTGACCGTAACAGACTGTACAGCGAAGCAAACACAGACGACCCGAGTTGGCAGTGGTAGTCATGCACAGACAACGCGACACGCTCGCCAACAGCAACACGGTGCCCTTAGAAGGAAGGTAAGGGCAGGTTATATGACTGCACAGGTAACCCCATGCAGGTGAGAGCCATCGCCTGAACAGCTGAGCCAGGGCAAGGTCTATGACTGCACAGGTGAGCTGGCATCACTGGGCGCAAGGTGTGCACGAGTGTACAGGCGGGAACAGCACGGCGAGTGCCGCAGGTAACCTAACACAGGTGGGCTCCACCACCGCCGCCACCACCGCCACCACACGGCAGGTCCCAACACTTTCCTCGCACCGAACCACTGGAATTTCCCTCCCATCACCAACGTCTCTTTAACCCCCCCCCCCTCCTCCAAATTCTCACAACAAGAACATCGCTCAACTCACGAACCGCGCTCACTCTTATCTATCTTCGTCATCGATAGTGCCGATTGTTGCTGGTCGCTTGGGGCCGGAGCTATGCAGCTCTGATTGGTTAACAATTCAGTGCACAGGTGAGCAAGCACAGGTGATGGCTGTTCTCCCCCCGCTTCTCCATATTGCACCCCCCCCCCCCCGTTTCACTTCCCATTCCAGTCCCTTACCAACCACTACCACCCGAGCCCTCAACCCCCGCCCCCCACAACTATCACCCCCACCACGTGGCCCCCACCCCCACAACTACCACCCCCACCACGTGGCCCCCACCCCCACAACTACCACCCCCCACAACTACCACCTCCCACCACGTGGCCGCCACCCCCACAACTACCACCCCCACCACGTGGCCCCCACCCCCACAACTACCACCCCCCACCACGTGGCCCCCACCCCCACAACTACCACCCCCCCCCCCACCACGTGGCCCCCACCCCTACAAGTACCACCCCCCACCACCACGTGGCCCCCACCTCCAGTACTACCACCCCCCACCACCACGTGGCCCCCACCCCCACAACTACCCCCCCCCCCACGTGGCCCCCACAACTACCACCCCACCACGTGGCCCCCACCCCCAGAACTACCCCCCCCCCCCCCACGTGGCCCCCACCGCACCTTTGGCGAGGCGAGAGTCCCTCGGCCCGTACAAGGCGAGGAGTGGCCGCAGGGGCGGGGCTCGCCGGGCCAGCTCGCGACGCGATTGGTCGAGAGAGTTGGCGCGTGCGGAGGAGTATTTTTGGCGGGGGTCTGAGCACGTGGTCACGGATCGGGCAAGTCGCCTGCTGTCCACGTTTAGTGTGTGTACCCACTTCAGTAGTGGACTGTGTGTGTACTAACTGTGGTAGTGCACTGTGTGTGTACCAACTTCAGTATTGGACTGTGTGTACCCACTGTAGTACACGTGGACCTTGCGTGTTCAGTACCAACAACTGCAACAACACCTATCACTCTTCTATAGCTACTATCACGGTTCTGTTCCCGCGAACTTCAATCATGGATTATGTCACCCGTGTTGAGGGCTCGGTTGATACCACACACTGACTGTTTCGTCTGAACCGTTACCACCACACTGTGTTCAAGCACCACACTGCAGGTCACCACAGTACACTCACCCACTCACCACACTGCAGGTCACAGCAATTCACCCACTCACCTACTCCCATCACCCAATCACTAATCCACTGATCCATCCACTCACCCATCCATCCAATGCCGGATTATCCTCGTAGCAAAAGTAGCTACACATGCGACGGGCCCCGCACTTTCAAGGGCCCCGCGCTAAATGCTTTCAAGCTATCAATTCCGGTTCAGTGATTCTGCACTTGCTCTATCAGTATAGTACTATACCGCCTTCAACTTTTATGAACCACTGGGTGTTTAAGGTTAGCGATTTGTCGTATTATCTGGCTGTATAGCAAATGAAAATGTTGTATTACTTTACTATGCAAGCTAATATTTGTGTTTTTTGTTTTATTTAGGGCCCCTTTATAACCTCATGGGCCCGCATGAGGCACTGACCACACCGCAGGTCATCTCACTTCTCTGTCTGCTTCCCTCGCACCCCTCCACTCCGGGAATTCTCTCTCCCATCATCATCGTCTCTCCCCCTCCCTCCCAAGCTATTATATAAAAAACCTCCCCAAATTCAATAAACGCTTGGCTATTACAACTCTGAGAGTGCTGTTTGATGCTGACTGCTTGAAATGTCTGGACTTTTAGGCCCCATGCTCAGCAGCTGTATGAAAATATAATAGCTTTTACTCTTTCTGGCAATAAAAAAAGGTGTTAAGATGGTCGAACACCAAATGGAAACCTTTTTCAAGGAATCGAGTCTGCATTAACCACACATACGGTACTTGTGGTGAACATGCAAACAAACACGCTCTGATAATATTTGGGCATTGCCTTTGGAGCTGATTGGCCTACACCAGAGACCACCTTCTTTAGGGCCCAGTCTCGTCAGTGTCGGACCAGGGAACGCCAAGCGGCGAACAGCACAAAGACATTGCACTTTCAGGAGTGAGCAGTTACAACGTGGCACCTTTTTGACAGTATCAAAGTATGAAAAAATAAGAATAGGGTAAAACCTGAAAATGAGAATAGGGCAAAACCTAGTCTCATTTCTTCATACTTTAATTCTGGCAAACAGGTCCCATTTTCCCAGCAACCGTTTACACAACAACGAAAAACCGGTAACTGGGTTTAACCGGTTACTGGTTTTAACCGGTTACCGGTTTAACCGATATCCTTCATGCAATAAGATCTCCAGTCGCACGGCAGGAGGGAGTTCCCGGGAGTAACCGGCACTCGAGTCTCAACTCGACCTGGCAGCTGCAGTTCACATTCGACACAAAACGCCTCCAACTCGTCCTTCAACAACACCGTCGCCTTAAAATAAAAAAAAAATGTCTATACAATCGGCGACGTTTCGAGCAATTGTCCTTCATTCCACGTAAAAATGTGCTCTGAAGATGGGACATTGTCCGAAATGTCGCCGATTGTGTATTTTTTTAAATGTTATTTTAAGACAAAGACCACCAGTATATCCGTAACAGATTGTAAGAGCACGGCCAACTCCAGTGACGATTATCTGAACAGGTCCTTGGCCTCCCCTAGGTCGACTTAGCCTCAAATGAGTACCTGGCACGATGTGTTGACATCGCCACTGGGGAGACAAAGGAGGCCGGGTGTAGTTCTGGCCACCCACCCCCTCGTGTGTCGTGTCGGTCTTCATAGGTGCTACTCGCTAACAGCACTTGCCCCAACAGTCTGTTAGTTTTAAAGCTACACACACACACACGCGTTGTTGTTATTGACACGGGTCGCGTTGAGTGTGGTTGTTGTTATTGAATGGTGCTTGTGCACCACCGAGGGCAAAAAACGAATTGGATCCACGGCGAATTTTCTTTTGACCCAGAATTCGGTCGCAGTCAAAATGTCCCGCGCGGGCCCCACTTGCGTCACGGAAGCGGGGCAGGAAACGGCGATGGAGACGTGGGGCGCTCCAACGTGAGGCGGTTGGGAGGAAGACTTCAATGGGTCACTCGGCACGCGGGTGCTGGCAGCCACAGGAGGAGGATGCTTCATCCGATTGCGATTCGTTAAGTTATTACTATTATTAGGCAGGCGACCTGGAGATCCGGCCAAATGTGGCGTCGTGAAACACTCCGCCACGAGACACAGCCACACACGGCAACATTCAATCGAAACGTGGTGTACACGCGATTTGACAATTAACCGATGAAGTTGAAGAGCAATACTCGCAAGCAGATTCAGCAGAAGTGAAGAGTCTACATTTGGGACAATGGCTCAAAGAATAAAAATCGCTTCCGTTGATTTATCCTCAATGCTGCTGCTGCGGATGAACAAGGTTGGGCGTCGTCAGGTTTATGTACCAAGAGACCGGCTCTTGTGAGAAGATGATCGTTAAGTTTTACGATGCTTGCTTTTGTTCGCAGCTGGCAGCTGACGAGAAGTGGGGGAGTGGTATTCCTGGCCCGAGAAGGAATGTACGTGGTCAGTACCCCCCTCTACCACCCCTGCTGCCCCCTCCCGATCCCCACACGAACCACCTCCCCCTGCCCTTCCCCGTCAAAGCCCCCCCACCCCACAGACAGAATTGAACTCATGCTTTATGTTTACCTGCCTCACCACGTGCTTTCAGGTGTTGGGGGGGGGGTCTTTGTCTTTGTATGGGCATGGGTGGCTACGAACCTGGCGACCCGAGTTCGATTCCAGCTCGCACCAGTGACGATTATCTGAACCGGTCCTGGACCATCCATAGGTCGACTCAGCCTCAAAAGAGTACCTGGCGCGGTGTGTAAACATCGACACTGGGAAGACAAAGGCGACCGGGCGTCGTGCTGGCCGCCCACCCCTTCCCCCCCGTGTGCCGTGCCGGCCTTCATAGGTGCTCGCTAACAGCACTTGTCCCAACATTCTGCGAAGGCTATACGGGGGTCTTTGTATGGAGGTGTATGTGGGTGTGATTGTACATGTGAGTGTATGTGTAGGGGTGTGTATGGGTGTAAATGTGTGTACGTGTGGGAGTGTGTGGGTGTGTGAGCATGTTTACGCGTCAGTGGCCCAGGGCGCAAGCTCACTCCTGCACAGACTCGCACCAGACGCGCTCCGTGTGCGGGTCAATTGAGGAATTCACCGCGTGTTTACACACAGACATACTACTACACACACATACTACTACACACACATACTACTACACACACTACTACACACCACACACTACCCACGTGCAGGCAAAGATCCCAGTCGTTCGCGAGCACCTATGAAATGTGGCACGGCACACGAGGGGGTGGGTAGCCAACATCACGCCCGGCCGCCTTTGTCTCCCTCACACGGCAGACTCGCTTGCACACTTAACTGGGACAGTCAAGCCCGAGAGAATGTGACCAAGCGATGATGGTGGTGGTGGTGGAGAATGTGTGCGCCTGCCCCTGCACGTGGAGAGCGGTGGCACAGTGGTTAGCACACCGCGCTGTGAACCCGGCGCGACCCGAGTGGGATTCCTCGGTCGACTTTAATTACTACGTGGTCCGGTGTGACGTCAGCATTGGAGAGACAAAGGCAGCCGGGCGTGGTGTTGGCCTACCCACCCCCTCAGTGCCGTGACAGCCTTCATAGGTGCTAACTCACTCTCAGCGCTTGCCTGTGACAGGCTACGGGGAGCGGCTTTGTCTGTGTGCGCTCTGCCGTGTTTGCGAGCTCCTATTTGTTGCCTTTGATGTTCTCCCGAGGTCGGCCTTTTGTACCTTGATGTGTTCAGTTACAATGAATGGTCACGATCATGCATATTCACGACTCATTCATGAATATTCACATCTCACATTCATGCCTATTCATTGCGGATTTCACATTTTTATTACAATTATTATTAATAGTACACTTGCTTACCCCGGAAAGCCTCGCTGAGTCTCAAGACTCTCTCGCAGGGGGGTCCTGCTATGCTTACGCGGTAAACACCTCCGATTAATTATCACGGTTGGCTACGTACGGCGCGAAAGACGTTCAGCATGCGTACGTGCAACTTGCCGTGTAAATGTTAACGTTTGGCAAATTTGGACCCTGACGCCCAGCTCACGATGGCCTCCTCTTCTTCTTGGGGTATTGAATGTCCACATGAAGCTGACGGCGGTTGTGGGTGGTGGCTACGCTGCACGTCACCCCCTGTGATCCGGCGCTGTGTGCGGAGGCAGCAGCAGCAGCAGCAAGGGTTGGTAGATCACGCACAGATGTTGCGAAACTCCCTCCTCCTTCCCGTGGGTGGGGGGCGTCGAGGAGGAGCCGTGTCCTGGCTCGCCCAGGAATCAGGCGACGCGGCAAAATGTGTGAACCGACATCCCATCTGTGCTTGGATAGAGCGTTGCCCCCTCACGCGCGTGGGTTGTCTGCGGGCGCTCGGGTTTCCTCGCGCGCGCGCAAAGCACTCGCTGTGATTGGCTGAAGGAATGCGAGTCGAGGACGGACAGACGAGACGCTGCGCACGGCGGTGGACTGTGCAGGGGAGCGAGCTGCAGGCTGCACGGACGACGCCGCTCGAGGCAAACGCTCGTCACACGCGCCAGGGTCAGGGTCACACCGACGCCCATCACCGCGGGTCAAGTGAGTCCGCCCCGGGGTTGCAAAGGTCAGGGTCTCGTTGTTTCCTCTAACGCTAAGAGAGGCTCCTGTGATCCGCATGTCCTCTGTGGGAGTACCCCTAACGCTGCCCCCCCTCTAAAGGGGAACCCCCAAAGTCACACGGCAGGTCACAGCAACTGCTCTCTCGCTGCTTCTCTTCCCCCGGGGAAATCCCCCGTCCCCCGCAGCTCTCATGTAAAGGTAAAGGTGGAGCCCTGCAATTGCTTGAGATAGGAGGGGAGAAAGGGGGAAAGTGGAGATGCAGGGGAGAGTAAGGGGGAGCCGGGGTGAGAGGGGGAGACGAGGGGGAGGGAGGGGGAGGGAGGGGGGAGGCGAGGGGGAGGGAGGGGGGAGACGGGGAGAGTAAGGAGACAGAGTGTTTGGCGTCACTAGCCGCATCTCCAAACTCTGACCTCTGCTGACCCCCCCCACTCATCCCCCCGCTCCCACCCCCTCTCCACGCGTGGGTTCCCATGGCCGGGATGAGACGCGTTCAACAGGAGTCATTACTCAGCCAAGAGGGGGTTGAAGGGGCGCAGAAGATGAGAGGGCACTCACAAGCCACGCAAACACAAAGATCCCCCGTGTAGCCTGAACAGATTGTAAGAGCAAGTGCCGTCAGCGAGTAGCACCTACAAGGCCGGCTCGGCACGCAAGGGGGTGGGTGGCCAGCACCACGCACGGCCGCCTTTGTCTCCCCTGTGGCGATGTCTACCGACCGCACCGGGTACTCGCGTGACCCAGGCCTGCGCGCTAACTGGTTTCATCGCTCCATCTCCACGCCGGACGAATGCTCTCCGTGATTGCGGCCGAATGAGCGACGCAGATTTTCAGATTTTTCAAGTTTATAAATAAATTCAATGGAATTCAAACTCACATTCGGGCGTTTTGTCCGCCGTAGGTGAGCAAGAGAATACGGCTACAAAGATCGGTGATCTATGGTTGTGGAGCCGGAACCAGTGAATCGCTTGCTGGTGAACGAAGAGTCGGGAACCGGTAATCGTTGAGAATTGTGACGTCATATTGTATGTGACGTCAGCGGACGAGAGATGGCGCACGATGATTTCCCCATTGATACCGAGGCAGGAGTTTGTCCCATCCAGTTATCAAAACCACCACCCCCCCGTGTCTCTGTGGGTCACTTCGTCCAGTTTCACTGTGTGGTCGAGTGCTATGTGCAGTATCAGTGCGGCTGTTCCATTGTTGTAAATAGTTTTCACTATTTAAATAGTGAGAGTATTTTGGGCTGGCATCTAGTGGGGTTATTGCCAGCTATCTATTCCAGCTGGGATTTGTTCGTGCCCGCGACCCCATATTTCCACCTACGGCACACCACGTTAAGTGTACCTCTCGCTAAGGACTGTAGCTAGTCCAAGCCCAGTACTGCTGACTACACTCTACCAGTGATTCATCATAGGTGGTGGCGGTGATACTGCTGCTGCTGTTGTGTGGTAGCGTTGCGGGTGAGTGGGAGGTGATATTGGTCTGCGGTGGTGGGTGGTGTCTTTGTGATAGTGGTTGTGGTGGTTTGTGTTGTTGCGGCTGCGGTGGTGGTGGTTGTGTTGGGTGCTTATCGTGGTATGTGTATGGCGGTGATGGTGGAAGGTTGGTACTGCGTGGTGGTAGCAGTTGTTTCAGATGTGGTGATAGTGGTGGTTGTTGTTGTGGCGGTTGTGCTGTTGTTGTGGCGGTGAGTGCTTGTCATGGTGTGTGGCTGGTGATGATGGTGGAAGGTTGCCACCAGTGGTGGTGGTTGTGTGTTGTTGTCGTGGTACAGGCTGCCACCTGCGGTGGTGGTTGTGTGTTGTTGTCGTGGTACAGGCTGGCACTAGTGGTGGTGGTTGTGTGTTGTTGTGGTGGTGGTGGTGGTGGTACAAGCTGGCACCTGCGGTGGTGGTTGTGTGTTGTTGTGGTGGTACAGGCTGGCACCAGTGCCAGGTTAATGAGTACCCGGCGGCGGTCTCTATGCCGAACGGTCGCGCGGTGACGCGGTGACTCCGAGCACCGCGCCCAACACGACCCCGAGAGAGAGACGGTGCCGCAGCACGGCGCCGCCACTCACCGCTGCCGAGTTTGACTCCAATACATCCCGTTCATCTCTCGCTCTCTCTAAACCAGCTCAATCAAGCCTCCAGTAAATCACGTGGCTTCTGTGTGGCCACCCCCACTCTGAACCCCTCCCCCTCTCCCCGCAGGCTCTCCCTCCCCATCGTCATCTTTCCTGAACCCTTTGCTCCCGTCTCTCGGTTCCTTCTCCATCCTGGTCCCCTTAGTTCCTCTCTCTTCTCTCTGCCTATTCCCATCCCTTTTTCTTTTGCCAGGGTATTACAACCCTGACTCTGCCCCCCCCCCTTCCCGTGGTGCGTACGTCGTGAAGGACGAGACAAGAGAGACGCGTGGCAGATTTCATGGCAGACGGTGACGCCCGTGCAGTGAGCCGCACGTCACCAATTCCGCGCGGTGGCAGGCGGATAGAATCGGCAAGCGATCCGGGTGAAGAGCGTGCGCACGCCGGCACTGGAGGCCGCTAGCAAAGAAGCGATTTCGTTTCGGAAAAAAACAACCTACAAGTGGCTAAAAGTTACACGAATAATTATAAAAAAGGGGAAATATCGATGGGAAAATGTGACTTGTTTCCCCTCGTCAATGGAAACCCAGTGAATCAGCAGGTTCGCTCGATTAAAATAAAACCCCTGAATCTCACAAGGGTGCAGGTGCAGCCCTGCAACTTCTTGAATCTGCAGGTAACATGCTTTGATCCGTGGAGGCACCGTCCTTGGTCTATCCGCTGCTGGATAGTGTGGCATCTCGGCTTGCTTCTCCGCATGTGAACCTTACAGCGCGAGAAAAATAATCACGTGGGTGCTATGATTTTACACATTTTCTCACACACGTGCTCACTCTTACACACTCTCACAAAACAAAGACAAAGATACCCCATATAGACCGTCGGCGCAAGTGTGTTGTTAGCGAGCCGCCTTTGTCTCCCCAGTGCTGACGGTCTACACACCGCATTACAATGTTTGGCAGAGTGCTGTTAGCGATCACCTATTAAGCACAGCACACGAAGGCCAACACGCCCGGCCACCTTCATCTCCCGAGTGACGATGTTCACACACCGCACCAGCTACTCATTTGAGGCCAACTCGACACGCACAAACACTCTCACAAAACATAGATAAAGGTCCCCCATATAGCCTACATAGACTGATGGAGCAAGTGATGTTTGCGAGCACTGACACGCACACATCCTGTGACGAACGCACTCAGACCTACATGCTCATACACATTCTCTCTCTCTCACACACACACCATTTGACACGCTGCTGCCGAAAGAGCATGCTTACACGCACCCTAACCACACTCTTACACTGCCTTAAATACTGAAACGCTGACACACTCTTGAATACACTGTGACACACTCTCTCTTGCACATATTCTGACACTCTCTCAAACTCTCTCTATCTGACACACTCTCGTTCACACACTTTCTAAAACGCACTCCCCCTCTCAATGACACACTCGGGTCACCGTGTTCGTGGCGCAGCGCGCTAACCGCGATGCGACCGCTCCCCACACGCATAAACAAGACAAAGATCCCCCGTATAGCCTTAACAGGCGTTTTGGGCAAGTGCTGTTAGCGAGTAGCGCTTATGAAGGCCGGCAGGGCACACGAGGGGGTGGGTGGTCAACACCACGCCCGGCCGCCTTTGTCTCCCGAGTGGCGATGTTTACGTACCGCACCAGTTACTCATTTGACGCCGAGTCGACGTAGGGGAGGCCCAGGACCGGTTCAAATATTCGCCACTGTTATTGGCCGTGAGCGGGAATCGAACTCGAGTCGCCAAGAGGTTGCAGTACAGCAAGCGGGTTGACGCGTAGCGGAGCTATGGGTGTCCCCCGCTCGTACCCAGCAGCACGTGCCGGGTTCTCTCCGGGTTCTCCGGTCCCGTGGCCACACGAAGCCGCGGGACCCTCACCGCTCAGGGCCCAAGCACCTCGGCGGAGCGGCACCCTCCTGACACGGAGTCTTGAGACTCCGTGACGATTGTCCAGACACACCAACCACCCACCACCACCGCCCACCAAACGTGGAGGATGGTTGGTGGTGGTGTTTGGTGGTGCTGGTGGCGGTGGTGGTGGGTGATTAGTGGTGGTTGTGGATGACTGCGGGAGGTTGATTCCAGATAAAGCCACCCACTACCGCAAGTCGGGATGTTTGTGACATATGCTAATGGGCCCCTCCCTGCCGACCCCCCCTATGAATGGTATCACCCGCACTGCCCGCATAAGCAAGAGAGGAGGGGGTCACGCGGACCCCTGGGATTGGACAAGTGTGGGGGGGGGTAAGGAGAGGGGGGGGGTCTCTGCTGGGGGTCGGTAATGAGCACCCGCAGTGACGTCACCACAACCTATCTCGAGTTACCCGACTTAAGCAGCTGCCGAGAGAGAGGGTGACGGGTGGCGAGGAGCGGTGAGCAAGGTGGTGAGGAGCGGTGTGGGGATGGTGAGGGTTGGTGATGGATGGTGGCTGGTGAGGGCTGACGATTGGTGATTCAAGTAGGGTCTGCCCGGATTGGCGACCCGCAGGAAACTTCCCCGCCCGGCACACCGCATCCAGCATAGCCCTCGCTAACCATGCTGCGGCTACTGACGCTACAAGTCACGTGCTACCTACGCCAGCCAACACAGCGACTGGGAATATAATCATTGACAAATGAAGACTTGGCGAGGATGGTTATGGATGATGATGATGGATGATGATGATGGTGGATGGCGATCCTCAATTATTCTGCGATGACGATTATTGTAACGAGAGAGTCGTGATGGTGAGGATGTGGCCGATGCCCTCTGCCGCACCCTCACAACAGCCAACATTCGCCACTAAGTGCCGGTGACCTCACCACGACGCTTGTGCCAGGATAGGTGCACTTTGATTGCAAAATACACACTCGCCCGTCCGTAACACGCAAACTCACACTCGCACAGACCCTCACACAAAGAAAAAGCTCCCCCGTATAGCATTTAGGAGACTGCTGGGGCAAGTGTCGTTAGCGAGCACCTATGAAGGACAGCACGGGGCACGAAGGGGTTGCTGGCCAGCACCACCCCCGGCCGCCTTTATCTCCCCAATTCTCGTTTAAGGCCGAGTCAACCTATGGAAGGTTCAGGACCGGCTGAATATTCGCCACTGATGTTGGTGGCGAGCGGGCATTGAACTCGGGTCTCTGCCGGGTTCGTAGCGCAGTGCACTAACCGCTGCGCCAACGCTCCCCCCACAGACACACAGCCACACACTCCCTCGCTGTACCACCGCTCCCCCTACAGACACACACTCCCTCGCTGTGCCACCGCTCCCCCCACAGACACACAGACACACACTCCCTCGCTGTGCCACCGCTCCCCCCACAGACACACAGACACACACTCCCTCGCTGTGCCACCGCTCCCCCACAGACACACAGACACACACTCCCTCGCTGTGCCACCGCTCCCCCCACAGACACACAGACACACACTCCCTCGCTGTATCACCGCTCCCCCCACAGACACACAGACACACACTCCCTCGCTGTATCACCGCTCCCCCCACAGACACACAGACACACACTCCCTGGCTGTATCACCGCTCCCCCACAGACACACAGACACACACTCCCTCGCTGTGCAGTCTCAGCGGAACGCGACTCCGACCTCGGCCTACTGCCAAGCGGCTCCGTGATGCGAGGGCACAGGTGAGGGCACACCCCGACTCACACACCCCGACTCACACACCCCGACTCACACACCCCGACTCACACACCCCGACTCACACCCTGACTCACACACAAACTCACACCCCACTGACACCCCTACTCACACCCTACTCGCACCCCTTCTCTCACACAATTTGCCAATTATTTAAAAAATGCCACCTCCCCTTACTCCGTGTGCATTACAACCAGCAGCAGCAACAGCATCACCCCCTACAGGCAGACGACACCTGTCCGTCAAACACCGCGCCCCCCCTTCGTGACTGCACGACGCGGATACAAAACCACAAACTCAGTTCCCCGTCACGCTGGCACCACCTCCAGTGAAGACGGCTGGCTAAGTTCGACATCCATACACCATCACTCACCGCCACCGCTCGACTCAACCCAGCCGCGCTCCACCACCACCACCACCGCGCCCCCGCCACCTTGCCCACCACTCACCTGTAATATCGCGACTGCAGGTAGGTGGAGCACACGGCCTTGGAGACGTGGCTGGCCGAGCCAAAGTCGATGACCTTGACGCGGTAGGGCTGGCGCGCCGGGTCCACCAGCATGATGTTCTCCGGCTTGAGGTCGGCGTGGATGAGGCCCAGTTTCTCGAGCTTGGCGAGCGCCACGGCCACCTGCTGCAGGACGGGCCGCACGGCCCAGAGGCCCAGCGGGCGGAAGCGGCCGCGCTTGAGGAAGTCGTAGAGGGAGAGCGCCAGCAGCTCGAACACGAGGCACGTGTGGCCCCGGTGGGAGAAGCTCTCGAAGGCCCTCACCAGGTTGTGGTCGTCGCCGTCCCCCAGCTGCGCCAGGATGCCGGCCTCCACGCGGGCCTGCCGGGCGTACGACGCCGGCCGGCGCTTGAGCACCTTGACGGCGACCAGCCCGCCGCGGGCCCTGGCGCGGCACCGGGCCACCTGGCCGAAGGTGCCGCGGCCCAGGAAGCCGAGGACCTCGTAGCAATCGCCGGGCGAGCGGAGGACTTCGTGCGGCACCAGCTTGTAGTCCCCGCCGCCCCCCGCCGGCGGTCGCGGCGGCGACGCGGCCGCCGCCGCCGACACCGCCGACGCCATCGTTAGCGGTCGTGCCGACGCCGCCGACGCCGCCGCCGGTGATCATCGCCGAATCCACGGCGCCGTCGTCGTCGCCGTCGTCACCGTCGTCGTCTTCCAGGGGCAGGTGGTCGGGGCAGCAGAAGGTGTGGGGGGGCACGGCGGTGGGGGGGGGCGCACCCCCCCCCTCCACCGACGCCGCACCGCCCCTCGCCGTGCGCCGCCGCCGCCGTCGCCGGAGGGAGAGGCGGAGGTCCCCGTGCGGAGATGGAGCAGTTTGGCCGGGCGGCTGCGTGGGAGGAGGGCGCATCTCCCTCTAGGTGGATAGCCATGCCTGTGGGGGGCGGAGAGACACGACGGACGAGGGGTAAAGGCGCAGTCCCGCAACTGCTCACCCACGTCGCCTGCCGCTGGCAGATGCTCCTCCACCTCTGGGGAGCTCCACGGAGCCCTTTCTGGGGGAGTAGTTGGCCCACTCTTCCAGCCTGGTCAGCTATGGGAAAAGGTCAGGGAGTCCCCACTCTTTACCCCCCCCCTCCCCGTCGCACGCGACCCACCGTGGTGGAGGACACCTACGCTGCTGCGTGGACAGAGGAGGTGCTGGGAGGGAGGTGACCTCTGCATTGTAAGTGTGCTGGCCGCTAATGATATATGGTGACCTATGTAAGTCTACGTCTCTCTGTCGAAGTCAACCTTCACTCGGTAGGAGTTTGATCTGCGAGCCTCGGTGGTGATGATTCTTATTCAGATTAGTTACCCAGGAAAGCCTCTCCGAGTCTCGAGACTCTTTATGAGGAGGGTCCTGCCATGCTTTCGTGGTCGGGAGGAGGTGTTGCTGCTACTGCTGCTGTTGTGTAATCTGCAGGGGATGTCTCAGCATTGGGGGGTTGTTTTGGCCAATGCCCATTACATTCTATGGGGTTTTTTGGTATGGAAGGAAACTGGAGAACCCGGAGGAAACCCAATGCAGAACTGGGGGAGAGAACACAAACTCAGAAAGATGCCAGAGTCGGGAATGTAACCTGGGGGCGTCTTACTGGGAGGCAGGAGTGTTACGACTGCGCCACTCTGCAGCCCTACGCGAACCTCACTGATTGAAACTAAACCCTATGGGAGACGTAGTATGGCTCTGTGAGCCTCAGTGATGAACACTGAACCCTACGGGAGCCCGAGTCTGGCTCTGTGAGCCTCAGTGATGAACACTGAACCCTACGGGAGCCCGAGTCTGGCTCTGTGAGCCTCAGTGATGAACACTGAACCCTACGGGAGCCCGAGTCTGGCTCTGTGAGCCTCAGTGATGAACACTGAACCCTACGGGAGCCCGAGTCTGGCTCTGTGAGCCTCAGTGATGAACACTGAACCCTACGGGAGCCCGAGTCTGGCTCTGTGAGCCTCAGTGATGAACACTGAACCCTACGGGAGCCCGAGTCTGGCTCTGTGAGCCTCAGTGATGAACACTGAACCCTACGGGAGCCCGAGTCTGGCTCTGTGAGCCTCAGTGATGAACACTGAACCCTATGGGAGACCTAGCATGCCTCTGTGTATGCTACAGCAGAACACATCATTCCAGAGAGAACAGAATAGTCCATGACACAGGGTACACGGCACACTTGGTCTACTCAATAGAGTCCACATCACAGTACACGGTAGAGTGTAATACACAGCACTGCAGAGTACACACAGCAGTACAGTGAACACGATAGATGAGAGTACACGATGTAATAGTACACGGAATAGCACACGAGAGAGTACGCAAGAGTCAAATGCACACTTGAGTACTCAACGCAGCAGAGTGCATGATATAGAACACGTGACAGCCGAGTAGAGAATACAGCAGGCTGCAGAGCCGAGTACTCATCAGCGGAGAGAAGAGTCCACGATGCGATCGCGAGCGAGAGAGAGCAGCATGCACGCCGTACCCCCACACGGGACCTCTCGCCTCCCCGCCGCCCTGGACCCCTCTGAGCCCCTATCCCTCTCACAGAGGGAGTCCCGATATAGACCCCCCCCCCCCGGAGATACGACCCCCTTTCGGGGTCCCTGGCCGTGCAGGGGAGGGGTACTGGGGGATGGGCAACTTCCCTACTGAGTTACAAACCCCAGGTTCCTCTCCTGGGCGACTCTTCCTCCTCCCGTCTTCCCCGTCACGCTCCGCTCGCTCGCTCGCTCACGACCCCCCTGCACTCTGGTACTTCCTTCACCTTCTTCGGCGGCGGCGGTGGCGGTGGAGGAGGGGGGTGAGAGGTTGAGTGGTCGGGATCGAGGGAAGGAAGAGCGGTGAGGAAGAAGGCGAGGGACGCTGGGGTGGTGGGGGGCTGAGGGTTGAGTTGTAAATGGTGATGCTGTGCTGTGCTCTGGTTGGGTGATGTGGTTCGGTGGGGGGGCTGGGGGGGGGTGGGGGGGAGGGTTGTGTGGCTTTGACAGGTGCAGATTTTCCTCCGCTGACGACCACGAGTCAACCCCCCCCCCCTCCTCTCCCCCCCAATCCAACTCTCGTCTCCCTCCACATGCCATCAGTAGCAGCTGCCCCCCTCTCCTGCATCCCACACCCCCTCCCCTCCATCACCCACCCCCTCCCCTCCATCCCCAACCCCTCCCCTCCACCCCCCACCACTTCCCTCCACCCCCACCCCTCCGCTCCATCTCGCACCCCCTCCACCCCCCACTCCCCCCAACATCCCCCAATCCACCCACCCACTCCCTCCCCCACCTCCATCTCCCTCGCCAAGAGTTCTCAACCCCCCTAAACAAGACAACGATCCCCCGTGTAGCCTTCACAGGCTGTTGGGGCAAGTGCTGCTCGCGGGCACCACCGATGAAGGCGGACACGTGGGGTGGTGTGGCCAGCACCACGTCTGTGTGTCTGTGTGTGTGTCTTTGTGTCTGTCTCTGTGTGTGTGTATCAAGTGTCTGTGTCTGTGTCTCTGTGTGTGTGTCTTTGTGTCTGTGTGCGACTCTGTGTCTGCGTGTGTCTGTCTAGTGTGTGTGCTGTGTATGTTTGCTATGCGCGTGTGTATGTTGTGGATGTGTGTTGTGTATTCGTGGTGTGTACGTGTGTTGTGCATGTGTTATGTACGTTGTGTGTCCTCCGAGTCTCCGCCTTGAGTTCTGTTTAAACAGGCGAGGCCTGCTCAGGGTGCAGTGCCTATTTATAGCCTCGGAGTGCGAGAGAGAGAGTCTTTGTGGGTGTGTGAGAGTGTGTGTGTGTTTAGTGAGTGACTTCATATGTGCTGTTCGCTCACAGCACTTGCTGCAAAAGTCCGTTCAAGGCTATACGGGGCACCTTTGTGTGTGCGTGTGTCGGTGGCACATCTGCCAATCCTCTTGGCTAAGCCATCACAGCGAGCCTCGACATTTACAGTCATCACACTCAAAGTGCACCTAGCCTGGCACGAGCTCTGGCCGTGGTGACATCACCATCAATGATTGTAGTGGCGGCTGTTGTTGTTTGTGTGGAATGTTTGTGTGCGTTACTCTTTCCACTCGCGCAAGAAACCCCACCCCCCACGTCACCCCCTCCCCTATCCCCTAAGGCCCCCTATCCCCTCCCCCATCCCCTTCCCCCCGCCCCCTATCCCCTCCCCTATCCCCTTCCCTCCCACCCCGCCCCCTTTCTGGCCGACCCCCTCGCTCTGTCGATAAGGCGCGGCGCTGTCGCAAGTCTCGCGGTGGCGTAACGCGGGGACCCGGGGGGGGGGGGGGGTCCTGCGATCCGGGGACTCGAGGGGGTCGTGGCATCGGGTACCTTGGCTCAGGGGTAACTAGGGGATAGAGGCCGCAGGGTCAGGTGTACCTGTGGTACGGGGTACTTGCATATACTGTGTAAGTGCACTATGGTGTATGTAGTGTTACAGGGTCACATTACCGTGGTTCTTTCATACGCAAGTATGAACGTGCGTGCGCACCGGGACACAATTGCGCGCACTTGCATGCAACATGTGACACTACAGTGTTACACAATTGTTTATATCCATCCACACATGTGCTTCACAGCAGTGTTACAGTGGTGTGTACATCCAGACACAATCGTGTTGTTCCACCATCGTGGTACTTGCATGCGCCCCTGTGCACTTGCACACTCCACATTGTGTTGCCGGGAACACAATGCAAGCCCGTGCACAATGGCAGCAGGGAGCACAATGCACCGCCTGTGTTGACGTTACGACACTGCGCCCATTACATAACTCCCCGCGTCTCCTAGCGACCCCTGCAGAGGCCAGCCGAGGTCAGGTGAGTGAGTAGGGTGAGTGACGGGGGCAGGGAGCAGGTAAACCACCAGGTGAGGACTCACCCGGGAGCTCACGTGAGCGACCAGGTGGACAAAGAGGTGAGTGGGTGAGTGACTAGGCGAGTGGCCAGGTCAGGGTTCGTGAGTGGATAGGTGGTGTGGGAATATGCGAGTGGGCAGGTGAGTGGCCAGGTGAGAGCTGAGGTGAGGGTTCAAGTGAGTGGCCACGTGAGTAATCGGGTGAGTGGATAGGTGAGGAGCAGGCGAGTGAGTGGATGGGTGACTGACCGAGTTGAAGGATTGGGCTGCCAGACAGTGGAAAGTAAAGTGATGGATTATAGAATCCATCTGTGCGGAGCTTCGAGTGTCTCCCCCTCGTATACAGCAGTGCGGCGCTGCGTTGTCTCGGAGTTCTCCGGTTTCCTCCCCACACGAGGCCACGAGACTCACTGCTCGCGGAGTTCAGTGTGGGTAATCCCACCTCTTCTGAGACGTCTGGCCAGCGTGGAAGAGTAGGCCAAAGCACTGCTCTCGCGGGGCTCTCTAGAGCTCCCTCTCATGTGGAGTGAGGGCTCTTTTTCATCAGCAGGGGGGTGAGTGGGCACTTGCAGGCTTGCGTCTTTGCCTCCGTTACATTGCCCCTGTACGGCACTCCACAGTGTTGCCTGATCTGCCATGCAGAGCCGTCCATAGGGTACGCCCCGGGCCCCGCGCTTTGTGGGGCTGGGGGGGCGGGCAACGCGCTTCGCCGTCACGGTGTGAGATGTAAAATACTTGGGGGTTTAGTCTGAAGCCCACACAATGCGGTTCGCCCCGGGCCCCGCACCCCCACCACCCCCGTACGGACGGCCTCACTGCCATGGACCACCCCTTCCTCCGTCCCTCCCTCGGGGCGCGGGGACTTTATACTCTGGTGCCCCGGGGGCATAAAGATCTCTGTCTACTCTGGTGCCCCGGGGGCATCAACATCTGTCTACTCTGGTGCCCCGGGGGCATCAACATCTCCGTCTACTCTGGTGCCCCGGGGGCATCAACATCTCCGTCTACTCTGGTGCCCCGGGGGCATCAACATCTCCGTCTACTCTGGTGCCCCGGGGGCATCAACATCTCCGTCTACTCTGGTGCCCCGGGGGCATCAACATCTCCGTCTACTCTGGTGCCCCGGGGGCATCAACATCTCCGTCTACTCTGGTGCCCCGGGGGCATCAACATCTCCGTCTACTCTGGTGCCCCGGGGGCATCAACATCTCCGTCTACTCTGGTGCGCCGGGGGCATCAACATCTCCGTCTACTCTGGTGCCCCGGGGGCATCAACATCTAAGTCTACACTGGTGCCCCGGGGGCATCAACATCTCCGTCTACTCTGGTGCCCCGGGGGCATCAACATCTCCGTATACTCTGGTGCCCCGGGGGCATCAACATCTCCGTCTACTCTGGTGCCCCGGGGGCATCAACATCTCCGTCTACTCTGGTGCCCCGGGGGCATCAACATCTCCGTCTACTCTGGTGCCCCGGGGGCATCAACATCTCCGTCTACTCTGGTGCCCCGGGGGCATCAACATCTCCGTATACTCTGGTGCCCCGGGGGCATCAACATCTCTGTCTACTCTGGTGCCCCAGGGGCATCAAGAGCTCTGTCTACTCTGGTGCCCCAGGGGCATCAAGAGCTCTGTCTACTCTGGTGCCCCGGGGGCATCAACATCTCCGTCTACTCTGGTGCCCCGGGGGCATCAACAACTCCGTCTACTCTGGTGCCCCGGGGGCATCAAGAGCTCTGTCTACTCTGGTGCCCCGGGGGCATCAACATCTGTTCGTGAGGGGTCCTGCCCAAACCCCACTCGCCAGTACAACACAACATGAATCATTCACGCGATTCGGATGATATGAAGGCTCACTGCCCGAAACGTCGCCTTTTACAGTTACCGTGTGTATAGTTTTCCTTTTCAGGCGGTGGGATATTGGCGAATGTTGTGGTAACGTTTAGAGACAATGCGGATGATCGTGCCCCCAACGTCTTCTCTGATCCTCGTGCGCCTCCCCCCCTCCACCCCCCCTCTCGCTGTCTCTCAGCGCCGTTCCCAGCACGCGGCTCTCAACGTTTCTTTGCGCACTTCGGAAACAAATTTCACGACAAAAATGCGGGCGGCGTTTCCTGTTCGTGCGTGTGTGTACACGTGTGTGTACACGTGCGCGTACACGTGCGCGTACACGTGTGTGTGCGCGTACACGTGTGTGTGCGCGTACACGTGTGTGTGCGCGTACACGTGTGTGTGCGCGTACACGTGTGTGTGCGCGTACACGTGTGTGTGCGCGTACACGTGTGTGTGCGCGTACACGTGTGTGTGCGCGTACACGTGTGTGTGCGCGTACACGTGTGTGTGCGCGTACACGTGTGTGTGCGCGTACACGTGTGTGTGCGCGTACACGTGTGTGTGCGCGTACACGTGTGTGTGCGCGTACACGTGTGTGTGCGCGTACACGTGTGTGTGCGCGTACACGTGTGTGTGCGTGCGGGCACGTGTGTATGTACACGTGTGTGTGCGTGCGGGCACGTGTGTATGTACACGTGTGTGTGCGTGCGGGCACGTGTGTGTGCGTGTACACGTGTGTGTGCGTGTACACGTGTGTGTGCGTGTACACGTGTGTGTGCGTGTACACGTGTGTGTGTGGGGAGCGGTCGTGAAGCGGTTAGCGCGCTGCGCTACGAACCTGGCGACCCGGGTTCGAATCCTGCTCACGGCCAACACCGGTGACGATTATCTGAACCGGTCCTGGGCCTCCCCTAGGTCGACTCGGCCTCAATTGAGTACCCGGTGTGGGGTGTAGTAATCATCACCACTGGGGAGACAAAGGCGGCCGGGCGTGATGTTGGCCACCCATGCCGGCCTTAATAGGTGCTCGCTAACAGCACTTGCCCCAACAGTCTGTTGAAGGCTATACGGGGGATCTTTGTCTTTCATGAACATGTCTCCCCTCCAGCCCAGAGACCACCTGGGACTTGTTTACGATGTCAGGAGTTTTAATGTTTATGGCCCCACGGGGTAAAGTGTGAAATCCACCTACATGCCAGCTCTGAAAAAGGGACATTGCCCGAAACGTCAGCCGTATTCCATGTTTTTGTAACGTTAAAACCAGTGGGTAATTGGTTTGGCAACACGCCACATCCATCTCGGCGTAGTTTTTTTATCGGATTATTGGAATATAGGGTGGAATAATGATTAATTGTGAATTGGGTTATGTTGTACTCTCGTTGTAGTGCCTTACGCCGATAACCCTTACTCCAAACCCGACTAGCAGCGCCCCGGACCATGTGGCGTGACAAGTGAAGGGCTGGGGGGTAGAGGCAGCGAGTGAGTGGTGACGGTGCCGTGAGTCGTGCACTATCGCTCGTACCCTCACCCCCTAGCTCACCCATCACCCCAAACCTCACCCATCACCCCCCAGCTCACCCATCACCCCAACACCCCAAACCTCACCCATCACCCCCTAGCTCACCCATCACCCCAACACCCCAAACCTCACCCATCACCCCCTAGCTCACCCATCACCCCAACACCCCAAACCTCACCCATCACCCCCCAGCTCACCCATCACCCCAACACCCCAAACCTCACCCATCACCCCAACCCTCACCCATCACCCCCCAGCTCACCCATCACCCCAACACCCCAAACCTCACCCATCACCCCCCAGCTCACCCATCACCCCAACACCCCAAACCTCGCCCATCACCCCTAGCTCACCCATCACCCCCCAGCTCACCCATCACCCCAACACCCCAAACCTCACCCATCACCCCCCAGCTCACCCATCACCCCAACACCCCAAACCTCACCCATCACCGCCCAGCTCACCCATCACCCCAACACCCCAAACCTCACCCATCACCCCTAGCTCACCCATCACCCCCCTCGCCCTCCGGCCTCGCCCAGCCACCACGCGCAGCGCTTGGGCCTAGACGCGGAGGTCGCAGGGGAAAGTGCGGCGCGTGGCGCGGAGACACGTGGGGACACGTGGGGACAGAGAGACACGCAGAGACACGTGGGGACAGAGAGACACGCAGAGACACGTGGGGACATAGACACGCAGAGACACGTGGGGGCAGAGAGACGTGGGGACAGAGACACGCAGAGACACGTGGGGACACGTGGGGACAGAGAGACACGTGGGGACAGAGACACGCAGAGACACGTGGGGACAGAGACACGTGGGGACAGAGACACGTGGGGACAGAGACACGCAGAGACACGTGGGGACAGAGACACGCAGAGACACGTGGGGACACGTGGGGACAGAGAGACACGTGGGGACAGAGACACGTGGGGACACGTGGGGACAGAGAGACGCGTGGTGACAGAGAGACACGTGGGGACATAGACACGCAGAGACACGTGGGGACACGTGGGGACAGAGACACGTGGGGACACGTGGGGACAGAGACACGTGGAAACACGTGGGGACAGAGACACGTGGAGACAGAGCCACGCAGAGACACGTGGGGGCAGAGGGCCACGTGCGACACGCGGGGACACGTGGTGACAGAGAGACAGGCGGAGACAGGAAGACTCCGTTGAACAGAGACAGCGAGACACACATCCACACGTACAAGCATGAGACAGAAACCGGGAGCTAGGCGACAATGAGACAGGCAGACACACATACATGGGGCCGTGAGATACTGGAGAGACGGGGACACACACACGTGAGACACAGCGAGACGTGGAGACAGAGACAGGCGAGGTGGGAGACACGGACACAGCGTGCCCCTCCAGTGCAACACCACGTGGAGCAGTCACAAAGGGGAAACTGGACAGGGTGGTGATGATGATGGAGGTCTAGGGTCAGGGTGGGGAGATGATGATGCTGCTGCTGCCTAGTTAGGTTCGGCGATGGTGATGTTACTGTTGGTGATCGATGTCATGATGATGATGATGCTGCTGTTGATGATGATGCTGCTGTTGATGATGATGGACGGGATAGTGTTGAGTTTCGGTAATAACGATGCAGCATTAGGTTTGGGTGATGTTGGATTATGGTTAAGTTATGGTGGAGGTGGTGGTTATGGTGTGGACGGTGCGGATAATTAGCCCATATATGGTATGTGATGATGGTGGTGGAGAGTATGTGAGACTCGCCCTCGCATGCACAGAGACAAGACACAGGGCTACAGAGCCGCGTGAAGTCACAGCCATGGCGAGACAGAGAGAGAGACAGACAGAGACAGAGTTGTCGTAAACTGCAGCAGTCGCGACTCGCCCTCCTCCTCCTACCGATCTCATGTATGGGCGCCATCGTGGAGTCGCGGCGACATCCCCGCTCCCCTCGGTCCTCTCCGCCTCCTCCTCGTGCCTCCTCCTCCTCGTGCCTCCTCCTCCCCGGCGGCGGCGGACGACTTCACCTGCACATCGGCCCGCGCGTCCGGGACGACGCGGACGACGCCATCTGCGCGTCCTCCTCCTGCCCCGCGCACGGACAGCACCGGGCCACGGCGGAGACGAACCCGCAGCAATAATCCACTCGCGATGCCTCCTCTTCCTCTCCTCCTGCTCCTGCTGCTGTCTTCAACCTCCTTGTCCCCCCTCTTTTCTCGCAAGAGCGTTCGAAGTCTCTTCCGCGGGTTGTCGAAGGAACGAATCGCCCCGTGCTCTCAGTGCGTCGAACAAACACCAATGGCCATCGCCGTCACAGGAAGAAGGCGAGCAGAGAAACATCAAACGGTGACAAACATGGAGAAGGGAAATTTTCTAAAAGAGATTTGTAACTCGAGTGGCCTCGCTGAGTGGTGGCGACGGCCGACGACGTCGCTGCTGCTGCTGCTGTTGTTGTTGTGGTTGAGAGGGGCCCCCTGTCAGCTGCTCTAAAGGGGTCCTCACTCCGGCTGGGGTCTCGGGGTCCACGCGGGGTCAGCCGCGGGGGTCCGCGCAGTCTGCGGCACGGGCCTGCGTCGTTGGGCGCTGGGCCGCGTCAACTCAACATGTCGCCTGCCGGCCCGCGTGCCTCTCGCCTGCTGCTGCCGCTGCTGCTGATGATGATGCCGCTGCTGATGCTGCTGCTGCTGCCGCCCGTGCGTGGGGAGGGTGCGGGGAGGGGCGAGGGCGCCGTGCGCGAGTGCGTGAGTTCCTGCGGCGTGACGCAGCGCTGCGTGCGTGCGTGCGGGGAGCACGGGGCGGCGTGCGTGTGTGTGTGCACGAGAGTGTGTGTGTGTGGATGAGAGAGTGTGTGTGTGTGTGCACGAGAGTGTGTGTGTGTGGATGAGAGAGTGTGTGTGTGTGTGTGTGCGCGAGAGTGTGTGTGTGAATGAGAGAGGGTGTGTGTGTGTGTGGATGAGAGAGGGTGTGTGGATGAGAGAGGGTGTGTGTGTGTGTGTGGATGAGAGAGGGTGTGTGTGTGTGGATGAGAGGGTGTGTGTGTGGATGAGAGTGTGTGTGTGTGTGGATGAGAGGGTGTGTGTGTGTGCGCGAGAGTGTGTGTGTGAATGAGAGAGGGTGTGTGTGTGTGTGGATGAGAGGGTGTGTGTGTGTGTGCACGAGAGTGTGTGTGTGTGGATGAGAGAGGGTGTGTGTGTGTGTATGAGAGAGGGTGTGTGTGTGTGTGGATGAGAGAGGGTGTGTGTGTGTGGATGAGAGAGGGTGTGTGTGTGTGGATGAGAGAGGATGTGTGTGTAGATGAGAGAGTGTGTGTGTGTGTGGATGAGAGAGGGTGTGTGTGTGAGTGATTGCGGTAGTGTAGCGGTTAGCGCTCTGCGCTAAGACCCGAGTTCGATTCCCGCTCACGGCCAACACCAGTGACGATCTTAACCGGTTCTGGGCCTCCCCTAGGTCATCTGAACCTCAAATGAGTACCTGGTGTGGTGTCTAAACATCGCCACTGGGGAGACAAAGGCGGCCGGGCGCTGTGCTGGCCACCCACCCCCTCTAGGTGTGCCGTGCGGGTTGTAATAGGTGCTGCTCGCTAACAGCACTTGCCCAACATTCCGTTGAGGCTATCAGGGGGATCTGTGTCTTTGTGTAGTGTCAACGATTCAGAGACAGAGTTTCTAGGAGGCACTTTCTTTATTAACAACTGTCACGGTCTAGTCCACACACTCTCCACAGCAGCTCAGCCTGTACACAACACGGCGCTGACTGAGATTTCCGACTACTCTCCTTCGTAGCGCAACGTCCAGCGGAGACGTTCAGCGACGACGAGACGACAGCGACGAGACGAGTCCACTCCCAGCACCGGCAGCCTCGAGCTCCCCGCTCTCGGCTCCTTTTATGCTCGCGGCGCGGCCTGGCTCCGCCCTGACCACGCCCCCTTCTCGACCCCGCCCGCAGGTTCCAGGGGCCTCCAGACGGTGTCCTCCGTGACCCCTGCCCCAGTTCCTCCGCTCTGCCCACACGCCGTGCTCACGCCCTCCCCGGCGTGTGTGCTGCTGTCCACCAGGCGGCGCTATTGCACTGCAGGTGCGTTAGGGGAGCAGTGCGGTTGGCATGGGCCCTGACGTCGGGGATGCAATGGGGGGGCCCTGCGCCGGCGCAGTTGCACCGCCGGGATGCATGGCATGGGGGACGTCGCCGCTCTCACCCCCCCACCCTCCCCCCAGCTCCCCCTTCCACCCCCACTCCCCCCGTTGCCCTTCCTGACCCCGACACTTTTCCCTCACTGTAACTGAAATAATCCTTGCCTATAATAAACACCTGGCAGCTCACCGCTTGATGTGAACCGAACTGCTGATGAGACGCGGAATGACGAAACCGGTCCAGAGTGTTGCTTGTATTGCTGCTGGGAAAAATACATAAATAGAATAAAATAAATGATTGTTGCTTGTTTTGCTCCTGAAATGATGCACTTCCAGTAGATCTGCGTGGCCAATGGGATGTGTAGAAAACATCGTGTCGATTTTTAATCTAAACGATGCTTTAAATCGGTTCGCGTGGAAGAGAATGTTGTAAACTCCCCTTGGCACACGAAGGGCTCACAAGTGTTGCCATCACATCTACGCCTCTATTTAAGGAAGGAAACAGGAGGAGGATTTCTCCACAAATCTGGCTGCCGCCTGATGAAGCTGGTTGTAATTACTGCCGAAACGTCGTACTCAGATTGGTAAATGCTGTGGCTTGGCTCTCCAACACACCGGTGTGCTGTACTGGTATACTACACTATACATTACACTATACACTACACCACTATACACTACACTACTATACACTACACCACTATACACTACACTATGCACTACACTACGCACTAGTGCTGTACTCGTGACGAATTGCCACGTTCTGTTGACGTGACAACCCTTACTAGTTGGCTGTGTCGGGTGGTGGCGGTTTCAACGACACATTCATATATTTACGCGATCAATACAAAAACCCCTGTTTTATGGATGATATTGATCGCGAAAGCCTTACAACGCGGTAAACTTCATCCAATGTGAACTCGAGGCTACTCTCACCCACAAGTACTGTATATACAATAATCGATTCTAAAACGTAATCGATCCTGAGAATCGAAGAGCAGGATCGAATCGTCCAACCCATTGCAGCTTCCTGCACCAACATGAGTTCCCTCCGGCAGTGGCGGCAAGTGGCGCGGCTGTCGCGACCTCTCGTGGCTGCCGGGGGAGGGGCGGCTAGAGGACCTCCACTGTGCAGACGGCAGTGGGAGACCAACACCACCACGCAGATTAGACAACACACACACGCTCCATATACGATTGGTCTTCTTACAGCAGTGGACAGACTGTGATGACGACGATGATGATGATGATAGCATGGAGAGACAGTTTAACACGTAATAGGACTCCGCGACAAATATTAGCCGTAATAAAGTTTTTTGTTTGGGTTAGATCGCCAATTAGTAAGGTTTGTCGCGTAAACAAAACGTGGCAATTAGTTGCTACTAACCCTATCGAGTTTTTATTTTTTATCTACGTGACTTTACCGAAAGAACTAAAGAATATAACCCTATTATAATAGGTTTTTCCACTTTTTTGTGGCAACAAAACAGGTGTTGAGATGTTAAAACACCAAACTGAAACCTTTTACAAGGAATCATGTCTGCATTAACCACAATACTTGTGGTCAGAATGCAAACAAAAAACACTGATATCATATGCACTGACTTTGAAACTGATTGGTCCACACCAGAGACAGCTTTCTTTTGAGCCTCGTCTCAAACGGTGTTAGACCAGAGGACGCCAAAAGGCATACAGCCCAAAGACAATGCACTATCAGAGTAATCAGGACAATGCATATACTATTAGAGAATGTATTTTGCTTCCATTCTGACCACAAGCATTGTGGTTAATGCAGACATGATTCCTTGTAAAAGGTTTCAGTTTGGTGTTTAAACATCTTAACACCTGTTTTGTTGCCAGAAAAAATGGGAAAACCCCAATTATCATATCTTGGTACTGGCAAAGGAGGTCCCATAAAATATAACCCTGACTACTTCATCAACCCTGATTCATTGGCTGTGTCGGGTGGTGGCGGGTTTAATGACACATTCATATTTACGCGATCTAACCCCAAAACAACTTTACTTTCAATTCAGAGACAGCGAGAGGAACATGTGGATCAGAGACCACTCGCGGGATCGAGGCAATCGCCCACGCCGTTCGGAGAGGGTGAGTGGAGATTAGGCAGGAGGCGTCTCGGTCAGGAGGCTTCGAAGATGGCCCAAGTTCGAGATGAATAACGGAGCGGCAGCCAAGGAATGGAACGCGTCCGAGAGGACCTCCATCGTGGACATGGAGTGCTCAAATCAGCTCGCATTTAAAGCAGACGGCGGGCGGATCGATATATCGCAGGGGGCCGTGAGAGGTGGCTACGGCTCGGGGAGGACGCCTTCATCCAGCAGCGGATTGACCATGGCTGATGATGATGGTGGTGGTGGTGGTGTGGGAACGTCTCCAGGTCCGCACGCCGCCTAGTGGCTGGCCCGAGTGAAGGAGCACGAGGCAGCGTGTCCCAGACGTGGGGGCTGATAAACCCAAACATCGCTCACCACGCGGCCCTTCATCCTCGCAGCAGAGGACTGAGAGGGGGGGGGGCTGTGAGGTTCGGAATTGTGGCTGTGAGCGCCGCCAGCAATGAGTGAACACGTGCCTTGTCGGTGCGCCGGAGGTGGCGTCAGGCTCAGGTATCGAGCTCGTTCTCGTGGCTGGTAGGGGGGGGGGCAGCGTTCTTCACTCATTTTTAGAGGGGGGCACTTCCGCGGATAAGACGTCGTCAGTGCGAGGCCCGCCACACATTTGAAACCATTGTGGGTTTGACAGCGGCACGACGACGACGATGATGGTGGGGAGTGCTGTCACTCTGTGTGTGTTGTCGGTGGTCGCACATCAGGGGCCGCACTGGAGGCCACCAGGGGTCGCCAGTGCCCCCCCCCCCCCCGCGGGCCTTGCAGTGAAGGGCACTCGGTGAGGTGTCGAGCTGACCAGGCCAACTGGTTCGGAGTAGTCGGGTTAGTAGCAGTGGGTGGGTATGGGTCGAGTTCGTGCCAGTTAGTGCCACTGTCTGGTTAGTGGGGGTCCCGGATAGATGTGGGAATGCACCGGGGGGGCAGGGGAGCAAAGAGGCACAGACGTTGGTTTGGGGGTGGGGGCTGTGGGGGGGTACAGGGGTGGGTGGTGGGTGGCTAGTGGATGACTTCGTGAATTCTCTCCGCGTCACGGCACAGGCCGCCACTGCCCCCGCGCTTATTATAGCGGCGACGAATGTCCTCCTCAGCCCTGGTTTAGCGACATGGGGGAGGGGTAAGGGGGCAAGGGGGAGGTAAAAGGGGGGTTTGGGGGGTGAGTGGAGGGAGTGAGAGGGTGGTGTAGAGGCGAGTGGAGAATGGGGTTAGTGGTGAGTATTAAGTAGGTGGGGTGGGTGGTTTGCGGAGTCAGTTGTGAATGGGTGAGGTGAGGTGAGAGCGAATCGTGGGAAAGCGCCGCGCGTCTCCCCATCCACCACAAGAAGGGTCTCAGGATCGTCCCTCACCACCACCATCACCAACATCACCACCACCATCACCAACATCACCATCGCTACCAACAACAGCCGCCATTCGCCACTAAGTGGAGGTGACGTCACCACGACGCTTGTGCCAGGCCATGTGCACCTTGAGGCTACGTGAAGTGTCGAACACCCGCTGGTCACGGAGCAGACCCAGGTGCCATCGGTCGACTGATTGAGATGACTGGCTGATGCACCACCTGTGCCCCCTACTGTGCCAACTTGCTGTGCTTTGGCCACCCGGCGTTCTGCTTGTTTTGGTGAGCGTCGCTCCTCCGCCCTCCGTTGTTGCTGGAGGGCGACTGCCTCCAACTACCCAGTAGCGTCCTTCACGAGCCTCCTCCACAGATGCCGATCTTTACACCACTGGTACCAGTCATCGACAAGTCCACTCAGATTCATGTCCTCCTGTACCACATTACTCCATCTCTTCTCTAGCCCATGCCGCGCCCGTTTAGCACCCTCTATCCGGCCGAATTAAGCTGTTTAGGCATGCGGTGGTTGGGCATGCGAGCTACATGACCCAGCCAACACAGCCTTGCCTGCCTGAGGAGCTCACCGATATATTTAAGCTGGGTTAGAGGAGGAAGGGCGCCTTGACAAATACATTTGCATATCAACAAAATAATTTAGCATATTTATGAAAAATGCAGATATTAAAATGTAGCATATTTTAGCATATTTATATGGGATTAATCCCATATCTGCATTTTCCATAAATATGCTACATTCCTTTGTTGATATGCAAATTCCTTTGTCAAGGCGCCCTTCCTCCTCTAAGCCAGCTTAAATATACGCTGCCAAGCTTGGTGGTGTTCATTCAGACGCTGTCTTTCCGACAGACCTGTTCTTCACCTGAGGACGGCTGCTTGCGTTGTGGCCGAAACGTCGTGAGAATTGTATTTGATTATGTAAGATTTGTTATTATTTTATTATTTCCCTTCTACGTGACTTTACCGAAAGAACCAAGAAGATGAATCCCTGCAGTCACGAAAGCTTTAAATCGAAATCCACTCGCTGTTGTTTGGCAGTCTCCTGCCCCGAGTAGAGGACTGTCCACCCCTCATGGTGGCAGGAGCCAGAGCCAGTCCACCGGACCTCCTGAATACCGCCTAGATCCAGGCGGCACCGATCCAGCTCCCGACAGAGGAGTGGCAGCCTCTCCTCCGCAGTGAGTGTTTGGACATTCCACGTGGCTACCTGCAGTGGCTTTTTTATGTTTCTGGAGGAACCCAAATAGACGCCTGTCCCCTTGGGGCCTCCGACACAAGCTTAGCTGAATATTTTCACGTAGTTTTATGGTAAGTCAATTGAAGGTGGAGGGGTTACCAGCCCCTCGCAACCATCCAGAGCCCTCATTTGGCCTCTGTGGTGGCTACAAACACCATATGGTGAATAGCCAATCGAAATTAGCCCTCCCCCCATGGCAGTGATCACAGCGTTACCGTCCGGCACCAACGAGGAGGTAGGGGGTTGTTTCGCTACCACCACCATCATCACCACCATAATCACCACCACCATTACCACCACCACCCCCGCGTGAGGTCGCGCTGAAGGCCCCTCTTGGGCCCACGCACTCACTCTCCGAACAATGCTACTTCATCCCCAGTGGGGTGGTGGTGGTGATGCTGGGAGAGCCCAGTGGAGTTCACAAGAAGTCACAAACAACAAACTCGTCAGGATAGGGTACGCAACTTGGAGGTTGGGGACAGGAGGAGGAAGAAGAGGAAGTGATGGGAGGGACGCGTGGTGCGCAGGGTGGACGAGGAGGGTATCGGAGTGGCACCCAGAAGTCGCGACCACGGGGAAGAGAAGACTCTGAGCCAGATGGGCAGAGATGGTGGTGATGGTGGTGGTAGTGATGGTGGCGGTGTTGGTGGCGGTGTAGGTGGTGGTGGCGGTGTAGGTGGTGGTGGCGGCGGTGGTGGTGGTGATGACGCCAAATCTGTAACAGCGGTCCGACTGTGTACGTGGCGAGTGACGACGGGGTGAGTGGTGCGAGCGAGGGGCTGGAAATTATCATTTAATTTGAGTGACGAGTTGGGGTGAGTGACGAGGTGAGCATTGTAAGCGACGCACGCGGAGTCGTCCTCTGTTGTAGGGGGAGTGAGGAGCCCCCGCTCCCAACCCCTCACACACCCCCAGCAAGGGGATCAAAGGGGACGAACCCCTCTCCGCCTCGTATGGGGGGGGGGGTAAATATTGTCTCAAGGCGACGTCTTCCAATGCGAGGAAGCCACGCGTCACACGGGGGAGGGGGGAGATCCTGGTGAGACCCCCGCGGCCCCTCCCCTCGCTCCGCCGCCACTACCCACCCCTTCCCCCAGGAGGTACCTCGACTCCCAGCTCCACTCTCATCCTCACCCCAGCTCCACTCTCATCATCCTCCCAGCTCCACTCTCATCCTCACCCCAGCTCCACTCTCCTCCTCCCAGCTCCACTCTCCTCCTCCCAGCTCCACTCTCCTCCCAGCTCCACTCTCCTCCTCACCCCAGCTCCACTCTCCTCCTCCCAGCTCCACTCTCATCCCACCCCAGCTCCACTCTCATCCTCACCCCAGCTCCACTCTCCTCATCCCAGCTCCACTCTCATCCCACCCCAGCTCCACTCTCATCCTCACCCCAGCTCCACTCTCCTCCCAGCTCCACTCTCCTCCTCACCCCAGCTCCACTCTCATCATCATCCCAGCTCCACTCTCCCCCTCACCCCAGCTCCACTCTCCTCCTCACCCCAGCTCCACTCTCCTCCTCACCCCAGCTCCACTCTCCTCCTCCTCCCAGCTCCACTCTCATCATCGCTCCACTCTCATCCTCACCCCAGCTCCACTCTCCTCCTCACCCCAGCTCCACTCTCCTCCTCCTCCCAGCTCCACTCTCCTCCTCACCCCAGCTCCACTCTCCTCCTCCCAGCTCCACTCTCCTCCTCCCAGCTCCACTCTCCTCCTCACCCCAGCTCCACTCTCATCCTCATCCCAGCTCCACTCTCCTCCTCATCCCAGCTCCACTCTCCTCCTCATCCCAGCTCCACTCTCCTCCTCCCAGCTCCACTCTCCTCCTCCCAGCTCCACTCTCATCCTCACCCCAGCTCCACTCTCCTCATCATCCCAGCTCCACTCTCATCCTCATCCCAGCTCCACTCTCCTCCTCCCAGCTCCACTCTCCTCCTCCCAGCTCCACTCTCATCCTCACCCCAGCTCCACTCTCCTCATCATCCCAGCTCCACTCTCCTCCTCATCCCAGCTCCACTCTCCTCATCCTGCCACCTCCACTTTCCTCCTCCTCCCAGCTCCACTCTCCTCATCCCAGCTCCACTCTCTTCCTCAGCTCCACGCTCACCGCTAGCTCCACCCTGCCCCTCCCCCCTTCTCCCCCTGCTACCCCCTGCCCCTCCCCCTGCCGCCTCCGCCACATCCACAGTCCCAATATCAGACCCAGCTTTTCGCACTTTGCCAACGGATAAAAATCCGCGGTAGCCTTACAGCTATTAATGAAAGCTCAGTCTCTTACACTCTGAAAGTGACGAGTCTTCACTAAACAGTACATTTCCGCCGATTTCTAATCAACAGTGCAAGTTACTCTTTGCGCTTCTTAGTTGAAGCATCTTGTAGAGGAAGTCGCGTTTCACGTTTGTGGAGATCTTCCACGGATTTCAATTCGAGGCATTTTTTGTTTGAAGCTGCGATTCTGCCACTCCCCCCTCCCCCACACAACTCCCTCCCTCCCTCACCCCACCACTCCCCCACCACTCCCCCACACAACTCCCTCCCTCCCTCCCTGCGTCCCTCACCCCACTCCACCACACTCGCATCACCACTCCCCGCACCACCCCGGTGTCATACGCAGACACACAAAGACGACACCTGCCTGACAACACCTGGGCTCGCGTGAGGCTCCCGTCGCCAAATCGTCGTCATCACAATCCCCGTGAGGTCCGATGCGAGACGCGCTGTCATCATAACGAGTGAGAGACCATCGCACGCGATAGCACAACGCGTAGTGTCGTCGTCGTTGCTCATTGAAGCCTCGGCTCGTGAGGTTGCGCCACGCTGGAATCGACCTTCCACGGCTCCATCTCCATCTGGGGCCAATTAGCCCGGCTCCGGGATCGCACCCAATCCCCGCCACGTGGAGGTCACGACCGCCGGACCGAGGGGAGGAGGAAGAGCGAGGGAGAGAGCGCGGGGAGAGTGGGCGAGAGGGGGAGAGACGCACAGCGAGTGAGTGAGAGAGAGCGAGAGCAGACGGGAGCGAAGTAAGTAGCAACTCTGTGTGTGTGTGAGTTGTGACTGTGTGTGTGTGAGTTGTGACTGTGTGTGTGTGAGTTGTGACTGTGTGTGTATGAGTTGTGACTGTGTGTGTATGAGTTGTGACTGTGTGTGTATGAGTTGTGACTGTGTGTGTGTGAGTTGTGACTGTGTGTGTATGAGTTGTGACTGTGTGTGTGTGAGTTGTGACTGTGTGTGTGTGAGTTGTGACTGTGTGTGTATGAGTTGTGACTGTGTGTGTATGAGTTGTGACTGTGTGTGTATGAGTTGTGACTGTGTGTGTGTGAGTTGTGACTGTGTGTGTATGAGTTGTGACTGTGTGTGTGTGAGTTGTGACTGTGTGTGTGTGTGAGTTGTGACTGTGTGTGTGTGAGTTGTGACTGTGTGTGTGTGAGTTGTGACTGTGTGTGTATGAGTTGTGACTGTGTGTGTATGAGTTGTGACTGTGTGTGTATGAGTTGTGACTGTGTGTGTGTGAGTTGTGACTGTGTGTGTATGAGTTGTGACTGTGTGTGTGTGAGTTGTGACTGTGTGTGTGTGTGAGTTGTGACTGTGTGTGTGTGAGTTGTGACTGTGTGTGTATGAGTTGTGACTGTGTGTGTATGAGTTGTGACTGTGTGTGTGTGAGTTGTGACTGTGTGTGTGTGAGTTGTGACTGTGTGTGTGTGAGTTGTGACTGTGTGTGTGTGAGTTGTGACTGTGTGTGTGTGAGTTGTGACTGTGTGTGTGTGAGTTGTGACTGTGTGTGTGTGAGTTGTGACTGTGTGTGTGTGAGTTGTGACTGTGTGTGTGTGAGTAGCAACTCTGTGTATGAGTTGTGACTGCGTGTGTTAGTTGTGATTGTGTGTGTATGAGTGGTGACTGTGTGTGTATGAGTTGTGACTGTGTGTGTATGAGTTGTGACTGTGTGTGTGTGAGTTGTGACTGTGTGTGTATGAGTTGTGACTGTGTGTGTGTGAGTTGTGACTGTGTGTGTATGAGTTGTGACTGTGTGTGTATGAGTTGTGACTGTGTGTGTGTGAGTTGTGACTGTGTGTGTGTGAGTTGTGACTGTGTGTGTATGAGTTGTGACTGTGTGTGTATGAGTTGTGACTGTGTGTGTGTGAGTAGCAACTCTGTGTATGAGTTGTGACTGCGTGTGTTTGTTGTGATTGTGTGTGTATGAGTTGTGACTGTGTGTGTATGAGTTGTGACTGTGTGTGTATGAGTTGTGACTGTGTGTGTGTGAGTAGCAACTCTGTGTATGAGTTGTGACTGCGTGTGTTAGTTGTGATTGTGTGTGTATGAGTGGTGACTGTGTGTGTGAGTCGTGACTGCGTGTGTGAGTTGTGACTGTGTGTGTATGAGTTGTGACTGTGTGTGTGTGTGAGTCGTGACTGCGTGTGTAGTATTTGAGTTGTGGCCGAGGGTTGCAGGAGTGGCGTGCGTAACGACTCCTGTGCGACCTCCACCGTCTCCGCCGCGTTATCTCGGTGCGGAGTGAGGCGACGTCGAGTTGTCACATCGTGCAGTCGAGCTGCCCTCTCGACAAGCAGCTGTCTCGCTGTCGCGTCTTCACGGTCAGGTCGAGTTCTATTTAAAGCAGCAGTGCACGAGTTCCTGCGGCTCAATGAGCAGTGCGGCCATCGTTGGTGCTCTCATCCTGCAGGGCCAAGCAGTGGTGGAAATTCCACATTCTTATGGCAGGGGGCGAGTCTATCAACAGGACAATCGCTGTTGACTTGCCCACAAAGTGGTAGTCGTTTTATGGACCCTGGAGGGAAGAATGATTGGCGGAGCACAACCAGGAGTTGAACTCGCACCAGCAAACCTTCCCATTGCCGAGCCCAGGGGTCGACATCGACGTCGCGACATCTCACAGCCGCGCTTCGTGTCGAGTCGTCTTCAGCGCGACGTTCAGTCGGTACCGTCACGTGACCGCCGTGAAATAATCCGTGCAGGAACCCACGTGGTCAGCAGCGCACCCCGTGCAGGCGAGGGGGGGGGGGCTGTGGGGTAGGGGGATACTGGGTGACAGCATTCCGCACCATGCAAGCGGGGACTTGACGATTGTTACCGATTCATCGACTGCTGCTGCTGCGTCATCACAGGAGGTGCGGTGCCAGGTGGAGCCGGTAGAACCGGTACAGATCCTGGTCGAGTGACTTTGAACGATTCGATTTAAATTGACGTAGGAAAGGGGTGGGGTGGGGGGCTGTTGCGGGCTCGGAGGGGGATCGGGTGTCTGGCTCCCAGAATAGACGGACAGTGAAGGTCCAGACACGGCGGCGCGCTCGTCTCTCGTGTTCACCATCAGGGCCTCTCCTCCTCCTCCCGCCGCTGCCGCTGCTGCTGCTGAGTCTCCACTCGCCACCTCTTTCCTCTCTGTCCGGCAATCTCGTTTGACCACTGATTTGTAAATGTGTGGAGACTAAGTCTAAGTACTGTAGTAGAAGCCGTAGCGATAGGTATACTGGATGTGGTGTGCCCGGGTGCGGACATATTCTGCGGGGCGCTTTGACGGCTGAAATGTATTCCTGGCCATAACCCCAAGCACCAACCCTAGCCCCACCTCTAACACAACAGTAACCCTAGCCCCAACTCTAACACAACACCAACCCTAGCCCCAACTCTAACACAACACCAACCCTAGCCCCCACTCTAAGACAACACCAACCCTAGCCCCAACTCTAACACAACACCAACCCTAGCCCCCACTCTAAGACAACACCAACCCTAGCCCCAACTCTAACACAACACCAACCCTAGCCCCCACTCTAACACAACACCAACCCTAGCCCCCACTCTAACACAACACAAACCCTAGCCCCAACTCTAACACAACACCAAGCCCTCGTTATAGCCCTGGCCCCTGTCCCCCCCTCTCTCCTCGCTGCTCCTCCTGAGCCCCGAGCCCTGCCCCTCTCTGTCTGCCCAAGCCTCCCTGCCCCTCTCTGTCTGCCCCGACCTCCCTGCCCCCTCCCCGCTCCTCCTGCTGATCCTTTTGCGCAACGGTCCTCCGCTGCCCTTCTCGTGGCGCGGTGCCACGCGTAAAGACTTGGAGCGGTGGCGCGGTGATTAGCGCACTGCGCAAAGAGTCTGGTAGCAAGAGTTCGATTCCAGGCTACGGCTCTCATCAGTGGCGAGACGTCACTGATGAGAGCCGTCCACAGAGGAGATGCAACGATGATGAGATCAGCTGCTCGCGTGGCGTGCAAGTGCCGGGTGGATGATCCACATCGCAGGGATCCAGCAGTGGATTGACCATGGCTGATGACGAGGAACAGCGATATGTGGAGACGCGGAAGCCGATTACAAAGTTACAACGGTGAAGGTGAAAAGACGACGAAATATCGCGATGATCGTCGCAGAGGGGGGAGAAACCACGGCGATGATATCCCACCGGAGCGATAACGAATCATTCTTCAGTCGCTCGTGCTAGAAGCTCGGCTGGAGAGGCGGGATGAGATGTCCGCCTCTCCAGAGGGACGCGCAGGGGATGTCACAACAGGGGAGTGAACCCCTCCTGCCCCCCCTGCTGCCCCCCCTCCTGCCCCTGCTCCCCCTCCTCCCCCTGCCCTCCCTCCTGCCTCTGCTCCCCCCCCCCTCCTGCCCCCTGCTCCCCCCCCTCCTGCCCCTGCTCCCCCCCTCCTGCCCCCTGCCCCCCCTCTCCTGCCCCTCCTCTCCCTGCTCCCCCCCTCCTGCCTCTGCTCCCCCCCTCCTGCCTCTGCCCCCCCCCCCTCCTGCCTCTGCCCCCCCCCCTCCTGCCCCCTGCTCCCCCCCCCTCCTGCCCCTGCTCCCCCCCTCCTGCCCCCTGCCCCCCCTCTCCTGCCCCTCCTCCCCCTGCTCCCCCCCTCCTGCCTCTGCTCCCCCCCCTCCTGCCTCTGCCCCCCCCCCTCCTGCCTCTGCTCCCCCCCCTCCTGCCTCTGCTCCCCCCCTCCTGCCTCTGCCCCCCCCCCTCCTGCCCCCTGCTCCCCCCCCCCTCCTGCCCCTGCTCCCCCCCTCCTGCCCCCTGCCCCCCCTCTCCTGCCCCTCCTCCCCCTGCTCCCCCCCTCCTGCCTCTGCTCCCCCCCCTCCTGCCTCTGCCCCCCCCTCCTGCCTCTGCCCCCCCCCTCCTGCCTCTGCTCCCCCCCTCCTGCCTCTGCCCCCCCCCTCCTGCCTCTGCTCCCCCCCCTCCTGCCTCTGCCCCCCCCCCCCTCCTGCCTCTGCCCCCCCCCCCTCCTGCCTCTGCTCCCCCCCCCCTCCTGCCTCTGCCCCCCCCCCTCCTGCCTCTGCCCCCCCCCCTCCTGCCTCTGCCCCCCCCCCCTCCTGCCTCTGCCCCCCCCCCCTCCTGCCTCTGCTCCCCCCCCTCCTGCCTCTGCCCCCCCCTCCTGCCTCTGCCCCCCCCCCTCCTGCCTCTGCCCCCCCCCTCCTGCCTCTGCCCCCCCCCCCTCCTGCCTCTGCCCCCCCCCCTCCTGCCTCTGCCCCCCCCCCTCCTGCCTCTGCTCCCCCCCCCCCTCCTGCCCCTGCTCCCCCCCTCCTGCCCCCTGCCCCCCCTCTCCTGCCCCTCCTCTCCCTGCTCCCCCCCTCCTGCCTCTGCTCCCCCCCTCCTGCCTCTGCCCCCCCCCCTCCTGCCTCTGCCCCCCCCCCCTCCTGCCCCCTGCTCCCCCCCCCTCCTGCCCCTGCTCCCCCCCTCCTGCCCCCTGCCCCCCCTCTCCTGCCCCTCCTCCCCCTGCTCCCCCCCTCCTGCCTCTGCTCCCCCCCTCCTGCCTCTGCCCCCCCCTCCTGCCTCTGCTCCCCCCCCTCCTGCCTCTGCCCCCCCCCTCCTGCCTCTGCTCCCCCCCCTCCTGCCTCTGCCCCCCCCCTCCTGCCCTGCTCCGACAAGTCCCCGGCAACGCGCGACTTGGCTGAGTCGAGAAGCCACCGAGACGACTTTCACAGACAGAGGCAATTGGTGAGCCAGCGCCTGTCCCCCCTCGGGCTGTAATGGGCGAGGCCGCTTTCTCTCCCAGGTCTCGTTTATCACCAGCGGGGTACAGTTGGTGAGCACAGTAGGGCATCAAGGCCCTGAACGCCGAGCGGCCAGCAACAGGCAGCGCTGTCTAAGTTGTACGGCTGAGAGAGTGTAACGCGCGTTTGTTGAATCGAGCGAGGTTATGAGCTGTTGTTGGTGTGGGGGGAGACGAGGGTGGGAGGGAGGGAAGGGCTTCAGTGTGGTGAGCGGGTGGGTGGTTGCGTGGGTTGTGACTCGCAGTAGGGTGAGTGTGTGGGTGAGTGTGTGGGTGAGTGAGTGGGTGAGTGTGTGGGTAAGTGTGTGGGTGAGTATGTGGGTGAGTGTGTGGGTGAGTGTGTGGGAGAGTGTGGGTTGTGTTGGTTTTTGGACACCGTGGTGGTTGTTGAACACAGTGTGGTGGTTGAGACTAAACATTGTCTGCCAGCCCGAGTTCTCAGCACGGGTGGAGGAGGAGTCCGTGAGTGAGTTCGACGGGACCAGGGTGCGTGGTGGTGGTGGTGGTAGTCGGAGTAGCGGTAGCGGAGTGACGAGAAGGCAACTGGTGACCGTGGCGAGTGGAGTGAATTGATGAGCGCTGCAGCCTACTACTGTAGAAGGAGTGGTGGTGTCTGGAATGGGGGGGGGGACATTTGGCGCTCGAGGCAGATGGAAAGGAAATCAGCCAAGAACTCAGAATGCGGCGAGACGCGGAGCGGAGTGGGGGGAGGAGGGGAGGGGGCCTCGACTGTGGCCACGAGGAGTTAACGGAGCCGATTCAAGTGGAGCTCTGCCTCGCACCATCCAGCAGCGGCCATCCAACTCAGACAACCACCTTCCATGTAGCCTGCAGCTTGGCTTACTCCCTGGCAACAACCCCCATCTCTCCTGCCCTCGCCCAGCAGCATCACCCTGCTCCTGCTGCTACTCCCTGCCCCCAGCTACGGCAGGGCCTACCCCCACCACTACCCCTACCACTACCCCTACCCCCACTACTACCCCCACCACTATAACTAACCCTATCACTACCACTACCCCTACCCCTATAACTACCACTACCCCTATACATACCCCTACAACTACCCCTACAACTACCACTACCCTATCACTACCCCTATCACTACCACTACCCCCACCACTATCCCTATCACTACACCAATCACTACCCCTACCACGACCCCTACCGCTACCCCAACCCCTATCACTACCCTTACCATTACCCCAACCGCTACCCCTCCTAAACCACTGTCACTTATCCAGTCACCATAACTACACCACCACTTTTAATAAACCCCTTTATTTTAACCATCATCACCTCATGCACAATTGTATAATTGTTTTTGAGCAGCTTAAATTATAGCGCTATCTAAATCTATATAGGATAAGAACTAGCCCGAACTAACGAGCCAACTAGCCACGACTACCAACCTTACCGAACTATCACTAACGAGCCAAGCAGCCACCAGTACGTACCCGGACTGGATAGCTTTGCAACCAGCCACTCCTAATACAGCCCTACCACTAAGCCCCCTGCAGTTGCAGCCGTATCCCTCGCCAGCGAAGCGACGACCTCCAGCGAGGAGCTCTTTCCATAACGCGAGCCCAGGGGTCGACAGCCTTGGAGAGACGAAGGCTAAGACGAAGAAGAAGAGACATTTTTTGAAAAATTATTTTTGTCTTTGACCAAAATAATTGGAGAGCGGCATCACACGCAGAACTCCTTGTACGTGAACACAAACTCGGCAGCTATGCAGCAGACGACAACAACAACGACACATTCTGACTTAAATAACACGTATGGGATGGAATAAACGGCGTCGATTTAGTTTTGTTTTTGTTGCTGCCACCAAGACAACCACAGTGACCCATTCCCTTGCCATATTTCATCAATTTATTTTAGTTAAATTATATTTTAAGATAGAAGTTTTTTTTTAACGGCTTCCCACATGGGAGGGGGGGGGCAGCCAAAGAGCCACAGGTTCGTGACCCCTCGGCCTCGCCACGAGACCAGGAGTCGCCCACCGAGAAACTCGACCCGTGCCCGACTCCCGGGCTTGACGTCCACCTTGGGGCTTTTGCTCGAATTCCCACGTGGGACCCCTTTAAGAAGCACGTGACGGCAGCAGCAGCAGCAGCGCGCAGGGCCCCGTGCAGAGGTGATGGGGGACACGGACGCACAAAGACAAAGATCACCCGTGTAGCCTAAACATACTGTAGGGGGCAAGTGCTGTTAGCGAGCAGCACCTATCACGGCCGGCACCGGACACGGGTGGGTGGTCTTTGTAATCACGCTCGGCCGTCTTTGTTTCCCTAGTGTAGGTATGTTGAACTTCTTTCGCACCGTACGTAGCCAACCGTGATAATCGGAGGTACAAATTTGAGGCTGAGTCGACCTAGGTGAGGCCCAGTACTGGTTCAGATAATCATCACCGATGTTGGTGGCCGCGAGGGAGAATCGAATTCGGGTCACCGGGTTCGTAACGCAGCGAGATAATCACTGCGACACCGATCCCCACAGACACGCACGCTGACACCCACAAGACAAAGATCCCCCGTATAGCCTTAACAGACTGTAGGGGCAAGTGCTGTTAGCGAGCACCTATGAAGGCCGGAACGGTACACGAACGAGGGGGTGGGTGGCCAGCACCACGCCCGACCGTCTTTGTCTCCCCAGTGGCGATGTTTACACACCACACCAGGTACTCATTTAAGGCTGAGTCGACCTAGGGGAGGCCCAGGACCGGTTCAGATAATCGTCACTGGTGTTAGCCGTGAGCGGGAATCGAACCCGGGTCGCCAGGTTTATAGCGCAGCGCGCTAACCGTTATACTACCGCTCCCCATTCGCTGATACACACACACTGACACACACACATTGACACACACACACTGACACGTACGCTGATACACACACACTGACACACACACACTGACACACACACTGACACGCTGACACACACACACATTGACACACACACTGACACATACACACTGACACACACACTGACACACACACATTGGCACACACACACTGACACGTACGCTGATACACACACACTGACACACACACACTGACAAGTTGACACATACACACTGACACACACACACTGACACACACACACGCACCTGCTCTTGTCCATCACTCAGAGTCCCCGGCCCACTTAGCAGGAGGACTGCGCATTCTCCCCCCCCCCCACCACTCACGCTCCCCCCTCCCTATCCGTACTCTCTCGCTGTCTCGCTCTCTGCTCGCCTCACCTCCCCTCCTCTCGTCTCTCTCTAACCTCGTCTCCCCTATTCCCCCGTACTGTCTCGCTTCCCGGTCCCCCCTCTCTCTTTAGCTCTCTCTCTCTCTCCCACTCTCTCATCCCGTCTCCTCTCACCCTGCCCTCTCCCCTACTGTCCACTTGTTTCCACGCTCTCCTTCTACGCTCCCTCCTACGCTCTCCTTCCCTCGCTTTCTCCTACTCTCTCACTGTCTACTCTCCCCTCATCTCTCTCCCGTCTCTCTCTCTCTCATCACACCAACACGCTACCGGATACTCTCAGCAGCACTCGGAGTGTGCTATGCCCGCGTGTATCCAGAGCTTCCAGTCATTAACATTCTAATAATTGTCAGTGAGGTTACTTGGCAGTAGCAGAATAATTTGTTGGAGACGTCGACCTGGTTCACGCGGACGTGAACCGTACCGTGCCAGCTGGGATTCTGTGGGGAGTTCTCGATCTGTGAGGCCGGCTGGGTGCGTGGGGTCACTCGCGGTTAGCAAAAAGGATCGAGTGAGTGTGGGGGGGGGGGGGCTCTGTGCATCTCTTGTGAAACCCAACCACCACCACCACCATCTCCACCATCACCGTCTCATCGTCATCTCCACCATCACCCGCCAGGTCACGACGCGTGCTGCAGGAGGAGAATCCAGGACAACGCCGATGACGATGACGACGGTGGCGGCCACGGCGATGATGACGGCGATGATGATGACGACGTCCAAGCGGCCGCGTCGCCGCGTGGGCTCGGGGAGGATGCTGCCGCTGCTGGTGATGGGGGCGGTGATGGCAACGTCGCTCGTGATGGCCATGGGACCTCAGGCCGCGTGGGCTCACGGCGGCGATGTCGCGGGTGATGGCGGCGATGGCCACGAGGAGTTCGCCGCTCACGATGGAGAAGCGCCGGCGGTGGACGACCACGAAGTCCATTTTGACGACCGCGACTTGGATGGTGGCGATGTTGCTGCTGGTGGTGATGCCGACGTCGATGGTGATGTTGATGATGGTGGCAATGCTGAAGGTGACATCGGCGGTGATGATGGCGGTGGTGATGTTGATGCCTATGGCGGTGATGTTGATGATGGTGGTGATGACAACGACATCACCGATGGTGTTGATGATGAAGCGGAACAGGAAACAACGGAGGGAGATGTGGATGATGGGGTTGATGATGGTGGTGATGGTGGTGCAGACTTCGCAGATGAAGGCACTGATGATGATGATGTCGGAGATGTTGTCGAGGAACATGAGAGCGCACAGGCAGATGCCGTGACGAATGATGAAGATAATGACGATGATGTAGCTCAAGATGATCATGCAGCTGATGAAGTTAACGATGGCAGCGATGTTAATCAGAACGATGACGCTAATGACGTAGACGAAGAGAGTGATCAGGCAGGGCACGAGGAAGAGGAAGAGAATGTGGCAGTAGGAGGAGGAGCCGACGATGATGATGAGGAGGACGAGGTGACGAGTGAAGATGTTCTGGACCAGGAGCAAGAGAATGAGGAGGAGCAGTGGTCGGAACAAGGGGAAGATGTGGGAGAGGAGGAGGGGCAGGAGGAGGAGGGAGACACAACCCAGTGCACAGAGCAAGGTGGTGACGGCGAGGAGGATGAGGAGGTGGACGTGGAGGATGAGGAGGTTGTGGAGGAGGTGGTGGAGCAGGTGGTGTTGGACACGACTCAAGGTAAGGAGCGGACCCGTACTCATCTGACAGAGACTCCACGCCGCTGTTTCCCATCGATCGATCTCCTCGGTGCATCTCCACTCAGTGCTTGCCGTGCCACCCAAACCGCTGCACGGAGTGGGTGGCACGTGACTAGCAGCAGCCACAGCCATAGCGATAGGCATTCAGGACGTGGTTTGCCGGGTGCGGAATTATTTTCAGGGTCGCTGGTAGCCTGGGGTGAGCACGACGGTCGAGTAGCACGTGTGCGTGCTTTCTGTGTGGCTGCAAGGTGGCCAGTAGATGTCTGCACAACAACGGATTGCTGAATTCATCCGTGCGGAGCTCAGAGTGTGTGTGTGTCTGTGTGTGAGCCCCATCATTAGCATGTACGTACTCTATGCTGAACTTCTTTCGCACCGTGCGTCGCCAACCGTGCGAATCGGAGGCGCCCGCTACCAGACATCTCCGCTAGAGGGCGGCAGAGTCGGCGGCGGCGCAGGGAATCTCTCCGCTGCGTCTTCGGGTTAAACCGCGTGTCTCTCGGCGGAGTGTCCGACGTTTCACGACACATGTTGGGAGCTTCTTCTTCAGGAGCTGAAATGGGCGACTCACGTTCGTCAGTGAAATGATTATCACAATCGTCATCATCATTATCATCATCAGTGACAGTATAAATCATAATCACTGTCATTAGGTGATAACACGAGGGCGTCTTTTCTCACTCGAGATTTTCGGGAACGCTTCTAGACTGGCTTGAAGTCGGGAATATCGGCGTAAGGCACTACCACGAGAGTACAAGCTACGTATATCCGTATCATTGCACCCTATACTGTATTCCTAAGTACTGTCCGTGTGCACATCTGGTAACCCAAAGCAACCCTACCGATAACAACCTCCCTCCCTCCGCCACCTCCCCTCGACCCCCTTGCGCCTCCCCCCTCGTCTGCTCACAGAGGAGCCGCAGGATCGCTCCGGGAAGGACGAGGCAGCGTACCAGGACGGGTCCCTGTGTGCCCTCTGCTCTCTGTGTCACGTGAGTGAGAGGTTGCACGGTCGTCGTCATCATCTTTAACTCCGAACAATCACTGATGGTACACCCAGCACAGATTCTGCTCAGATTGCTGTCACCCTGGGGTTGAGTGCTCCGTTCCTACCTCACAGCACCACTCGCTAGAGTCCCGAGTGAAGCAGCAGGCAGGCTGAGCGGTGATCCGGAACTCGCGGATTCACTCCACAGTCACTCGCTCACTCGCCGTCAGTCAGTCGCCTCCTCATCACTCCTCTACCGCTACCACCGCCATGGTTACCGCTCGCGTGAACGTCACTCTTTTATTCCTCCACCCGTGTTGAAGACTCGGTCTGTGCCAGATGCTGACTGTGTTGTCTCATCCACCACCACACTGTGTTCAACAACCACCACCACACTGCAGGCCACAACAACTCGCTCAACCACACATTCACCCACCAACTCACACACTCACTACACTGCAAGTCACAACTCGCTCATCCACTCCAACTTACCCACTCACTCACTCACCCACTCACTCACCCACCCACTCACTCACCCACTCACTCACCCACTCACTCACCCACTCACTCACCCACCCACCCACCCACTCACTCACTCACACACTCACTCACTCACTCACCCACCCACCAACTCACACACTCACGACACTGCAAGTCACAACTCGCTCATTCACTCACCAACTTACCTACTCACTCACTCACCCACCCACTCACTCACACACTCACTCACACACTCACCGACCAACTCACACACTCACTACACTGCAAGTCACAACTCGCTCATCCACTCCACCTTACCCACTCACCCACTCACTCACCCACCCACTCACTCACCCACTCACTCACTCACCCACCCACCCACTCACTCACTCACGCACCCACCCACCCACTCACACACTCACCCACTCACTCACTCACCCACCCACTCACTCACACACTCACCCACTCACTCATTCACCCCACTCACTACGCTGCGGGTCACAATGCTGCTCCTTCTCTCCCACTGCCCTACTTTGGAATTCGCTGTTAGATATCAAATTTGAATGAACAACATCTGACTGGGATTTGCTCTCCAGCTCACCGGCTGAGCGAACTGGAACGATCACCATCGGCGCGTCATAAAGCCGCTCGAGCACCGCGTGCCAATTTCATTTGCTTGGCCGTGTCGGGTCGTGGAGGGTCTTCACGACACAAACTTGGCCCAGATCATCACGTGACATTACCACGTGTGTTTTTTAATGAATTATTCAGTTCACTCATTGCATCGTTGCATTTCTCGCTTTGCCAAGTCCGAGTTGACTGTTTGTCAACGTCTCACAGTTATATAATTCCACACACTTGGTCCGTGTCCCAAGCGTTATTTAATGTGAATTCCAACGCAGATGGTTATGAAACCAAAAACGTGACATTCATCAAAATCCTCAGATGAAACAATAATCTTCACTAGAGCCTACTTCCGATCCTCCCTGATCACAACCCCCAACTCTTCTCTCCTCGCCCAGCCTCGTCCTGCCACTGCTGCTCCCCTGCCCCCACCCCCAGCTACGACCAGGCCGAGCCCAACCCCGATCACTACCCCGACCTCTATCACTACCCCAACCCCTATCACTACCCCAACCCTGATCACTACCCCAACCCCTATCACTACCCCAACCCCAACCCCGATCACTACCCCGACCCCTACCACTACCCCAACCCCTATCACTACCCCAGCCCCTACCACTACCCCAACCCCTACCACTACCCCGACCCCTATCACTACCCCTATCACTACCCCTACCTCTATCACTACCCCACCCCCTATCACTACCCCTATCACTACACCAACCCCTATTACTACCCCTACCTCTATCATTACCCCAACCCCAACCCCTATCACTACCCCAACCCCTATCACTACCCCTACCACTACCCCAACCCCTATTACTACTCCTACCTCTATCATTACCCCAACCCCAACCCCTATCACTACCCCAACCCCTATCACTACCCCAACCCCTATCACTACCCCTACCACTACCCCAACCCCTATTACTACCCCTACCTCTATCACTACCCCTACCCCAACCCCGATCACTACCCAAACCCCTACCACTACCCCAACCCCTATCACTACCCCAACCCTGATCACTACCCCAACCCCAACCCCGATCACTACCCCAACCCCTACCACTACCCCAACCCCTATCACTACCCCAACCCCCATCACTACCCCAACCCTTATCACTACCCTAACCCCTATCACTACCACAACCCCTATCACTATCCCAACCCCTATCACTACCCCAACCCCCATCACTACCCCAACCCTTATCACTACCCCAACCCCTATCACTACCCCAACCCCTATCACTACCCCAACCCCTATCACTACCCCAACCCCCATCACTATCCCAACCCCTATCACTACCCCAACCCCCATCACTACCCCAACCCTTATCACTACCCCAACCCCTATCACTATCCCAACCCCTATCACTATCCCAACCCCTATCACTACCCCAACCCCTATCACTACCCCAACCCTTATCACTACCCCAACCCCTATCACTACCCCAACCCCTATCACTACCCCAACCCCTATCACTATCCCAACCCCCATCACTACTCCAACCCCTATCACTCCTTAACCACGCCCACCTACTCTCCTGTCTCCATAACCACCACCACTTTTATTAACAAACCCCACTCTTCATTATCTCAATCACTATCATCTTACGCACAATTGTGTAATTATTGTTAGGCAACGAGGCGCTGCTCTATAACATCTATGTCACGTGATGGATCTCGCATCGTCCTCACTCGGCGGGGAGTAGGTGACAGCATCACAGCATCACCATCACGAGCAGCATCGTGGAGAACACAAGGAACAACATAATTATTATTATTATTTATACCTCCTTCACGTGCCTCTCTCCCTCCACAAAATACACACAAGTTTAAGATGTAATCTTTTTTTTTACACATCCCATCAGCCACACGGCATTCCTCCTCCTTCTGGGAGTGCGTCTCGTGAGAGGCGTTGGGTTACGAGCAAAGCTCTGCACGGGTTTCCACGTTCGGCGTCTCATCAGCAGAGTCGGGCTCGCTTCCAACGGTGCTGCTAGACACGGGCTCCAAGTTCGACGCGAAGCCAAACAAAATAGCCAGCACGGGATGGCGGCGGCTTCCCTCTGGCTACCCCTGATCCTCCACCGCACCTCCCCCCTGCCCCCCCCCCTCCAACCCCCCCTCCCCCCCCAGGGCTGTGACACCACGTGCAGGCAGTGTCCGTGTGAGGAGGGCGATGAGAGTCCGCACTGCGCCAACTGCAAGGTGCGTGCATGTCCCCTACTTAATTAATAGATAGATACATAAATACAACCTGATACACCTGGGAGCATAGACGCTGGTAGCATAGTACAGGACAACCATTGCTTTTGCTGCGGTGCCCTCTGCTGCTGCTTCTGTCCACCACGTGGCAGCTCTGCAGCACCTTGCCTTGCACGAGTTTTATACGCGCCATTAAGAAGGGCCGTTGCCCGAAACGTCGCACGTTTAAATTGAGTGTCCGTCGCGCATGCCGGTGGGCGACCAGCCACGCCCTATTGTCCAGGGCCACCCTGCTTAAGGCGCCACGGTGGCTAGGAGATGTTAACTACCTCGCCTGGTATGCAGGAGGTCGTGGGTTCGATCCCGACCTTGACGCCAGCTGTATATTTGGAGTTTGTGTATATCATGGGTTTAGAGTCTTTGGCTGCTATACGTTTCCGCACGACGATGATAAGACACTTCGTCGAGATATCGTTTGTGATAGCCAGGTCGCTTCTGATAAGCAGCTACATCGCACAGTGGACCTTACCCGGTCAAATAAAAATAGTGACGAGCTTCCGACACGGCCTTCGTAACCGCCCTGCCCCCCGACGTGCTTTATGAGCTTTGTCTTTGCCTTTGTCGCAGTATTGCCACGCGTGTCACCTCTGTCCGGTTCTCTGCGACACCTTGTGTCAGCCAGGTGACTTCACACACACGGACACGCACACACACACGGGAGTGTTCAGTTTTGTGTCATTCCCCCGAAACCTCCAATTAGCGCGGCTTGCTACGTATGGCGTGAAAGAATATCTCCATACATATGTGCAAACAACATCGACTGCCATTCTCCACTAAGTGGTGGTGACATTACCACGGCGCTTGTGCCAGGCTGGGTGCACTCCGAGGCCACGTAAAGTATCGAAGGCTTGCTGGCAGTAGGTCACACAGCACAACCCATACGCAGGTGCCATGGGTTGACTCTGAGATTACTGGCATATGCACCACCTGTGCCCCCTACTGTGCTAACTTGCTAAGTTTTAGCACATACGTAATTACACACATAATGACATGTACATAAGTGCATACACGCACACAGAAATTGATAAATATCCCCCCTATAGCCTCAACATACTGTATGGGCAAGTGCTGCTATAGCGAGCACCTATGAAGGTCGGCACGTCACACGAGGGGGTGGGTGGCCAGCACCACGCCCGGCCGCCTTTGTCTCCCAAGGGGTGGCATTTACACTCCGCACCAGATACTCATTTAAGGCTGAGTCGACTTAGGGGAGCACTAGGACCGGTTCAGACACACTCACAGTTCGTGGTTGGTGATGTTGTTAATCAAGTCGTCGTTGTTGTTCGAATAGTTGTGAATAGTTGTCGATAAAGGTTGATGATGATGCTGATGATGATGTTGTTAAGTTGATGTTGATGAGGTTGTTGTTCTAGTTGATGTTATTGCTGATGTTGTTGATGTCCTTGTTACACAACCTGTGTTTGTAACGCCCTGATTAATAACGCGGTCACACAAGCGGGATTAATTAGAGAACATCTCCTGACGAGCACATTCTACCCCCTGCCCCCCCTCCCCCCTGCCCCCCTCCCCCGCCCTTCCCTCTGCTCGCCCCCACGCGCAGGAGGATACGTGGATGGATTCAGTGGCTCCATTTACCAGTGAGTTGGGAAATTCAAATTATAGTCATAAGTGATACAGTATTATTTTCATCATTATCATCATAATAATCATAGTGATCCGTGAGAAAGTATAATCATACTCAGTATCATCAATATCAGCATCGCAATCATAATCACCATTCGGGATATCAGTATCATAATGATTTTTGATTGCATTATTATGCTCCACATCAGGGATGTGATTTCAGTATCATAATCATCATCAGTGGTATCATTATCACAATCACTATCATTATCAGTTTAAACATCACAATCATCCTCATCATCATGTGATATCATCGTCATTGGTAAAAACACGATCATCTTCCCTACACTAAATCCCCCTCCTCCCCAATTGTCACAATCATCTTCACCCCTCCCTCCCCCCCTCCCTCCCCCCCTCCCTCCCTCCCTCCCTCCCTCCCTCCCTCCCTCCCTCCCTCCCCCCCTCCCTCCCTCCCCCCCTGCCTCCCTCCCTCCCACCCTCCCACCCCTCCCTCCCTCCCACCCCTCCCTCCCTCCCCCCCTGCCTCCCTCCCTCCCCCCCTCCCTCACTCCCTCCCCCCCTGCCTCCCTCCCTCCCTCCCTCCCCCCCTGCCTCCCTCCCTCCCACCCTCCCACCCCTCCCTCCCTCCCACCCCTCCCTCCCTCCCCCCCTCCCTCCCTCCCTCCCTCCCTCCCCCCCTCCCTCCCTCCCCCCCTGCCTCCCTCCCTCCCACCCTCCCACCCCTCCCTCCCTCCCACCCCTCCCTCCCTCCCTCCCCCCCTGCCTCCCTCCCTCCCACCCTCCCACCCCTCCCTCCCTCCCACCCCTCCCTCCCTCCCTCCCCCCCTGCCTCCCTCCCTCCCCCCCTCCCCCCCTCCCTCCCTCCCTCCCCCCTGCCTCCCTCCCTCCCCCCCTCCCTCCCTCAGGACCGTCTCAGGTCTGTGGTCGGGATCGCAGCCGGCGTGAGGAGCGAGCGGTGATGTCGCATCCCCGAAACATCATCGACAACAACAACAGTCGTTACCACAACAATACAATATGCACAACAGCAACAATAATGATAACGCAATATAACAACAGTAACAGCAAAAAGCGACAGCGAACACAGAATGAGTTGTACGAGTGAAAGTAAAGCATTAATAATCATTAATACAGCCCCACACAATCAGGGCGGCTGGCGTAACCCTGCACCCCCCCCCCCCGCCTTCCCCCCCACTGCATATCTGCTTCCTCTGCTCCACGAGCAGAGGACACGTGGCCTACATATCCACAGCGACTCTCTGTCGTTGTCCTCGTGTCTCACCCTGCATCCGTGACTCACCACGGACCCGTGACTCACCATGCATCCATGACTCACCACGGATCCATGACTCACCATGCATCCTTGACTACGGATTCATCACTCACCATGGATTCATGACTCACCAGGATCTGTGACTTCACAAGTCAGTGGTGACTCACCACGGATCCGTGACTCACCACGGATCCGTGACTCACTACAGATCCGTGACTCACCATGGATCCGTGACTCACCACGGATCCGTGACTCACCATGGATCCATGACTCACCAGGATCTGTGACTTCACAAGTCAGTGGTGACTCACCATGGATCCGTGACTCACCACGAATCCGTGACTCACCACGAATCCGTGACTCACCACAGATCCGTGGTGACTCACCACAGATCCGTGACTCACCACGAATCCGTGACTGACCACTGAATCGGTGCCTCCTCTGCATCTCATTATCTCCCCCCCCCCCACCCAGTAATTAATTTAGAGGTTTCCAGACTTCAGTCCTCGCGACCCGCCACGTGTCGCCCTGCCCGTGTGTGCCAATCTCCGTCATTGTATCCGTGAGACGGGGACCGTGCGTTACAGGGCGTGTTCGGACAAGGCGAGATTGGAGAGTGGGGATTGCACTCCAAACATCTCTTGCGGCGAACTGCAGCAGCGACACGGCACCGAAGCCCTTCCAAATTAAGTTGTCGCACGCGCTGTGCGCGCCGGATGATTGGTAAACACGTCCAGCGTGATGCAGTAGCCGGGTGACGATTTAAATTAATTGATAGTAATTATATTAATAAAAAAAGGTATATTGATTAGATTCAGCGCTTGGTACCGGTCGTGACGGGACGCGTTTAACCAATCATCTGGCTTGTGTAGCGTGTAACGGTGTAGTTTGTACCTGCACTGTGATTGAGGCACGGCGACATGGGTTCCCACAATCCCTGACATTAAAGGAATCCACACAACAAAAAAGCACGGCTCTTCTCTTGTAGCTGCCGTCACGCTGCAGTGGCAGCAGTGGCACGAGCATTTCACCTGTAAGTCAATGGGGGAAACAGACGAATCGGCTGAAGCAGAAACGTGAAGCTACCAAATCTCCTGGCCCGGGGGTCGGGACTGTCCCAGTGGTGTCACCGACTCCCCCCCCCCACCCCCGTGTCTCCCCCACCCGAAGCGTCCTTTGGCCTTGTGAACTACACGTTCTGGCCTCGTGCTCGACTTATCCAGCAGTGGATTGATCATGGTGATGATGAAGCAGGCAAAGGGCGTTGCTACCCAGGCGAGCGGTGGTAGTGGTGGTGGCTACGCTGCACATAGCTGCCTATGATCCAGCACTGTGAAGGCAGCAGCGAGGGTCGGTGGATCACGCACAGATGTCGCGAAACTCCCTTCCCGTGGGCGTCGAGGAGGAGCCCGTGCCCTGGCTCGCCAGGAGAAGGCACTACAGCAAACATATAGATTCCATCTGCACGGGATAGGGTGTTGCCCCCTCTCACGCGTGGCTTTTATCCGGCTGCTCCCGTTTCATCCGACTTGTAAACACTTTTGTCGATGTCACCTTCGTATATAGAGGACCGCAGAGCTTGTGTAAATGTTGTCAACGCTGGGTCACCGCGTCCCTGTGGTTGCTTCTCACGCTTTTCTCTATGGGAGTTGAAATCAGTAATAATTAATATATAATTATTATTAATCGAGTAGGAGGCGGGGAAATAGGGAGGGAACCAATCACTCGCCGTGTGGGCGGTGCTAGTGCTGGAGTGGGCGTGGCTATGTAAAAGTGGGCGGACAGAGAGAGGAGCTGCCACCTCAACCACGTGTCCCGGCTGAGCCTCACTGAGGTGTGGTAGCTTCAAAGAGATGCTCGTAGACAGGCCACGTGGCAGGGTTTTCACTCCCATGATTCGTGATTGATGTGTTGATAAATCAACACGATGATCCTGTAACTTTAACTGAGCCGTGAGCGAGCCGAAACAATAATCCTTCACTTGTTTGGCTATGTCGAGGGTGGTGGAGGGTCTTACGACACAGCTATAGCCAGGTCATTACGTGGCCTAAAATTATGAATGTGGGCTTGCGAGTCCAGCGCAAATGTGACTATTGAATTGAAAGTCGTGTTTAAGATAATTCTACTGCTACTGGTGGTGGTGATGGTGGTGTGGTTGCTCCACTGAGCATACACGCCGATTGTGATGGTGAGTGCAGGTTGGCGGGGTGTGTTTTATTTGACGTGTTGTTTTTGGATGTTTGTGTTGAATTGATTTTAGTTTCGTTCGTCTGTAACGGGGTTATAGCGCGGGGTCATAACGCGCATTACACAGACACTGTGACACACACAGACAAAGATCCCCCGTGTAGCCTTAACGGACTGTTGGGGCAAGTGCTGTTAGCGAGCACCTATGAAGGCCGGCACGGCACACGAGGGGGTGGGTGGCTAACACCACGCCCGGCCGCTTTTGTCTCCTGAGTGGCGATGTTTACACACCGCGCCAGGTACTGATTTGAGGCTGAGTCGACCTACGCACATTGAGACACAGGCACACTGACACACCGACAAACGTAGAGAAAGATGCAGACACACTGACACAAACACTATAAACACAGACACACACTGACATACAAATACAGAGACATAAACACACAACGCCATTTGCCACGAAATGTCACCACAGCGCTTGTGCCAGGCTAGGTGCACTTTGAGGCCGTCACGTAAAGTGAGGCAGACTGTTGCTGCTGGCAGGAGGTCATGGGACTGACTCAGGTGCTATAGGTTTCATCGACTAAGGGTGACTGACAGATGCACCACGTGCGGTCCCCACTGCGCCATACACGCACACACGCACGCACACACGCACACACACACGCACACACGCACACACACACACGTGGAATATCTGTGTCAGGTGAGAGTGAGGAAGGGGTGGATGTATTGGGGATCGCCGCGCGGGATGGAGAACTGTGACTTGATTTGGTTTCCAGTAAAAATGCGAAATCACCTGAAGCCGACAACTGCGTGAATTTATTGTGCGCCATTCCACGCGGACACACAAAGATACACACAAAGATACCCCGTATAGCCTCTAGCAGCCTGTTAGGACAAGCGCTGTTAGCGAGCACCTATTTAGGCGGGCACGGCACGCGAAGGAATAGGTGGCCAACACCACGCCCGGCCGCCTTTGTCTCCCCAGTGCTTATGTCTACACACCGCACCTGTGCCCAGGACCGCTTCAAATATTCGTCACCGATGTTGGCCGTGAGCGGGAATCGAACTGGGGTGTCAGGGTTCGTAGCGTAGTGCGCTAACCACTACACTACCGCTCCCCACACACAGGCACACGCACACAGGCACACGCACACGGACGCACGCTCGCGCACAGACAACCGCAACAAACCCGCCGTTCACCACTAAGTGGAGGAGACGTCACCACGCCGCTCGTGCCAGGCTAAGTGCACTTTGGGGCAACGTGAAATGTCGAAGGCCCGCTGGCAGGAGGTGACGGGACAGACGCAGGTGCAGTGGGTTGACTGGCTGAGATGACTGGCTGAGATGGCTGGCTGAGATGACTGGCTGAGATGTCTGGCTGAGATGACTGGCTGAGATGACTGGCAGATGCGCCAACTGTCCTCGGCCACCGCACGCTTTCTGCATTTTAGCCATCCGGCGCTCCGCTCGTTGTGAGGGTCGCTCCTCAGCCCTCCGTTGGTGCTGGAGAGCGACTGCCACCAACTCCCCAGTAGCATAGACACACACAACAACAACCGCCATTCGCCACTAAGTGGCGGTGACGTCACAATGACGCTTGTGCCAGGCTATGTGCACCTTGAGGCCACACACACACACAATAATACGCACACATGAATTCGCCGCTACCTACTGAGACTGGCATGAAGCCCCATACACTGACATGGATACCAGTCAATTCACACATAGAGACCCAAAGACTCACATAGAGACCCGTAGACCCGTAGGCTCATACAGAGACCAGTAGATGCACACAACGTCCCCGTAGACTCGGACTGAGCTGTGATTAATTCGGGCTCTCTGGTAGAGCGAGTCGATGATCTCAGCAAAGGGCGGCACGCAAAGCCCACGATAGTCAGCGTCTGTTGGTCTCCGTTGGGCAACGCTGACACGTGGGCCCCTGACGTGGGCGAAGAGGCCTGCCCGAAGCGACGCTACCTCCCGAGAGACCCTTGACCCTGGCTCGACACGAGGTGAGTGCACAGCGGAGCTGCGGCTGCTAAAAAGACGGCGTTGTGGGTCCGCTGACCGCGAGGTCGTCGCTCGAAGGGCAACGGGGAGACGACGCCACCAGAGGGCGCTGCGACACCGACTCAGCGGCAGAGGTCGCAACCGGGTACCCGATACCCGTACCCTACCCGATACTCGGTAGCCGTTTGCGACCCTGGTGCGGCCGGGTACGGGTACGGGTAGGCCGTGAGTCACTGGTGAGTAACCGTTTGTCACTCATTTCGGGTAGAGTACGGGTAGGGAACGGGAACCCGTACCCGGCCGGGTACGGGTACCCATTTGCGACCCTGGTGCGGCCGGGTACGGGTACGGGTAAGGAATCAAAACCCGTTTGCGACCTCTGCTCAGCGGCACGAGGCGTCTCTCCTCGCCTCCCGAGTCACCATATCAATTCTATTATTATTATAATTATTTATTATAAAATAGAGGGTTTTTTGGGTTAGAGCGCGATCTAACCCACAAACACCCTCTTTTATTGATGATATTGGTCGCGAAAAAGCCAACGTGTTAAACATATCAACTCTTAAATTTTGATTTAAAGCTTTCGTGACTGCAGAGATTCATATTCTTGGTTCTTTCCGTAAAGTCACGTAGAAGGGAAATAATAAAATAATAAAAATATGAAACAATAAAAAATTCTCACGACGTTTCGACTGCAACAAGAACCAATAATATATATAAACTCTTTTAAACTACTTTTTATATTTAACCAGGTAAGGCCCACTAAGCTCTTGTGTTTTTTTTTAGAAACGACCTGACTGTCACAAATGGTTACCCACTGAAGTGGCTCATGATGTGGAAATGTGTAGCGGGCAAATACTCTAAGCGCGTGATGTTGCTTGTGATTGTAGAGGGGGCAAAGCGGAGAACCCGGAGAAAAAACCACGCGACCACGTGGAGAGACATCCAAACTCCAAATATATAGCCGTAGTCACCCCTCTCCATCCCATCTATAATCCACTGTGTCACAAAAACATGTTTAATTTTTTGTCCCTGGATAGTCAGTGTTATTTTCTAATTGTTAATTCCTCAACCGTACAGGAAGTGGCTGTTGCTATTCCCCACAAACTCGGCTTTTGTGACCAGGACAGTGATATTTTGAAATGTGCCTATTTTCAATGAGAAAACGCATTAGCAATTAGAAAACAACACTACCCAGGAACAAAAATCGTGTTACATAGTGTGTATAATCACCCCTTTCTCGTCCATTCATGACTCACGACTCTCATCCTATGACATAATGTCTCGAGTCACCCCCAAGATCCATCCCATCCGTCCATGAGTCACCCTCCCACGTCACCCAGAGACCCCCCCCAGTCACGTCAACACGATGACGTCACGTGATGGGCGTGGCCTCCCTCTACGTCACCCCGCAGCCAATGAGAAGCGCGCCCTGGCAGGGGTGCGGTTGGGGGCGGGGCCCGTGACGTGTTTTGGCGCCAAACGTGGATCGTATAAAAGCTGAGTTTGCTGCGACGCAGCGTTCAGATACGTGTGGAGGTATTCGCCCGGGTGCTGTCGCCCCGGCAGGTATCGTCCAGGTGACGGGCGAGGCTGACAGGTGAGGCTGACAGGTGACGGCCGAGGCTGACAGGTGACGGACGACTTGTGAGCGAATCCCTGGCGGGAAGACGCGAGGCTTCCATCAGCTCGACTCATCTCCTCCCATCAACGCTGGTGCGCAGTTTTAAATCATCGCCACCACCCCCATCGGCAAGCAGCAGCAGCAAGCAGCCAGCCTTGGTCTATCCACTGCTGGATGATAAGGCTTTCCAAGAGGGGCCGGCGTGACCTTCTATACACAGTGCCCGCGACGTGTGAATAATCCGCGTCGCTCGTCCCCGTGGGTGAAGACGCCGCCTGGACTCCGACTGCCGGAGACCAAAAACAAAACAACGCCGACTAGCGGACCCCAGTGAGAGGGGGTCACGGACCCCAGTGAGAGGGGGTCTCGAACCGGGCCCCGGACGATCCCCGTCAACCACAGGGACCCCCCCCCCCCCGCCAAAGCCGTCGTTCATCCGCTGCGTTAGTTTCCTGCGTGACTGGCAACAGTCGAAGGCGACCCGTGGGTTTATTCATTTCCTCTGGGACTATGGCTGTGGCTCATTCAGTCCAAGTCTGCCGGGGGATCTCCCCCCCGAATCGGGGGGCAGGTGGCCCCCCCCTGTCCCGCAACCCTCTCCGACCCCTCAACTCCGCGGTTTGCCGGAATCTGTTCGGGGGTCCGGGCGAGGATGGGGGGCGACGCGACTCGCAGCTGCGGAGGGAGCTGCGTGAGCTGGCCAGGAGGGACTGCGAGCGATGGGGGTTCGACTTCGAGAGAGGGACCCCCCTGTCGCCCCCTTGCCGGGAGCAGGAGGAGCAGGAGGGGTCCCGCTACAAGTGGGAGAAGTTGGACGCACGGCAGGTGCCCGAATTGTATTGGCCGAGCATCATCGTCAGCGGCGGCGGCAGCAGCAGCGGCATTGTCCATCCGTCGGCGGGAGATGTTGGTGGTGGTGACGGCGGAGAGCGGCTGGAGGAGGGCGACTGCAGCAGCAGCAGCAGCAGCTCGAGTTGTTCGCGACGCCGTGTCGCGACAGGGGAGCGCGACAGCAGCGGCAGAGAGGTCGCGACGAGACGGAGCCATCGCCGCAGGTGTCGCGAGCGGGAGCCGCATCGTGATCTGACAGGTAACGGCGTCTCGCCTGTCACGGTCCCCCCGTCCATCGCCATCATCCCCGTGTGTAGTCGACCTTCTCACGCAGCCCATCCACAGTCACCCGCAGGTGGACAATGCCGACTCCTTCCACGGAGCTGTGTCTGCGCAGAGCTTCGCTTGTGCTGAACCAACGCTGGTTGCCTGATGGGATGTGTCAAAGTATGCTTTTATATGCGGAGGGACAGACATGGAAATGCAATCTGCATTCCCTTGGTAAAGTTTAAACCAATTCGTGAGACATTATCTGCTGCTGCTGCTGCTGCTTTGGCAGCAAGAACACTCAGCACGGCCCGTGTCGGCCACAACGCCGCGCGTGTTGGTGTGACCTTAATATCATTTAACACAAAACTTTATAAAAGTAATGGGACATCGCTAGAGAGTGCGCAGAGGCGTGGTGGTGTTGTGTCTCTGGCTGGACACTCATTTCCTGTGGGGGACTCTGGATGACTGCGGTGGGACCTGGGGGGGGGGGTGCCTGGCTCTGCCTGAGCTTGCCCGGGCAGGTCGCGGCAGGAGGCGTGGGGCCGAGGGCGTGGGGGGGGGGGAGTTTGGGGGAGGGCAGAGCCTGACTTAGGGGCCGTCCATAAATGACGTCACGCACCTAGGGGGGGTGGGGGTCAGATATTTGTGACGATGTGTAACGGGGGGGGGGGGTGAGACATGTGACGTCACATCAAAATGCGCAACATTAAATAAATATAGACAACACGGTCTACTTAATTAAATAGACTTTCTCCTACAACAGAGTGCAGCGCCACATTAAATCCGCACTACAATGACAATAGTTTAAAGCGATTTGAAGGATGTTTTATATATTTTGGGGGGGCAGGGCTTTGTGACGTCATATTTGAGGGGGGGGGGTCTGACTTTTAGTAACGTCGTGTGACAGAGGAGGGGGGGGGGGTCAAAAATCTGTCTAACGGGCAGCAGGTCGCGTGAGGTGGGGTAAAGCGTGGGCTGCTCCCCCCTCTCTTTCAAGGCGTCTGGGCAGCGTGTTAGAAATACAACCCCCCCCTCCCCCAAATACCATCGACCCGAGGGGCCCTCTGCCAGACGTCCTCTCCTCTCCTGGAGGTTCTTCCAGCGGCAGAGTCGCGAGCATGCGATTGCAGGGCTGCGCCTCTACCTGAATATGTTTGCGTAAAAAACAAATCCACGCCACGTGACTGGGTAATTTAAGTTCGGTTCCCGTTTGAAACTCGGTGACTTGAGTCACCTTCGGTATTGTGGGAGTTTCTACCCCCCCCCCCGTCTCTTCCACCCGTGTGGAGGAAGTGTGGGTGACATCGACGAAGTGTGGGTGACATCAGGGCTGAGTGAGTCCACGGTTTAACACGTCGGCTTTCGTGACCAATGTTACTCATGATAACGGTTTTGAGGTTAGATCGCGTAAGTATAAATACGACGCATTTATACGGAACGCGATCTAACCCAAAAACCTTTATTATGATAAACGTCGACAAGACGCCCGGCACCCACACCACCCTCGTGTGCCGTGCCGGCAGTAATAGGCGCTGCACTTGCTCTCCGTGGTCTGTTGAGGCTACATGGGGGATCCTTGTCTTTATTTGTGCTGGTCTGCGTCCAGATTATTTCGTGAAGAGGCGCTACGCGTGTGCGGAGAGTGGAGCGTGCGTGGAGAGCCCCACAAGCCAACAGCACTCGTCCAGCACACCTGAGCAGGTTTGCTTTAGCGGGGCACACGCACACAACACAGTCGTCTCTTAACACTGTGGTTACTCATGCATGTATATGGACTTTATAATAAACTCACTGTGCTCTGAGCTGCTTCAACGGATGAGGAACGGCTAAACTGCACAAAGTCGTGGCCAGCAGCTAATGTCGACATTAGCGTTCAGCTTCTGACCGTATTATTTGTTATACGCTAGAAAGGGATAGAATGAATTTCGGACGGTGGTATCCTGGTGCTATAATAACGTCGCGGATACCAATAGTACGGATTCTTTGGTTTATTGGCGAATGAGAATAAAATCACACGGATCACAGCAGACGCGCCCCGGTTGTGGCCGCTACAGAGAAACAATTCCGTTTTGGGAAACAGTAAATTACTCGGAGGTAGCTCTTGATATCCGCTTCCGTGGGTCGTTCCCAAACTGCGCTGCTGTGCGAGAGTTCCGCATGGATTCGTCTCGTGACGCGACGTCACAATTAGGGTGACATTTGTGGGAGAAATACAAAACAAGTATTGCAAATAGACGCTTCTTAGAGTGGACTATGAACACCTGTGTGTGTGTGTCTTTGTGTCACCTGCAGGTTGGCCTGCACTCCTAACTCCGCACCTCGAAGAGACCACGCGACTCCACGACAGCACGATCCCAGGATAATGATGGTCGGGCTGCCCCCAAGCTTTGCCCGACGAAACGACCGTGACAGCCGACACTACAGCTTACACAACATAAACATTAAGCGACTTTGTGCGCAAATCCCGATTGTGTTTACTTACACTCATACTTCAACAGCATGCACTTGGTCTTAGCCTTCACTAGGCCCTCAACAGTCTACAACTAGGCCTCCAGCAATACGACAGGTCTACAAAAGTCTACGGCAGGCCCCCAAAAGCCTATACTTGGCCCCCAGCAGCCTACGATAGGTCTCCAAAGCCGACAATAGGCAACAATCTGCACTTGGACCCGTGCGAGAACTTGTGCCCATTGGGGCTGGGGATCGACCCTTTGTTTTGCTCGTGAATGTGTAACGCAAGATGTTACACACTAAAAAAACAGCTCTTGTCTCGCGGCTGCACCCAAGTTGTTTCAAGTTTCGAAAGTTCTTCATTGAGGAAGAAAAAGCTTAAAATAGATTTTTAGAAGTTACGATAGTGACAGCAAAATGTATGGCAGTCACTGCAGTGAGACCACAGTGATCTCGCTGTGAGGCCACTGTGAGATCACTGCAGATTTAGGTTGGCATGCCTAAAGGTCACTTTCAAAAATAATTCTCTCATTTAGGAAGCTTCATACTTGTCGGACTTCCCAGAACAGACAGCTAGCGTGTATTGTGTTTTCCTTTTGAACAAATGCAATGATTTGCAGTCGGTTACCTGGTCACGTTCGCTATGTTGATTGAGTGTTTAATTGACAAAAAAAATTTAATTTAAAGTTATGGCATGGATACACATGCACGGTTCAAAAAAGTTTATTCTACTGACAGGGATGCAAATCGTAATTCAAATTGTGCTTAATATTGCGTTATTTGATCTCTTGCTTCGCCACAATAACCCAGGGATTATCGACGTTATCTTTGTAACCATCCGTTGATTCGGCGGAGCTGAAATCCACGCTTGTTCTCGCGGTATACACGCGCTGAATCGCATGCCTGTTTTGTGCAAGAATCGCTAACATATTAAGCGAATGTATGAAAAAATACTAATAGGCGTTTACCCTTTCTGGCAATAAAAACAGGTGTTAAGGTGTTCAAACACCAAATAGAAACCTTTTGCAAGGAATCAAGTGATACTGGTAAAAAAGGTCCCATTTTATCACGCGAATGATATACGGTACGTGTTGTGTTCACAAAGCGCCGAGGCTAACGGAACGCGAAAACAAGCTTCCAAACCAACGGATGAGAAACGACACAAACGGAACAAAAATATCGATTTGTTAATCGAGCCGCGACCGTAAATCATCAAACGGCGAGAACAGTTGCCGTGCGACTCAAGTCTTTGAAACTTTCGCCGGAAGACTCGTTCCCAATTGTGAGACGCCTTCGACGTCACGGCGGTGGTGCTGCTCAAGCGGCGATCAATTGGCCACGTTTGTCCATCGTGCGACAATTGTATTTATTAACCGTGTGGGGTGGAGGAGGGTTTACGACACGCATTTGACTGAAGCGATGTGATGAGTCGTATAAATTATGAAGCTTCGAATGCGAGACGACGCTTGGCCATGTCTCTTGCTCACTGCCGTGAACTCCAGTGGCGCAGCGACGATCGAGTGTGCAGGCCGGGGCGACTGCCCAGGGCAGGACCAGAGCCTATTGCCATCCACACTGCTACTACGCCACTGGTAATTCCATAAGTTGCCCTGATTTTAAATATGTAAAATATATATCTATCCGCGAGTTACTTTAGTGATAAAGCATTTAACTTAAAACAAAAAGAGTACTTGAGGTGTAACACTATTTCCTGTACTGTAAATTTATATAGGTTTATGTTTGTGATCACACTGTCGATTTGTTTTTAAACGTATGGTTTACAATAAATATGCGTCGTATTGAATCCGGCACCGTCTGAGCAGCAGTGACTCGTTTGGCTGATTCGTGTGCGGGCGTGTGGCGCAAGAGAGGGTCGAGTGTGGGTGGGCTGGTGGGGTAGAGAGTGGGTCTTATACACGCCTGCTCATCAAGGATGTGGAGCCATCGCTGCACTATGCTCGCTCAGCTGTCGAGAAGAGGGTACGGAAGGTGCATTCGAAATCAGTGGGGAGTCTGTAAATGGATCACCCTGCATTAAAACTTGTTCATCCTTGCGAAAGGCCCAACGCAGAAGATCTCTGGGATTTGGTCTCCCACGAAGCTGCTCATGGTTTATTTTAAGCCGCGTCCACCGCACAAACCACAGTAGCAGATGCAGGTCCCTGACGATGCACAAACGGAGCATTAAAAACTCTCCAGTCGTGGTGCGGCTGTGGTCATCCAGCACAGAGACCGCGTGACATCTAACGACGCCCGATCCGCCGCCTCGTCTCGCCGTCACGTGCCCCCCCGCTCGAGCCCCACTCGATTTGTCTTCACGGCCACTGCGACGTCCCCAGCGTGCGTACTCTCGTCCACGTGGCCCTCCTCCTCCTGCCGATCGGCTTCTGCGTTGCAAGGAGGCGCCTCTCTCTCTCTCGTGCGTGTTGTCGCAATTTTTCATCTTTTGTTAAGTTTTCTTTGTCCCAACATTAATTGACCGAACATTCCAGACGACTTGTCAGCGTTTCAATAATTTGAGTACGTGCAGTTTAATGCGACCAAATCACCGGCAATGCGACCCATTTCGCTTGTGTCTCGGGAGCTAAGCACGGCTTGAGCCTATGTGAGCACTTGCATAGGAGACTGCCGGGGAACAGCAGGGGTCGTCGCCTCTGGCTGCGAGGTGACCAGGAGATGGCAGTGACGCCGTAGATTCCTCAATCCATCTGTGCTGGGTTTTCACCGGGGTTCTCTGGTTTCCTTCCACACGAAGCCAGACACTTCACGGGAATTCACGGCCAAACACCCCAATGCAGCAGCACTTTCCTGCAAACTAGTCTTGGGACTCCTCAGTGCGACTCTACTGGGCTAACGGAATGCATTGCCGTAACTTCCAGTGTCGGGGGATATCCTATGTCTGTACGCAGCTATGCAGGCACGACAGACAGAGTCTGGTTTGTGAGCCTCGGGCTACAAGCGAGAGGTTGCAAACACAGCGGTGGTGAATGACCCATTGTGCTGCTGATGATGCCGGTCAAAGGTCAATCGCCGCGGCACACCCACAGGTGGCCTCCTGCTCTGCACGCTACACCTCGCCGATGAGCATCAACATACGTGAACCCAACAAGTCCGTTAAGTCTGCCAATAGATCGACGGATCACACACTATTTGTTGGATTTGCTATGAAGACGAGACATTGCCCGAAACGTTGCATATCATATATATATGTGTTATGTTAAGGTCACTGTGCTATTGACGATTGTTGAGTCTATTTAAGTGCTGTTACAAAGTGAGTGCGTTGTATACGGGGAGCCAGATGTACGAATGTACATCGCAAGATCGTGAGAACTGGCGACGGCTAGAAGAGGCCTTCATTCAGCAGTGGATGGACCATGGCTGATTATGGGCAGGCGGTTTGTTAGGGCTGGAGTGGTGGCGCAGTGATTAGCACACTGTGTACCGAGCGCCGCGATTCTTACCTATACCGGTCCCGAATCTTCTCTAGGTCGACTCAGCGATAAATTAGTACATGGCCTGGTTCCGGTGTGTTAATTATCAGTACTGTGGGAGACAAAGGCGGTCGGGCGTGGTTTTGGCTGGCCACCCGAGGTGCTGGCTGACCACCCATCCCGACCGTCGGTTAAAGGCTACATTGGAGATATTTTATTTATTGGCTAAAGTACTCCAGTATTTGCGTATCAGCCGCATGGCATACACCGCGTTCCCAGCAAACTTTGAGCCAACGTTGGCATGCTTGCTGGGCATAGTTGTGCAATCACTGAGCCGAACGCGTGAACGTTAACCTGTGGATGAGTGAGCGACCGTGCCAATGGGAATGGGTGTGGATAAACAGTCAATCCACGGGATGGATGCGATAGATAGGGGGAGGGAGCGGGGCTGTGAGGGGGGTGTGGGGGGCAGGAGGCGGGGTATCTGAGCCTCTCGTTTCCCCGAGGTCGTTGGGGACGACACAAATTCTAGATTTGAAGCTTTCGTGACTGCAAGGAATCATATTCTTAGGTTTTTTCGGTAAAGTCACGTAGGTAAAACATCAAAATTAATGAAAATAAAATAAAACAAAAATCACGACGTTTCGGAGGCAACACAAGTCTCCGTCATCAGGTGGGACCGTCACAGCCGAATTAGCTGCATCAAGTGAGGCAATGATTCAAGATGTAATCCCTTAAAAGCAAGTTGAAGGGGGGAGGAGAGGGGGGGGAGCTCATCAGAATGTGGTAGCCAATGAATGGAACGTATCGGGAGGGAGGGGGGCGGGGCTCAAAGACAGCACGGAGTGCTAAGCACAACGCATCGGGAGGGGGGGGGCGGGGCCAAAAAAATGGACGACGGCTTGGACGCGGTTGCTGCTGCACACGCCAACACAATGGACAGAGAGGGGGAGGGGAGGTCTGATACACATGATAGACAAAAGAACGAAAATGCCCATGTTTATACCAATGCTGGCTGAACAATGAAGAGAGTACTGTTAAAAAATAACTGGGATGTTAACACTCGGTAAAGTAAAGTAAAATAGTGCCTGTCAGATAAGATGGTCCAAAAAAGTGTAATTAAGTCTTTTTTGCGTGGTTGATAACATCTTTCCAATGATTACTAAGTTTGTACCCATCATCACGGTTGAAATTATGTCTGTGTTTGTATATTTGTATGGCTTCGTGTACAAACCTTTGATGGTAGCCGGGAGGTTTGCAGAGAACCTTGGTCTCGGAAAAGACAATTTCATGAGAACGAAACGTCATGTTTCTGATCGTGTCCGCGAGCACAAGTCAGATCTGAAACACGGCAGAACTGATTCTTCTGCCGTTGCCGATCATTGCTACAACTCGGTGGGCTCTCATGAAATTGTCTTTTCCGAGACCAAGGCTTTCTGCAAACCTCCCGGCTACCATCAAAGGTTTGTACACGAAGCCATACAAATATACAAACACAGACATAATTTCAACCGTGATGATGGGTACAAACTTAGTAATCATTGGAAAGATGTTATCAACCACGCAAAAAAGACTTAATTACACTTTTTTGGACCATCTTATCTGACAGGCACTATTTTACTTTACTTTACCGAGTGTTAACATCCCAGTTATTTTTTTGCAGTGCTCTCTTCATTGTTCAGCCAGCATTGGTATAAACATGGGCATTTTCGTTCTTTTGTCTATCATGTGTATAAGACCTCCCCTCCCCCTCTCTGTCCATTGTGTTGGCGTGTGCAGCAGCAACCGCGTCCAAGCCGTCGTCCATTTTTTTGGCCCCGCCCCCCCCCCTCCCCCTCCCGATGCGTTGTGCTTAGCACTCCGTGCTGTCTTTGAGCCCCGCCCCCCTCCCTCCCGATACGTTCCATTCATTGGCTACCACATTCTGATGAGCTCCCCCCCCTCTCCTCCCCCCTTCAACTTGCTTATAAGGGATTACATCTTGAATCATTGCCTCAATTGATGCAGCTAATTCGGCTGTGACGGTCCCACCTGATGACGGAGACTTGTGTTGCCTCCGAAACGTCGTGATTTTATTTTATTTTCATTAATTTTGATGTTTTACCTACGTGACTTTACCGAAAAAACCTAAGAATAGGACGACACAAAGCCAAGGTTTTTTTTCTGGGATTGGGAGCCCCTCCCCACATCTCCCCACGTATCCCCACCTCCGCTTGCTCCTCTCACTCCCCGTTACGGGGCCGGGTGGCGTGGGAGTGGTTGAGGAAGGGTGATAATTATTACCTACAAACACAAACGCGCATTTCCTGCTGAGTCGACTTAAGAGAGGGATTAACTACTACGCCACCGCTCCCCACCCACATATCAAGATCAATATCCATCGTCATAGTCCTAACATATTGTTGGGGAAAGTGCTGGGAGCGAGACCCTATGAAGACCGCCACGGCACACAAAGACATGGGTGGCGACGCCCGGCCGCCTTTGTCTCCCCAGTGCTGAGGTTTACACACACCGCCCCAGGTACTCATTCAAGGCTGAGTCGACCTCGGGAGAAGTTCATGACCGGTTCAATTAATTATTCGCCGCTGTTATTTGCTGTGAGCTGGAATCGAATTGGACTCGCCGGAGCCACACACACACACCTCACAGTAACACACACACCTCACAATACACATATACACACCTCACAGTACACACACACCTCACCCCACACACAACTCACCCCACACACAACTGACCACACACACACACACAACTCACCACACACACACACCTCACCCCACACACAACTGACCACACACACACACGCACCTCACCACACACACGGACCTCACCACACCCCACACACGCGGTAGTATTTTAGGAAACGCGTTCTACCTTGGCCATCATCAGTGAATGGAACCGCAGCTATAACGATGACGATGATGATACGGACATTGACAATATAATACTGATGACGACATTCTGATACTAATGCTGACACTGATCTTGATGGTGATGTACACGCGGAGGTGTGGCTGGTTGATGGGCTGGGAAGAGCAAGGCGGCGGGGGTTGATGGGAAAGAAAAATTGATGGACTGAGATGAGGGATGGAGGTGGGTGTGGTGTGAGGTGGCTGGGGTGGGAGGGTGGGGGAGGGGGAAATTCGCCGTTATTTTAATGAACGTCGGGAATAAGTGGGGATGTGTGCGCTCGTCTTGGCACGGTGGTGGTGGCTTCATCTCGGTGGGGTCCATACGATGGCAGGATAATCATCACCTTCCCGGCAATCAGCATCATCAAACATTCACTATCATCGTCATCAGCCACGATCAATCAACTGCTGGATGGCGGCTCCCTGCAAGCCATCGCAATCTCTCACGAGAATACGTTCAAATGAAATGCTCAACACATCAGTCAATAACACTGTGGCCTAAACATGAAAACAACACATCAACAACACACGACATATACGTGATAGGCGACGTTCCGTGCAATGGCGCTGCTTCGTCGCAATTACAAAGACAACCGAACATTGGCATCAAGTCCACCGAGGCAGCCACTCGCCGGCCGGCTCGCAAGAGACTCGTCAACCCGAGCGAGCGTCAGGCGGCGAGCAGCCCCTCGCGTCAGCCCCGTGCGGGGCTGCGTGCGACGGCGTGACCCACCCCGCAACCCCATCCCTCCCTCGCCCCCTCGCCCCCCACTTGCAAGCCCGGGCCTGCCCCTCGCTGCGCCTGCGGAGTGGTGGGGTGGGGTCGTCTCTCTCTCAATGTCGTGGCCGCTCATTGGGGTTCGTGCGTCTTGTGATGGGACGAGCTGGTAGCGGAGCGGGGAGCGCGCCGCGCTACGGAGCCCACGAGCCGAGTTCGATTCTCGCTCACGGCCAACACCCGTGACGATTATCTGAGCCGATCCTAGGTCGACTCAGCCTCATATGAGTATCTGTTGCGCTGTGTAAACATCGCCGCTCGGGAGACAAAGGCGGCCGCCGGGCGTGGTGCTGGCCACCTACCCCCTCATAGGTGCTCGCTAACAGCACTTGCCCCAACAGTCTGTTAAGGCTACACAGGGGATCTTTGTCTTTGACATGCACAGCCCTTAAAGTGTCATTTCAACTCGCACCTCATCACGGCATCGCGTCGCAGCAACGGACTAATCGCTGCGTCGTGTTTAGCTGTTTGTGCCTTTTGCTTTGGGTGCCACGTCTCCATTTACTTAACTTCTATGAGAGGTTTCATTTGCTTGGGAGTAGCTCGAATGTTACACTCATATGTAATTATTAATGTGAATCGTTACGGGACGCAATTACCATGGATGACGCTGTACACAATTAAATTAAGATTATTATCATCACCACCTCATCACTCCCCCTGCACTTCTCACCAACCGTTCACACCTCTGTATTCCCAACACCCCCCCCCCGCCGCCCCCTCCTCTTGGTGGCCGTGGGGACGGAGCAGAGCGGAGATCCACAGCCGCCTCTCACGGAGCGCTCTCCCCTGGCCCGCGGATCTGTGCCCGCCTCTCGCTCTCTCTCCTCCTCCAACGCGGGCGGTGCTGACGTCAGCGCAGTGTGCCCGGGCGTGCCGCGGCACGGCGCCGCACCGCCGCGTCTCGCGCTCTGTCCACCGCTCGACTCAACAGCGTCGGCTTGAAGGCGCTGCGGGATACCGCCACTTGGAAGAACGCAGCGCGTCTGATGTTCCACGTACAGACTGCAGTGCTTGGTGTTGTTTATGCCGTGCGGCCGATGGGATGCATCAACAAAAATGATATTGAAGGAGTGTGTGTGTGTATCGGTACGGCAGTGAGAGTGAAGAGCAATACCACTGATAGACGGAAGTTATCCAAGTGGTTTACTCGGCAAAGGCATAAAGGCAGTGTCGACTGGTGGTAAAATTGTTACTGCCGACACCATCGCAATGATTAGAACAGAGGTCGTTAAAATAACAACTCGCACGAAGTTGTCAATCCACTGCTGGATGAGTGCTTTTGACGCTGCCGTATCAGTCACGGGGATTGTCTGACCATACTTCACCACGTTGGTCAGTGCGAGTTACTTTACTACATTTGCCTTGAAAATCCTACCGGTAGGGCGGAAAGCTGTTCCGATAACACTCGCCACTGACGGTAGCCGTGGTTCCGGACCGAGGTCAGGCCGCCGGGTTCGGAGCGCAGTGCGCCCACCGCAGCGCCACCGCTCCATCTCATAACGATAAATCGCAATGTCAAAATCTGAAGGTGACTTATTGATCCAGGAGAGTCGCGTCGAGTCTCGAGACTCGTTTTGCGGCAGGCTGCTGCTACGTTGGGGTGTTTGGCTGTGAATTCCCATGAAGTGTCTGGCTTCGTGTGGGAGGAATCCAGAGAACCTCGGTGAAAATCCAGCACAGATGGATTGAGGAATCTACGGCGTCACTGCCGTCTCCTGGTCACCTCGCAGCCGGAGGCGACAACCCCTGCTGTTCCCCGGCAGTCTCCCATGCAAGTACTAACCAGGCTCAAGCCGTGCTTAGCTCCCGAGACACAAGCGAAATGTGGGGCATTCCGGGTGACTTGGTCGCATTAAACTGCACGTACTCAAATAATTGAAACGCTGACAAGTCGTCTGGAATGTTCGGCCAATTAATGTTGGGACAAAGACATTTTTTAACAAAAGATGAAAAATTGCGGCAACAAGCACGAGAGAGAGAGAGAGGTGCCTCCTTGCAACGTAGAAGCCGAGAGGCAGGAGGAGGAGGAGGGCCACGTGGACGAGAGCACGCACGCTGGGGACGTCGCAGTGACCGTGAAGACAAATCAAGTGGGGCTCGAGTGGGGGGCCACGTGACGGCGAGACGAGGCGGCGGCCGTCATCGGAACGGGACGTGCGCCGCGGAGATGGAGCGACGGAATCATCCGGCGTGAAGACTGTGACACGGTGACACTGATCCGCCGTCTGTGAAAAAAAACAGCGTCACAGCTCATCGGATTGCCGAGGTCTCAATGAAGACCGCGACTCTAAAGATGTTGATTCGCCAACCGTCGCCATCCGCTTGAAGTCCCCCACGTTCACGAGCTGCCAACGGACGCAGCATTCCTGCAGAGAGCTTCAAACGGCGACGAGGGCGCTCGCACCTTTACCCACCCCATCATTCATCCCACACATCACGGTGTGTGTGTGGGGGGGGGGTTAGTGGCTGCCAAGTTGAAAGCGCACGGACTCCCGCCCCCCCCCCGAGCAGCACCCATCAGGGGTCCTCAGTGTGGTGGAGTGCCCCTTGGCGAGGTCGCGAGGCCTCTCCACCGTGGGATGAAACGGCCGTGCTCGAGACGGATTCTCACCTGCGCGCGTGTGGCCTACGGGAAGAGGTCGCGTCGCTCGCAAGGTCACCGATTGATGTTTACTCCTTCAGACCACGACAGCGCCCGCGGTGTCGTCGTTGTTGTTGACGAACGTGCTGTGTGTTGACTGTGTTGTTGCCTGTGTTGTTGTTGTGTTTGTGCACCACCACGGCCACCGCAGTCGGCAGCAGCAGTAGCGTCACCAAATAATGTGGAAAACTAAAAAGTTTTCCACATTCCCTGGTTTCAGTAGCATCGCTTTAAAAGAAGAAAGCAATGGGCCGGTTTCGACATTCAATGTCTCATCAGCAGCCGATTGTCACATGTTTATATCAAGGACCCTGTCTGTCTGTTCTTCACGGGTCCCAACTTAGCGCTGCCATTCAAGGGTAACGCCGGCGGATTAGCGCCCCTTAGTGGCTGCCGTAGGCATCAACTCTTTAAACGATCCTGAAAAACCAGGTCCGGTGGCAACCCGATCGGCCACCCACTTCCCCATTCATTCACTCTCACCCATCTATTCACGCACTCACCCACCTACCCACTCATTCATGCACTCAGCCACCCAATCACCCAATCACGTACCCACTCATTCACTCATCCACCAACTCATTCACCCATCAATATACTCACCAATCCACCCACTCATTCACTTACCCACCCACTCACCCATCTACCAACTCACCCAGCCACACTCATCTACCAAACCACTCACCCACCCATCACAAACAAAGATCCCCCGTATAGCCTTAACAGACTGTAGGAGCAAGTGCTGTTAGCGAGCACCTATAAAGGCCGGCACGGCACACGAGGGGTGGGTGGCCAACACCACGCCCGGTCGCCTTTGTCTCCCTAGTGGCGATGTTTACACATCGAACCAGGTACTCATTTGAGGCTGAGTCGACCTAGGAGAGGCCCAGGACCGGTTCAGATAATCGTCACTGGTTTTTACAGTGAGCGGGAATCGAACCCTGATCTCCAGGTTCGTAGCGCAGCGCGCTAACTGCGACACTACCGCTCCCCACAAAACACTCACTCACCTACCCACTCACTCACCTACCCACTCACTCAACCAGCCACTCACCCACCTATCCACGCACTCGCCACTCACCGACACACCGACCTACTAACTTATCCACCCACTTTTCCACCCAGCAGATGGCGCTGCAAGCAAGGACACGAGACGGGTGACGAAACTCGGGGATCTCGCGGGTCGCTGCCACAACACGAGGACACAGGCTATGTGGTTGTGGTCGAGGCGGTTGTGCTGTGGTTAATGCGGGTAATGTTGTAGTTGACGCACCAGTGCAATCGTCGTCATAGATCCACGTTCATTATTTCTGTAGCTTGATTTTGTAAAGAAAATTTGCCTGAGCCAACTTTCGTTCCAGTAAATGTGCATTGTTTTCAATTTCTGCTGTAACGCAGTTGCTTTTGCACCGATTGCTCTTTGGTTGTTTGCTGTTTTTCGCACTGCTTTCCCTTCAGCTCCGATTTCTCCTCGACTAGCCTCTGCTCCGATGTCGACTTGCACCACTGCGATGCCAGTCTATGTGCTGGCTGCGTGATGTTTGAAATTTGTGGTTCCCACCTCCCCCCCACCGCTCTCCTCCTCCGTCCCTACGAAGGGGTCGCCCGCTCATTTTCAGATTCGATGCAGCGGTCGTCGGTTGTCAACCACAAAGCGACGGTCGGCCCCCGGCAACTGCCACCGGCGCTCACACACACGCACACACTCGCACACTCGCACACACGAAGTGACGCGCCAAGCGAAACGATGTTATTTTTTATTTAAATAAACTTTTGGATGAATTCAACAGCGCTTCGTATCAAAAAGTTTTCCTGTGGCGAGCGAACCGCGGACGACAGCCGCCTGGGGGGGAGAGGGGGGTGGCAGCGTCGTCGTCCCCTTAGCGGGAGAGTTGTGCAAAGTGACACGAGTCAAACAATACTGAGAACAGGGAGGGGGGTTTGGGGGGCTCAGGGAGCTCAGCGGCGACACCGGGCGCAGGGAAAAGTGCCACGGGGTTCATTCATCCTGAGCGACCTGTGGAGGAGGTGGGGGGAGGGCGGAGCCAGGACGACCCCGAGGTCGGAGGTCACATCCAGATCGGAGGTCACATTTCAGGTCGGAGTTCAGCGTGGCAGCAGCTTGAGGGGGAAGTTGACGATGTTTCCTGGCGAGGAGAGGGAGGGAGGGAGGAAGGTTCACAGCGTCCCTTCACAAACTCTGGTTTCAAGCACGTGGAACATTTATTCGATTCAAGGAATGCGTTTTGGAAATTGATGGTCAAGTTAAAGTGGTTTCCTGCTCCCGTGACGTACTCGGGCATTGGTGCTTCTGGGCCGGTGGTGGAATTCCACATTCTTATGGCGAGGACCACCGCGGACAGATAATGGACCAAACCTGGAGTTGAACTCGCGACCTTCCAAACGCGACACCGGGAAGGACGATCGCAACTAAGGGGAGTCATTCATTGCGCAGTGGATAGAGCGTGGCCACAGCTGCTGCTGCTGACGACGATGATGCTGCCGATGGTGATGACAATGAGGCTGATGATGATTGTGACGATGATGATGGTGGTCACAATAATGATGACGCTGATAATTATGGTAATGATGGTGACGATGATAAGGGTGATGGTGACGATGATCATAAGGGTGATGCTGCGGATTGTGATGGTTTCGATGGTGATGGTTTCGATGGTGAAGGTGACGGTGACTGTGACGGTGACTGTGACGATGACGGTGACTGTGACGATGACGGTGATGGCGACGATGATGATGATGATGTCGCGCTGCTCGGCGTTCTCACCGAGACTGCGCAGGAACTTGTTGACGCCGCTCTCGGCCTCAGCGTCGGCCGCCACCTCCTCCAGGAAGGGAATGACGCGCGCGTCAAACAAGTCTGCGGATGCACAAAGACACAGATCCCCCGTGTAGCCTTAACACACTGTCGGGGAAAGTGCTGTTAGCGAGCACCTATGAAGGCCGGCACGGCACACGAGAGGGTTGGTGGCCAACACCACGCTCGGCCGCCTTTGTCTCCCCAGTGGCGATGTTTACTCCATACCGCACCGGGTACTCATTTGAGGCTGAGTCGACCTTGGGGAGGTCCAGGACCTGTTCAGACAATCGTCACCGGTGTTAACCGCTTCGCCACCGCTCTCCCCACTCTCACACACGTTCACGTACACACACGTACACACACATAACACCACGTACACACACACACACACACTCCCCCCCCGCAGCGCGCTCACCCCGGGCCCCGCGCTGGCGCTGCGCTCGCTCCTGCACGAAGCAGGAGAACATCTGCGTGTGCGTGAAGAGCTCCAGGAAGCGGCGGTGCGTCTTGGAGGCGGCCGCCCGGACAAAGTCCTCCCGGCGGAACGAGGAGAACGACGACGACGACGACGGCGACGAGGTGGAGGTGGAGGAGGTGACGACCGACGGAGGAGCCATGAAGAGGGGCAGGTGTCCCACGGCCTCCACGAAGAAGCGGATGAACACCTCGGAGACGAGCGAGTTCTGGGACACGCCTGCCACGCACACACACACACGGACAAGGGCCCCCCGCCCCGTGCGGCCCACGCAGGTTATTGGGGCACGTGCTCTTAGCGAGCCCGTGCGAAGGTCGGCACGGCACACGAGTGGGCGAGTGGCCAGCACCGCGCTCGGCTGCCTTTGTCTTCCTAGCCGTGATGTTCACACACCGCCGCGGGACACTCACTCGAGGCCGAATAGATCTCGGGGAGGCCTCGGACGAACGTCACCGGCGTTGGCCGTGAGCGGGAATCAAACTCGGGTCGCCGCTCCACTACCGCTACCCACACCCCCTCGCCCGCTCACCCCATCGCCCGCTCACCCACCTCGCCCGCTCACCCACCTCGCCCGCTCACCCACCTCGCCCGCCCGCACACTCGAGTCGCCCCCTGTCTGCGTGCGAGAAGATGCGGCCGCCCAAAGCGACCGGCGGAAGAGGAGGTCGAGGGGGAGAAGGGGGAGCAGAAGGAGCGGTAGCAGGAGGGGGGAGGGCGGCGGGGGCGGTTCGTACCGGGGCCTCCCAGGTCGAGCCGTGCCTCGAGTGCGGCCTGCAGTGCGGCCTGCAGCTTGGGCGGGAGGATGGCGTCCTCGTCGTCCACCTGGCACACACGGAGGACGCGTCACCGGGACGGCCGCGCCGTCGGCGTGGCTGGGGCCGCACGGCCTGCGGGGGCCGTACGGCCTGCGGGGGCCGTGCGGCCTGCGGGGGCTGCCCCCGCCCCGAGTCTCGAGCCCGAGGCCCCTCGCGTTGCCAGCCCCTTGGCCTCGTCCGCTCGGCCGGAGCGGCCGGAGACGGAGTCCGAGACTCCCGACCATCGACGGCGGCGGTGTGAGGGGCGCTGATCTCCCCCCCCCCTACCCCTTATATTATCAGCTCGGCCAGTCGGTGAACTCACTCCATCTAGCCACGTGAGTGGACCTCCTCCGTCTACCGAGCGGTGAGGTGACGTCGCCCCGCGACTTCAGACGCCTCGTCTCGTCACGGTCACGCGCTTTGGTGTCTGGTGGTGACGGTGGTGATGACGGTGGTGATGGCGGCGGAGATGGTGGTGATGGTGGTGGTGATGGTGATGGTCGTAGGTGCAGCGCTGCAAAGCGTAAAACAGCTACGCAGACAGAAAGCATAAAGGCACACTCACACACGCACGCACTCACTCACACACGCACTCACTCACTCGCACTAACACATGCATGCACTCACACACACGCACGCACTCCCTCACTCACTCGCACACGCACAAACTAACACACACACTAAGACACACACTTACACATGCACGCACTCACCTGCCGGATGAACTGGTTCGATCCCAGGTCCACGACCAACACCTGAGGTAGAGACAATTGCGGCGTTACGCACGGAGGGGAGGCCCAGGACCGCTTCTGATAACCGCCACTGGCCGTAAAGCGGGAATCGTACTCGGGTGGCCGGGTTCGCCGCGCGGCGCACTAACTACCGCACCACCGCTTCCCACACAAAGACAAAGCCCCCCCGCGTAGCCTTAACAGACTGTTGGGGCGAGTGCTGTTAGCGAGCACCTATAAAGGCCGGGACGGTACACGAGGGGGTGGGTGGCAGGCACTACGCCCGGCCGCCTTTGTCTCCCGAGTGGCGATGTTTACTACACATCGCACGAGCTACTCATTTGAGGCCGAGTCGACCTAGGGGAGGAGGCCCAGGACCGGTTCAGACAATCGTCACCGGTGTTGGCCACGAGCGGGAATCGGTCTCGGGTCGCCGGGTTCCGTCGCGAGGTGCGTGCACGCACCTCCTCCATGGGCAGGTCGTGGGTGCGGGGCAGCGTGCTGGAGAGCAGCCCCACCACGAAGGGTGTGGGCGAGCACACGATGTCCACCATGTGGGCGGGCAGCACCGGCACGTAGGTGTGCTGCCACGCAAACGGGTAGAGCAGCGCGAGCGCCGCGTGGCAGCACTTGGACAGCACGCTGCGCGGCGGGGGGGCGCCACCGGCACCAGCGGCATCAGGCAGGGATATGAGCAGCAGTAGCGGCAGCAGGAGCAGCAGGAGCAGCAGGAGTAGCAGGAATAGGAGCAGTAGCAGTAGTAGCAGCCGATATTAATAGCAGTCGTAGCAGCAGTAGTAGTAGCAGCAGCAGCAGCCAATATTAATAGGAACAGTAGTAGCAGCAGCATGAATAGAAGTAGCAGCAGCAGCCGTAACGGTAGTAAGAGTAGCAGCAGCAGTAGTTGCAGGTAGTAATAGGAGCAGTAATCGCAGCAGCGGTAGCAGTAATACGAGCAGAAGCAGCAGTTTCAGCAGTAGCATTGGCAGTGATAATAGCAGCAGTAGTAAAAACAACAGCAAACACAACCAACGTTACCATGAGCACCACCACCACCACCACCATCATTATCAACGATACAACACTCACGGTGCCACACTCGGCCAGGCAGTGGTGGCGACGCTGCTCGTGGCCTGCACCCCGACACGTGGTGTGGCAGCAGCAGCAGCAACGAGGGGCACCGGGGAGGTGCCGTACCCCGGCTCGCCAGGAGAAGGCGGCACAGCATAGTGGCCTAATCCCCATCTGTACGGGGATAGAGGGTTGCCCCCTCGCGCGCGTGGATTTTCTCGGAGTTCTTCGGTTTCCTCCCGCATAATTAACACTCATCTATTGTCCGTTTGTAACAGACAGAGGGGGCAGCTGCTGCCCCCTCCCGGCTCGTCTGCGGCTCCTCCCCCTGGCGCCTCCGAGTCGTCCTCCGGGTCTCCCCAAGAGCGAGCGGCGGACACCGCCAGGCGACGGCGTAGCCAAACGAGTCGAAATTATAATAATAGTTTACATCTGTAAAGTGCCGTGTTTCATTCGTACATTTAACGGGGCGGCCACGCAGAGCCAAACCGTACAAAAAATGTATTACAAAAACGTTATGAAAATAATAATACAAAAATGTAATGCGTATAAAAAGTAAATACACGACAATGATAAAACATTTCAAGAAATGTTAATATTTAAAAAAAAGACGATAAAAAATGGAAAGAAAATCATTACTTCAACTAACAATAACGCCCAGCCCCCCGGCCGAGTTGATCTGGCGTCACCTGAGCCTGTCGGCCGTGAAGATGACGCGCCTCTCGAGCAGCAGCGCGGCGAAGGTGCGCACGAGCGTGCGCGGGCCCAGGCAGCCCAGCAGGCAGGCCGCCTCCACGTGCTCCAGGCGCGAGTCGGCCGGCCGCCGCAGGGTTAGCCTGCGGCGCCCGACGCCCGGCAGGAAGGTGCTGAGCACCAGCGCGGCGCCCGGCGCCGGGGGCGCTCGCCGGTGCTCCCACAGGCTCGTGAGGAACGGCGAGAGCAGCGCCGGCGACACGGCCCTCCGGCGCTCCACCTCGTCCAGGATCTGCACGGAGACGATGACGGTGACGGCGATGATAATGACGATGATAATGACGATGATCGTGACGATGATGGCAGCGATCATGACGATGATGGCGATGATGACGACGGCGATCGTGACGACGATGGTGATGATGACGGTTTTGATCGTGGTTAATTAATGTGTTGTGTGTGAATTGTATCGTTATTGTGCTTGCGCGTGTTTACCCAGGAAAGCCACGTGACTCATTTTCAGGAGGATCCCGCCAGATTATCGCAGTAGGGGTGGGGGGGGGGGCGATGATTGCTGTTCCTGTGTGTGTGCACGTGTGAAGAGGGTATTTGGCCTACTCTTCCACGCTGGCCAGACGTCTTGGGAGAGATGGGAGTGCCCACACTCTACCCCACCACACGCGACCAGCCGATCGGCTAACTGTGATTGTGCCCGTTCACACGGCTGGGCGGACAGGGGCGAGGGTGGGGGTGAGGGAGGGGGTCCCTGGGTAGTGCACGCGCTGCGTCCGTGACGGACGCGCGGCCGTAGCGAAGTCACCTGGGAGAAGAGAGCGAAGCAGCCGAGGTGAGAGACGATGCAGTAGACCTCCCGCACCGGGGGACCCGCGCCCCCCACCTACAAACGCGCGGGGAAAGGGGGGGGGCGGCACATCAACCAATCGGCAAGCGAGACGTCCCATTGTCAGCTTCTCACAACTACCGCAACTGCATCAACCACAACAACCGTGTCAGTCACAAGAACCGCGGCTTACTTCAATAGCTTTTAAAATTTCAACGAAAACCACGGCCGCCACGGCCGCCACTTGGACCGCCAGCAGCACGGACGCCGAGGGATTGAGCGACGGGGCGGCCCGAGGCCTCAGTGACGCGACCTCGGAGGTAGTTCTGTGTCATCCCCTTCAGGGGGCCGTACTCCGACACGGGGTGGTGCACCGCTCGCTCCAATGGGAATCAGGTTTGGCTTACAAATCAAAACAGGACGAGAATAAAAACCGAGCGACGAGTGTGTGGCCGTGTCCCTGCGGCCTGGCGGCAATAACCTCTGGCCCCCTTTGAACCCCGATGGGGTAGCGGTGGGGTGGGGGATCAGGATTACACTCACATGTGTACACACAAAGACAAAGAACCCCTGTATCGCCTTAACAGACTGGTGTGGCAAGTGCTGTTAGCGAGCACACGACAGGGTGGGTGGCCAGCACCACGCCCCACCGGCCGCCTGTCTCCCCAGTGGCGATGTTTACACACCGCACCGGGTACTCATTTGAATGCCGAGTCGACCTAGGGGATCCCCAGGACCGGTTCAGATAATTGTCACCGGTGTTGGCTGTGAGCGGGAATCGAACTCGGCTCGCCGGGTTCGTCGTGCAGAGCGCCGCGCACGGCCACGCGACGCCACTTTCGATAAGCAGCAGCACGTGTGGGACTGAGCCTGACGCTGCCGATGAGACCCACGAGGTCGAGGCCGGCCACAGTTTGCGTGCTTCAACGAATGCCGATGGACACCAAGGGTCCGAGGAGTCTGGAGGCTGACGGACGAAGCCACGCTCGCGTTCCTCCGCGGAGACGCAGGAGGGAGTTCTGTTTGCGCTGCACGTGTGGCTGCTGCCTTCATGCAACGCGGGCGAGCTCATGGGTAATAATCCATGGCCCCCCTCTGAACCCCCATGGGGTAGGGGGAGAGGGGGAGGGGGTGGGGGCAGGGGTGGGATTTCCACATTCCACTGCCACGTGTGCGAGCCTGGCGCTCGCACGTTACATCAACAACGTCGCGCCACAATACCACGCCATCACCGCGCCACATCGAGCCCTCTCCTGTCCCAACACTCATCACACGGAGACCCGCACACTTGCACACTCGCACACGGAGACCCGCACACTCGCACACTCGCACACTCGCACACGGAGACCCACACACTCACACACGGAGACCCACACACTCACACACGGAGACCCACACACTCGCACACTCACACACGGAGACCCACACACTCACACACGGGGACCCACACACTCGCACACTGGGACTCACACACCCACACACTCACACACTCGCACACTCGCACACGGAGACCCACACACTCACACACGGAGACCCACACACTCACACACGGAGACCCACACACTCGCACACTCACACACGGAGACCCACACACTCACACACGGAGTCCCACACACTCGCACACGGAGTCCCACACACTCGCACACGGGGACCCACACACTCGCACACGGGGACCCACACACTCGCACACTGGGACTCACACACCCACACACTCACACACTCGCACACTCGCACACGGAGACCCACACTCGCACACAGGGACCCACACACTCACACACGGGGACCCACACACACAGAGACCCACAGATCTATCGGTAGGTATTCCACACATCTGCCCATTGACCTCCTCTACCCCGCAACCGCTGGACCTGCCTCTGCAATTCCGCCTGCTCCCCCATCCTGCACCCATGTGTCTCCCGGGACCTCAACGAACCCATTCCCTCCCATCTTCGTCGCGGGTTTCCACTCACCAGCACTCGCCGGCAGTAGCCAAATCGTCGCGTTCCGTTTTCGCTCGTGAGCACGAAGGAGAAGGTCTCGCTGCTCGCGCACGGGACAAAAGACAAAGATCCCCCATGTAGCCTTATCAGACTGTTGGGGCAAGTGCTGTTAGTGAGGAGCAGCGCCTGCAAAGGCCGATGCGGCACATGAGGGGGTGGGTGGCCAGCACCATGCCCGGCCGGCTGCATTTCTCTCCCCCAGTGGCGATGTGTACACACCATACTATCAGGTACTGATTTGAGGCGGAGTTGACCGACGGGAGGCCCAGGACCGGTTCAGATAATCGTCACTGGTGTGACGCACACGCGCACAGCTGTGAGAGGCCATGACCTCTGGATGGCTGTGAGGGGCCCTGACCTCTGGATCTTGTCGCTGGTGGGTGTGAAGGCATTGGGGTCGTCGGCGTCGGGGAAGCAGAAGTGTGGGATGGCCGTGAGCAGCGCCTCCATCTCCCGGCCTTCCTTGCTCAGCTTGTCGGCCTAGAGACACAGATCCACACAGAGGCCCATAGACTCACAAGGAGACTCATAGACCCACACAGAGACCCGTAGACCCACAAGGAGACTCATAGACCCACACAGAGGCCCATAGACCCATATAAAGACTCAAAGACCCGCACGGAGACCTCGGCCGTTGGAGGGACCGGGCTCGTGAGCCGTGGCCGCACCTTGGGGAAGATCTGGGTGATGCGGGGGGCGGACGCCGGGGGCTCCTCGTCGGCCGGGCCCCCGCGCCCCCGCCCCATCGTCACGACGACGAACAGCTCGAGCAGGGCGTGGGGGCCGCGGAGGGTGGCGGCCCCCCCACCCGCCAGGGGCTGCTGCGCCGCGTGGCGCTGGGACGCCTGCTTCACCGACTGCACGTGGGACAGGTGGCGCCTGTACACTGGGGGGCGGCAGGGGGGAGGAAACAAAGATCCCCCGTATAGCATTAACAGAGTGTCGGGGCAAGTGCTGTTAGCGAGGAGCGCCTATGAAGGGCGGCACGGCGCACGAGGGGGTGGGCCGTTCCTGGCCACCTTCGTCTCCCCAGTGCCGATGTTTACAAGCGCTGCGACAGGGACTCGTGTCGACTCAGGGGCGGGGTGCTGGTGAGCAGGCGTGACCTCTCACCTTTCTTCCGCTCCTCCGTGTCGCTCTCACTGTCCGAGTTGTCGTCTGTAATGAGAGGTGGGGGGGGGGAGAGGTTAGTCCGGGTGTTGCGTCGACCCTGGGGTAACTCGTGACCGCGTGAGTGGGCGACGGGGTGAGCGAGTGACCGCGTGAGCGAGCGACGGGGTGAGTGGGCGACGGGGTGAGCGAGTGACCGCGTGAGCGAGCGACGGGGTGAGCAAGCGACCGAGCCCCCAGGCACGCCTCACCCTTCGTTGCGGCCGCCACCGTGGCGCTGTCGGGGTTGGGCGGCAGGTTTCTCTTGAAGCGCTTCTTGCCGAACTTGGCGGTGAAGATGGCGTTGATCTTGCGCACGTGCTGGCGACGCGGGGAGAGAGGGAGAGAATGAGAGAGGGACAAAGAGGGAGAGAGATGAGCCTCGCATTGCACGCTCCCACAATGCAGTTCCAATTTTCTCCTCCATACAACGCGTGGCCCGTTGTGAATCCACCGCTGGATGGAGGCCATCGTTTGCCAGGCGGGTCAGCGTGGCTTGTTTACGGCGGAAAGTGTGCTGCACCACGGCCCAGTCACGGGGCAACGCGCCGACCTCACCAGCACTTTAAAGCCAAGCAGAACGGAGCCTGCTTCAACGTTGTAATCATTATTAATCCATCCGTGCCGTGCTGTAAGAAAGTGCAGGTCATTCTCCTCTCATCTCACTCTACTTCTCTCGATGCACTCTCCGACCTCTCCCCACTCATCTCACTCCACTCCCCTCCACGCACTCTCCTGCCTCCCCCCTCTAATCTCGCTCCACCCCCTCCACGCTCTCTCTCCACGATGGCAAACCGAGGCTCTTTGTCCAAGTCCCGAGTCAACCTTCTCTTAGTGGGAGGTCGCTCGCCCCCCTGTGCTGCCCCCACAGTCTGGACCTCCCTCCCCCCAGCCGCCCACGCTGCCGGCCCCCTGCTGCCCAGCGAGTCACCAGCGGGAGCTGCGTCGGGTCGTGGTTGTCTCCGTTCTTCCGGGCGACGGTCTCAGGTGCCGCTGGCCGGGGAGTCACCCCGCCGGGTGGGCGTGGGGGGATCTGCACCCCGAGGGGAGGGGAGGGGGGGGGAGGGAGAAGGGGAGGTGCGGGCGGTAAACCGCGTGGAGCCCCACCAGAAGCAGTAAACGCGGCCGTTGAAGTCACGGAGGTTCATCGCGCGGCCTCGTTGGGCGGGGAACGTGGCATTCGCCACGCAGCCCCCTCCCCCCCACCCCCGTCGTGCCGCGCGAGTGTCACGCGCTGCCGCCACCGCCGCCGCCGGCGATCGGCGCCACTGTGACGATCCGCTCTCGCACTGCGGCACAAACGGTTCCCGTGACGGCCCCTGTGACGGTGCGGTGTGACGGTGCGGTGTGACGGTGCGGTGTGACAGTGCGGTGTGACGGTGCGGTGCGACGGTGCGATGGTGTGACGGCCCCTGTGATGGTGCGGTGTGACGGTGCGGTGTGACGGCCCCTGTGATGGTGCGGTGTGACGGTGCGGTGTGACGGTGCGGTGTGACGGTGTGGTGCGACGGTGCGGTGCGATGGTGTGACGGCCCCTGTGATGGTGCGGTGTGACGGCCCCTGTGATGGTCTGGTGCTCATCGGGACGTTCTTTTGCCACTATTATAAAAGCAAGGTTTGGGACGCGTTTTCACCAAAACATCTATAATACAGGGTGTCTTTGTCTCGTGTGTGTGTGTGCGTGCGGGGAGTTGCAAGTGCGGAAGAGTGTGCCCAAGTTATCTTCTCGTGGGGAATCCGTCTCGAGAGCGGCCTCTAGTGGAGGCCCATCCCACCAGCAGCGCCATGAGCCAGCACATGTGGGGCCATGACTACCTATTCTCTCTGTTTGACCACGAAACTAATGGTGCGTGCGCGTGTGTAGAACCGTGCGTGTGCGTGTGTGGAACAGTGCTGCTCACCTTGGGTGGGGCGGGCCGCGCCGGGCGGTAGTGCCAGACGGTGCGGCTCACCGAGTCGTCGACCTCCTCGTACACGTTGTCCGCACCTTCACAAAGACAAAGGTCCCCCGTGTGGCCCGTGCGGGCCGTCGGGGCAAGCGCCGTTAGGGAGCGGCACCCGCGGAGGCCGCCGCCGCACGCGAGCGGGGCGCTGCGGCCGGAAACGGCGCGCCTGGCCGCCTTTGTCTCTCCAGTGCTGATGTTTACACACCGCACCGGGTACTCATTTAAGGCCACCTAGAGATGGTCCGGGACCGGTGTAGATATGCGTTAGGCTCACGTTGGTGGCCGTGAGCGGCCACGCACGCGGCGTCGCTGGTGAGCGTGCTGCTCGCTGGTGCTTGTGCACCGCTGCCAACGCAGCCGCGGCAGAACTAAGTAATTCGTGCCGGTTTATATGCGGCTCGTTGCCGTATCTAGTCCTTGCGTTATTGCTTTTTCATAGGGTGCCGCGGTGGCAAGATGTTTACTACATCGCTTGGTATGCAGGAGGTAGTGGGTTCGATCCCGAGCCTGACGCCTGTTGCTGTATATTTGCAATTTGCTTTTCTCTTCCTGTAATAGTGTGGATGTTTCTCCGGGTCCTCCAGTTTTTCTCTCTACATGGACAACCAAATATCCGTTCCGAGCATTTGGCTGCTATAAATGTCCAAGTGGTAAGCCACGTCGTTGAACTGTCATTTGTGTTAGCCAGGTCGCTTCAAGTCAGAGACTCGACGGGGGCAGTACTCACGAGCCAGCGACTGGTAGATGGTCTCCTGGGACACGCTGCGACGCAGCCCGCCCGTGCCTCTGACCTTGCCCGCTTGCACGCAGCAGCCTCCCGCGCCGCTGCTGCTGCCGATGCTGCCGTTGCCGTGGGAGACGCCGTTGCCCGCGGCGACGGCGGAGACATCTTCATACTCCAGCGACTTCTGCAGGCAGCGCGGCCTTGCGTGGGGGGACAGCAGCAGTAGCGGCAGGGGTGGAGTCAGCAGGTTCAATCCACCGCCGGATGAGGGCATCCCTCCCCCAAGGGCCGTGTTCGCTGTAACCACCACAGCACTCGCTCCACCGCGAAGCAACAAACACGACCACGAAACACGCGCCCCGAGCCCCTCCACGCCCATCCCAGCCACGGCTGCCCTCCAACCCTCGCTCTCTCGCGCTGCCCTCCCACGCGCCGCCCTCACCTCCGCGTGGGGCTGCCCACGGCCTCCCTGAAGGCCGCCTTGCGGCTCACGGCGGCCGGCGGAGGGCACAGGGGGAGGGGCGGCGGCCTCCTCGGCCTCGCGACGTACGTCGCCGTGGCGACCGCGCCGGGTCGCGGGGTCGGGAGGCCCGCCGGCCTCCCCGCGCCCACCGCGAGCAGCGGGCTGGCGTAGGGGCCCCGCCCGCCGGGCCGCGCCGGCCGGGCCGGCGTGTTGTAGGCGCCGCGGGCCTCCTCCTCCGCGCCCTCCCGCTCCGCCGCCCCCTCCCTCGCGGCCGAGGGAGGGGGCGACCCGAGCGCCCGCTCCGTCCCGCCCGGCCCGTCCGGCCTGCACGGCCCGCCGGACCGGCACTGGTCGAGCGAGCCGCCCTTATTCTCTCTCGCCGGCCGCCGCAGGTGCTGCGGCTGACGATCTTTCTCCTCGAACTGCCTCACCCGTGCCAGCACGGGCGGCGGTGCCCCCCGCCGCTGCGGTGCCCGCTCGCGCCCGAGGCTGGCTGCGGCGGCGGCCGCGGCGGTGACTGTTACCGGCGGCTGCCTGCGCAGGCGCGCCGGCCGCGGCGTGGCCTGCGGCTCGCGGTCGTGGTGGCGTTGGTGGCGGAGGCGGTCGAGGCTGGCGCCGCCCGCTCCGTCTCCGCGAGCGCCGCCGAGTTCACCGGCTCTCGCCGGCACCGCCGCCGCTCGCCGATCCGGAGGAGTCTGGGAGCGAGCGCCGCCGGCGAGGACGCCGCCGGCCGCCTCCTTGGGGAGGTTGCGCCGGCACGGTGAGCGGTCTCGCCGCGCCACGGAGCGCTCCGCTCTCGCCGGCGCAGCGCTCGCCGGGTCGGGGAGATTGAGCGTGGATGCAGCCGACCCCTTGCCCTCCCACTCGCAGATCCTGCGCTTGATGCACATGGAGGAGGAGGAGGCGGCGGCGGCGGCACCCGCGGGCTCCTCCAGCAGGCTCACCGCGGCCCCTCCTCCGTCGTCGTTCCCGCGAGGGGCCGCGAACTCGGCCATGCTGCCTGCTACCGCCGGGGGGGCGACCCCATCGCTGGCGCGGCTGAGGCGGTGGGGGCGGCGGCGGAGGTTCGATCAGCCTGCACGCCCTGCAAGAGATGGTGACACACACGCGGCGGAGAGGGGGACGTGCGCGTTGGATGCCGTCACGTCACGTGCACGGACGCGCGTATGCGCCGTAGCCGCGAGCGGGAATCGAACTCGGGATGCCGGGTTTGTAGCGCAGTGCGCTAACCGCTGCACCGTCGCTCCGCCCGACTGACACGCATGCACACACTCACACATACACAGGAGCTGCCACCCAACCACAAACGCGGGCAAGTTGTTTACGTTGCCAACACTGCAGTGGTTGGCAGTGCCACTCACCTGACCACCGTGGCACGCCTCAGCAGGCCGAGTCGACCTCGGGGCGGCGTGCGAGTGTGCGAGTGTGTGAGCGTGCGAGTGTGCGAATGTGCGAGTGTGTGCAAGTGAGTGTGCAAGTGTGTGTGTCAGTGTGTGTCAGTGTATGTGCGAGTGAGTGTGTGAGTGTGCAAGTGTGTGTGTGCGAGTGTGTGCGAGTGTGTGTGTGTCAGTGTGTGAGTGTGTGTGAGTGTGTGAGTGTGCGAGTGTAAATACCTCACAGCATCTTTTTTTATTATTATTCTGAAACAGGAACTCAGATGTGTGGCGGAGATAGCGGGGTGCTGTCACCACCGGCTTGACCAACCTTCCCGACTGACCATGAGGCCAGCGAGTTCAGGGCCTGCCGCGGGAACGTGACATTCCCACCACCGAACCGGGACCGCCGGTTACAAGTGTGAGCGGCACCCTCCGCTTGCGTCCAAATGAGCGAGAGGCACGGCGGTGGTCGCGGTGTGCCGGGTTTCTTGGGGAGAGGCGGCCGATAATAATCTCCTGCTGAGAATCAATTCCAAACTCAGTGTTTTTGTTTAAACGCGAAATTCTGCAAATTCTGCATTCCACCCAGATTCCTCTCTCGTGGCACCGCGACATCACCGTGACGTCACCGTGACGTCACCGTGACGTCACACTGACATCACACTGACATCACCATGACATCACAACGACATCACCGCCCGTCGCTCCGCATGCATCCTCCTCATATTCGATTGCCACCACCGTCAAACAAATCACATCGTCGGCACCAGCGCTGTCAATCTCACGGTGCAGGGACAGCGCCAAGGAGGGCGCCGCTCTGTCTCAATGCGGCATCGGCGACGCGCTCTCTCTCCCCTTGCTCTGCCGCTCTCTCCTTCTGCCAACACGGAGTGCAGCTGGGCGGAGAGCCACCAAGTGGATTGGATCCGACTCGGACACTCGCCGGTGCTGCTCCCTCCCGGATCGTCCTTGCCGCTCACCGCACGCGAGGGACGTCGGCGTACAGCGCAATCCGGCGGTGAGCATCGTGGTGACTACAACCAACCCCCCCCCCGGACCCCCCCCCCCGGCCCCCCCCCTCGGACCCCCCCCCCCCGGACCCCCCCCCCCGGACCCCCCCCCAGACCCCCCCCCCCCGGACCCCCCCCCCGGACCCCCCCCCCGGACCCCCCTCCCCGGGCCCCCCCCCCCGGCCCTCCCCCCGGGCCCCCCCCCCCCCGGACCCCCCCCCCCCCGGACCCCCCCCCCCGGCCCCCCCCCCGGGCCCCCCCCCCCCGGACCCCGCACCCCAAATGGAGACGGCCAGCAGCACGAGAGAGCGATGGTGGAACGGCAACGTCGGTCCCACCTCCAAAGACAAAGGTCCCCCGTGTAGCCTCAACAGACTGTTGGGGTAGGAGCTGTTAGCGAGCGCCTACGAAGGCCGGCACGGCGCACGAGAGGGTGAGTGGCCAGCACCACGCCCGGCAGCATTTGTCTCCCCGGTGGCGATGTTCACACCACACCAGGTGCTCGTTTGAGGCTGAGTTGACCTATGGGAAGCCCAGAACCAGTTCAGATATTCGTCCCAGGTGTCGATCTCTGTAGTCGGCTCACTGGGTTTGTTGGGTCACTGGGTTCATAGCGAAGCACACTCAGCACTGCGCCACCACTCCCCACTACAACTGCTGCCACCACCACCACCGGCACTACCGCCACCGCCACTGGCACCAATTCTGCCACCACCACTACCACCACCACTACCACCACAACTGCTGCCGCAACCACCACCAGCACTACCACTACCGCCACTGGCACCAATGCTGCCACCACAACCACCACCACCATCACTTCCACCACCACCACCTCCACCGGGAGGCTCGCTGCCCCCGCGAGCACGGCGGGGAGCTCCCACACCCAGGGGAAGGAGAGAGAGAGAGTGGTGGGGAGAGTGGTGGGGAGAGTGGGCAGTGGGGAGAGAGCGGTGGGGAGAGCGGTGAGGAGAGTGGGGGGTGAGGAGAGTGGGGGGTGAGGAGAGTGGTGGGGAGAGTGGGGGGTGAGGAGAGTGGGGGGTGAGGAGAGTGGTGGGGAGAGTGGGGGTGGGGAGAGTGGGGGATGAGGAGAGTGGGGGGTGAGGAGAGTGGGGGGTGAGGAGAGTGGGGGGTGAGGAGAGTGGGCGGTGGGGAGAGTGGTGGGGAGTGGTGAGGAGAGTGGTGGGGAGAGTGGTGGGGAGAGTGGTGGGGAGAGTGGGCAGTGGGGAGAGTGGTGGGGAGAGAGTGGTGGGGAAAGTGGTGAGGAGAGTAGTGGGGAGAGCTGTCCCCTCCCTCATCACTTCCCCTTATCGGAGTCGATTGCACAAATTACCACAGCCCCCTTACACAGCCCCACGACATCACAGAGTGGGGATCCATACAGTGGTGTCTCATCTCAATCGCACCTCAATACGCTGCACAGTTCTAAATTTGAAGCTTTCGTGACTGCAAGGATTCATACTCTTTGGTTTTTCGGTATCACTTGATACAGCAATTTTGCTGTGACGGTTTCACCTGAAGACGGAAGCTTGTGTTGCCTCCGACACGTCGTGATTTAATTTATTTGTTTTCTTTTTTAACCTACGTGACTTTACCCAAAAAACCAAAGGGTACGCCGCACAATCTATGGGTCTCCGTGTGAGTCTATGGGTCTCCGTGTGAGTCTATGGGTCTCCGTGTGAGTCTATGGGTCTCCGTGTGAGTCTATGGGTCTCCGTGTGAGTCTATGGGTCTCCGTGTGAGTCTATGGGTCTCCGTGTGAGTCTATGGGTCTCCGTGTGAGTCTATGGGTCTCCGTGTGAGTCTATGGGTCTCCGTGTGAGTCTATGGGTCTCCGTGTGAGTCTATGGGTCTCCGTGTGAGTCTATGGGTCTCCGTGTGAGTCTATGGGTCTCCGTGTGAGTCTATGGGTCTCCTATGAAGCTTCAACCCCAACCCATGTTAAACTACAGCACCACCCACACCTCCTGTGCCCTTCGGCTGTCACCGCTTCCCAGGAGGCTAAGAGATTCATCCCGCCGCACGCCAATTCACATCCAAGCCGATGAAGCAACGATGGTGACGGTGAATGACTGATGGTGATTATGATGACGATTGGTTGATGGTGAATCTGATGATTATTGGCAGGTGACGGAAAGACGATCGATGGACATTGGTGACCGGCTGCTGATGACGATGGAGGAAATTCACGAATGGATGGTGACGATGACGATGCTTCTCCCGCACGTGTGGCGTGACGGCCTTGTGAACGAGATGTTCCACCTCAAGAAAGCTTCCAGGCAAAGCGTTTAAACGAGCGAAACATCGATCAAATAAATAAATAAATACTGCGCTTGACTTTACGGGAACGTGGGGGGGGGGCAGGAAGCTCAGAGTCCAACGCGGGGATCGGGAGGCCGCACGCGGATGGGGAAGCTGCGGTGAGGTCACCACCACTCAAGGTGCTGCACCCCACGAGCGTGGCCGTACCACGCGGACAGGTCACGGGCCAGGTCACGGGCCAGGTCACGGGTCAGGTCACGGGCCAGGTCACCGGTCAGGTCACGGGCCAGGTCACGGGTCAGGTCACGGGCCAGGTCACGGGCCACCACCGCCCCCACCACCCTCCCCCCGCCCCACCACCGGTGGCCTGGCAGTGGTGGTGCACGAGCAGTCAACGTCAACAACAACAGCAGCATCACTCGGCACATCCGTCAACAACAACACCCCGTGTGAGGCCTTAAAAAGAGTGATATATACTGTGATAGGAGACGTTTCAGGCAATGTCCCTTCTTCATGGCAAATAGAGAGGCCACTAGAGAGAGACAGAGTGGATGGTAAGAGCGGGAGACTCTACTTGTTTACTACATTTTTTAGAACCAGATTTCAAGTAAATTTTACGAGACTTATCGGTTGCACGGCCTTCTGGGAGTGCATCTCATCAGCAGTATCGGTGCAATTGAAGCAAGCGCCTGGAGCGGTTTCCAAGCAGTGATGCTTCCCTGCTAGACACGGGCGCTTGTTTACCGCATCGCTAATTAACGATGCAGCGAACGTGGCAAAACAGGAAGCGCGCCGTCAACTTGCGGCGAAGAATTGAGACCGAAAACCTCTACTCCATGGGATGAATGATAGGGAGGGGAGGGAGGGAGCCGAGTCACGGGATCTCGTTTGGAAAAATAAATCCAGACTTCTCTCAACGGAAACGGCGGCGTCCGTGCCAAAAGCCATAAAAGTCCACCGCGGGGGCGGAGGGGATGGGTTTGCCGTCACCGATGGAATTCGGTTGAATCCACGGCCGATGGCCCGCACCAGCTCACCGACAGAGCCGCCACTAACCGTCGACAGCCGTCGGACACTGCCACAGTGGTGTGCGGATCCAGGGGTCGCGGGGTCAATTCTTATCTCCTGGCGTGGCAGACGAAATGACGGGGGGGGGGGGGAGTTTCTCAAATGCCTCGATTCCCCTGCCCTCTCCCCCTGCTTGCCCCCCCCAGCTTCTCTCCGCCCAGTGGCGCAACAGGGTCCACCACGACCAAGTGGGTCGGGCAGGCGGTGCGCGTGGTGGGTGGGCTAAAGTGGGGGTTGCTCTCGACTCTTCCAAGCCGTCCTGGCCAGCGTGGACGAAGAGCGGCCCGAGGGCCTCTGCGGAGCGGCGGCCGCGAGGCCACGGGAGGCGGCCCCTCGGAGCGGCCCTCGCAGAGGTCGCTACAACGGAGAGGGGATCTTCGCACGATCGGGGCGTGGTGTCCCAGGGAATTGAGGTGTCCGCTAGCGAGGGGTCCGCGGCTACCGACAAGGGAGCTACAGAAGCGGCCTCTCGCGGAGGCCCCCGTCCGACAGCGGCGGCGGCTCGGGCGAACCATTGCGGGGCTGCGCCTTTGCCTCGGTCGCGATTGCCAGCAATCTTGACGGCCCGGTGGTGGTGGTGGTGGTGGTGGCGGCGGTGGTGGCGACGGTGGTGGCGGTGGTGGTGGCGGCGGTGGTGGCGGCGGTGGTGGTGGTGGTGGTGGTGGCGGTGGTGGTGGTGGTGGTGGCGGCGGTGGTGGCGGCGGTGGTGGCGGCGGTGGTGGTGGTGGTGGTGGTGGCGGTGGTGGTGGTGGTGGCGGCGGTGGTGGCGGCGGCGAGGTCGTGGGCGATCCCGGCCGGGACACAATGCGAGGAAACCAGGCCACGGATTCCACGTGGGGAGGAAGCGGATCCAGAGCACGCGGGGCTGGGGGTGCTGTCACGGGGAGTCGCGAGACTCCCCGTGACAGCGAGGGTCCTGCCTTGGGATGATTGCCCACGTCCTTAAAGGAATAATATAGATAAGCAGACAATAACTGCCTCTTTCAGACATCATATCTGTCCCTCCACGTAATAAAACTAGGTTTTATTTTTACACGTATGTATGTATGTATGTTGAACGTCGTACGTAGCCAACCGTGCTAATCGGAGGCACACATCACATCAGCCACACATACGGCCTTCTGGGAGTGCATATTTTTAGCATCACTGGCCTGTTTCAATATAAAGTGTCTCATCAGCAGCATCCGGCTAGCTTGAACCAATGCTGGTGAACGGCCAATGTTATAGACATGGACCCTCCCTGTTAGATAACGGTCCCTAGCTCAACACGTGATAATACAATGCATTGCACAACAGAGATATTCCTTTATTTGTCTGCTTCTTAACTTTGTCTTCATTTAATCCACACTGACGCTAAGGAAGGGTCACAAATACCGAAATGACGGCCTAGCAAGTTTCGTTTGGCGAGAATAAAAAACTTTTAATTTATCATCAAGCGATCCATGACAGGATGGTGGTGACATCACAGCCCCTGGCCATCTGGGCCACCACCAGCCTGGGTTTGACTGCGGGCATCTCGGGAGTTGGCGTCTGCGTTCGGGCGGTGGCAGGAGTTGGCTTGTGCCCACATCTGGCACCGGTGTTGCCGAGTAGAACCAGACAACAGTTTACTCCAGCACAGTGCTGCCTGACAATCATGTCCGGGTTTGGTCTGTGGTGAAAAAGGTGGTCACCCCGACCACTCACGAACCTTCTCACCTGCCCGCCCGCCTGCCCGCCCACTAAGGTGGGTGTGCTAAGCCAGACGCGTCGCCAACCCAAACTCCCGTACATTTGCCTCCTCCCCCAGCTTTCCCCCGGCTGCTACTCCGCAAATACCAGGACGCTCCGTCTGCCTCCGCCGATCTCCCCTCGGGCACAGCCACGATCCGCGAGTGCCCGGCCACGATTACCCGGCCAAGAGCACAAGCGGCGAGCGCGAGCGGCCCCGCGGAGGCTTGGAGGGAACCAGTGCTGTTGAAAATAATCCGCTCCCACAAGGAAGGCCGCGTGGCTGATGCGGTGCATGAAAAAATACTTTAAAAAAAATTACGCAGAGGGACAGATACGTGAAAGATGCGTATCTATACTTAGTTACGTTTTTGCACGTGCTCTCCGAAAGGACACTATTGATGATGATGATGATTGTGTATTGTGAGTTGCTCTAGGAGAGATTTGCGTCCAACTAGGTCCCATGTCTAAGAGAGGGCCCTTGCTGACAAACATCTGAGAGTTCACCAGCACTGGGTCAAGTCAATCACGATTCCGCTGGCGAATCTCGAAACGGGTCAAGAGTTTGCTTGTGTTGAACCACTACTGCTGAAATTGTGCCGGATTACCCACAATTCAGCACTGCAAAGCGGTAGGCACAGTGGTCAACACACTTAGAACCCGGCGACCCGAGTTCAATCCCTGGCCGTGGCTAATGTCGGTGGCGAATACTGGGTGCCCCCCATTGAATGCGCCGCAACTGACCAGCGTGGTGAAGTATGGTCGAGCAACTCTCACGGCCTCGTTGCATAGAATCCATTTCAGGATTCTCCTTCGAAAGCGTCAAGCGGGATGGCACCAACCACCCCCTTCCTGGAGACCTGGTGGACCCCCGCGCACCGTTTCGCAGCCTCACCGCGTCTCCCGTCTCCACGTCCGCCACGCGGCCTCTGTCGATATTTTAAAGGCATGGCCTCAAAACCCACAATATGTTTTTTCTGTTCCTCTCCATTCCCCCCCCCCAAACACTGCCAGGGTGCCCCCGTCACGGTCCCCCCCTTCACGGCCCCCCGTCACGGCTCCCCCGTCACGGCCCCCCCCCCCCCAGTCACGGCCTCCCCTCCGTCACGGCCCCCCCGTCACGGCCCCCCCTTCACGGCCCCCCCCCCCAGTCACGGCCTCCCCTCCGTCACGGCCCCCTCCGTCACGGCCCACCCGTCACGGCCCCCCCCCCCCCAGTCACGGCCCCCCCCCGTCACGGCCCCCCCGTCACGGCCCCCCCTTCACGGCCCCCCCCCCAGTCACGGCCTCCCCCCGTCACGGCCCCGCGTGTCTCCCACGGCCCGGGCTGTCACTTGCCTAATTTCTCAGCGCTCTGCGAGTTTTTCTGAAGGTGCTTTATAGAAGTGATGCATTGTTATCGTGAAGACGCACCTGGCATGGGGCGACATTCACCCAGCCGTGTGCGTGTTGGTGCGTGTGTGTAGGGTGTGCAGTGACTGGATAGTTTGTGGAGTGTGTGTGTGTGTGCAGTGGCGGTGGTGTGCGCGTGCGGTGCGTGCGGTGCAGCGCTATTTCCACTGCTGCACCCCCCACTGTGGGCTGGAAACTCCCGCGCTGCGGGGGTGACCAACCGGCATTGGCGCGGAGAGCCACGGCAGCCAAGACTCAAATTGGAAAAACACGCGGGGCGAGGGGGGTGGTGGCGGGGAGTGGCAGGGAGTGGGGGGCGTGGGGGGTGTCAGAGGTCAACCCCACACATCGTCGTCGTCATCCTCGCGGTGATTATCATCATCGTGCTAATAAGCATTGTCATTAACATCACAAAACTCAGCAGACGATTCGGGCAATGGCCCTTTTCTGTGCGATGAAGGACCAATGACCGAAACGTCGTCTATGATACTTTTCCTTATAGGGTCACACCCACAGTGGTGTTATAGACACGGAAAGTGTCGAGTGCTTTGTTCATTGTTGCCTGTGCACCATTGCCAACACAGCAACGAATTATTTACAAATATCATGATCATTATTCGAATTAAAACGAAGGCATTGATAATTGTTATCAATATCATGATCGCAGTCACTTGTGTAGGAGAGGCGCTGAGGGCCACAGGCCTTGTGTGTATCTACAGAAGAGCTATTTAGGTGTTTGCAGTGGTTTCTTCGGTTCATATGGCTGGCAGGGTGGTGTCGTGGTAACAACTTGCTCCTCGGAGCAAGACGTGCCTGGGTTCGCTTCCCGACTCGGGCGTCTGTTTGCGTGGAGTTTCTCTGATCGCTCGCCCCCTGTTATGCGTGGGTTTCCTCCGGGCTCCCCAGTTTCCTTACCATATATAATAACGACAACAACAAAACCCACAATACAACGCAACTGGAATTGGTCAAAACATCCCCCAATGCTGAAAAATGTTCCGGCGAAGCAACTCAAAGTGGGATTACAAAGTAGCAGCTGCCATATCTCCCCCCACCCCGCCCCCCAAACCACCCCCCCGGCCCCCCACCCCCCAATGCAAAAACTTGGCAGGACCCTCATAAACAGAGAGTCTTGAGACTCGGCACAGCTTTTCTGGGCTACAACACGTGGCAAGATAACAACAACGAGAGTGGCACGTAACTGCGATTCAAGTAAAACCACATTGTTCTACAAAAAAACGTTAAATATGAGACTAAAATGTGAGACCAGGAAATCCCTTAAGATCATCTCGTGCGACATGCACACACAAAAACAAAGGTCCCCCGTGTAGCCTTAACAGGCTGTTGAGGCAAGTGATGTTAGCGAGTAGCAGCAGCATCTACGAAGGGCGGCACGGTGTCTGGGCACCACGCCCGGCCGCCTTTGTCTCCCAAGTGAAGGCCGGGACGACACAGCATACCCATGCCACAACCATACATATTTACGTAGGAACTCACACACATTGACACACACATTGACACACACACACACCACGAGCCTTGGGGAGAGTGCTGTTGGCGAGCACCTATCAAGGTCAGTGCAGAGCACGAGGGAAAGGCGTGGCCAGCAGCACCACGCTCAGCCGCCTTTGTATCCCCAGTGCTGATGTTTACACATCGCATCACGTACTCGTTTAATGCCGAGTCGACCTAGGGGATGTCCAGGATCAGTTGGTGGCGGTGAGCGGGAATCGAACTCGGGTCGCCGGGTTCGTAACGCAGTGCGCTAAACGTTACACAACCGCTCCCCACTCTCTCACACACACTCACCGTCTCACTCACTCACTCGCCCACTCATTTACTCACCCACCCACTCTCCCACTCAGTAACTCACTCACCCACTCGCCAACTCACTCACCCACTCGCCCACTCAGTAACTCACTCACTCACTCCACTCACCCACCCACTCACCACATCGCAGGTCACCTCTCTTCTCTTTCTGCTTCTTCACTCGCACCGCGCCACTCTGGAATTCCTTCCCCCACCACCACCACCATCGTCTCTGTTCCCCCAACTCTTAGAGAAGTCATCGTCTCGCTCAACTCACGAAGGTTACACTCTGTGCCGATTACACCCCTGACAGTGCCGCGTGTTGCTGGCCGCCTGTAGAGAAAGGCCGGTGCTGCTGCTGCTCCAGCCGCAACTTGGCACAACTTCCAAGTGCCTCTGGACATTCCTCCTCGTTGAAAACTAAACCATTTTTAAATCTTACCAGGCAAGGCCCTCCGAGGTGGCTATCACAAATGTAGCCATCGCGTGGTGATGTACAGCAGCAGCCGAACACTCTCAAGGCGCGGATGTTGATTCTAAATGTGGAGGGGAAACCCAGATGGATCGAGCCCACGACCTCGTGTATACCGGGCGAGGTAGTTAACATCTCCTAGCCAACGGTGGCACCGTCAACCGCACCAGGACATCATCGTCAGCAGCAGGCCGATGCGCACATCTCCTCCCTAGATTGACACGTAGAGCCACAGGCCACGGCAGGGAGATTGTGGTCCGTGCTAACCAAACTTTGGACCATATCGTAAACGCGTAGAGCCATAGAGGCTCACTCATTGAGCTAGTTAGAGACGCATAGAGACACACAGAGAGACCCATACAGACACAGCGAGATACATCAACACCCACCGAGGTACAATAGATTCTAGTCGTGATCGTGCGACTGTGGCCATGCAACTCCACAAGAGGGACCGCGCAGTGAACCCACTGTGGTCGTCTGCGCTCCTTCAACGGAGGAGGAGGTGGAGGAGGAACAGCGACACGACACCGACTCCTGAAGCCCTCTGGACACTGGCATCGAGGTCCTGAGCACACCTTGCTACTGACGACGTCGCGCGCACGAGTCGTCTCACGCAAAACCAAAAGTGAGCAGGGAATGATCTGCAGCTGCTGCGGCTGCTGCTGCTGGGTGCTCGGTGCGGTACGAACCATCAGCGCGCAGCCGTGCGACTCGAGCCGTGGATCGCCACGTCCTCCGTCTTGCGCGGTGGTGGTGATGTTGTTGATGATGATGGTGGTGGTGATGATGTTGATGATGGTGATGATGGTGTTGTTGATGATGATGGTGATGATGTTGTTGATGATGCTGTTGATGGTGGTGGTGATGTTGTTGACGATGTTAATGATAAGTCGCTGTTGCGGCTGCGGCTGCTGCTGCAGATCCCTCTTCTACTCGTAAAGTTGTTTGCTGATGTTGCCGATACAGCGAATGGTGTAGCTGATGATGTTGCCGCTGCTGATGATGCCGTTGCTGATGATGCTGTTGATGGTGATGCTGTTGATGATGTAGCTGATGATGTTGCCGCTGCTGATGATGCTGTTGATGTGATGGTGTTGCTGATGATGCTGATGAGGATTGCCGTCGCCGCTGCTGCTCTTATTTTCTACCGCTGCTGATGATGATGTTGCTGCTGCTGGCGACGATGTAGCTGCTGATTCTACCGTTACTTCTATTGCTGATGATGTTGGCGATGATGTAGCTGCTGCTGCTGATGATGATGTTGCTGCTGCTGATGTAGCTGCTGCTGCTGCTGGAGGAGCGCTCCCTCCTCTCGCGCGCTCCACGAGTCGCGAGGAACTTCCCTCGCGCGAGCCGCTTCCTCCTTTTCGGACGTGACGTCACAACCCTCCAATTAAGACGCCCCACCCTTACCCCCCGCTCCTCCCACCCCCACTCCCTTACCCCCCCGCTCCTCCCACCCCCACCCCCTTACCCCCCGCTCCTCCCACCCCCACTCCCTTACCCCCCCGCTCCTCCCACCCCCACCCCCTTACCCCCCGCTCCTCCCACCCCCACTCCCTTACCCCCCTGCTCCTTCCACCCCCACCCCCTTACCCCCCCCCCGCTCCTCCCACCCCCACCCCCTTACCCCCCGCTCCTCCCACCCCCACTCCCTTACCCCCCTGCTCCTTCCACCCCCACCCCCTTACCCCCCCCCGCTCCTCCCACCCCCACCCCCTTACCCCCCGCTCCTCCCACCCCCACTCCCTTACCCCCCTGCTCCTTCCACCCCCACCCCCTTACCCCCCCCCCGCTCCTCCCACCCCCACTCCCTTACCCCCCTGCTCCTTCCACCCCCACCCCCTTACCCCCCCCCGCTCCTCCCACCCCCACTCCCTTACCCCCCTGCTCCTTCCACCCCCACCCCCTTACCCCCCCCGCTCCTCCCACCCCCACTCCCTTACCCCCCGCTCCTCCCACCCCCACTCCCTTACCCCCCCGCTCCTCCCACCCCCACCCCCTTACCCCCCGCTCCTCCCACCCCCACTCCCTTACCCCCCTGCTCCTTCCACCCCCACCCCCTTACCCCCCCCGCTCCTCCCACCCCCACCCCCTTACCCCCCGCTCCTCCCACCCCCACTCCCTTACCCCCCTGCTCCTTCCACCCCCACCCCCTTACCCCCCCCCGCTCCTCCCACCCCCACTCCCTTACCCCCCTGCTCCTTCCACCCCCACCCCCTTACCCCCCCCCGCTCCTCCCACCCCCACTCCCTTACCCCCCCGCTCCTCCCACCCCCCACCCCCTTACCCCCCGCTCCTCCCACCCCCACTCCCTTACCCCCCTGCTCCTTCCACCCCCACCCCCTTACCCCCCCCCGCTCCTCCCACCCCCACCCCCTTACCCCCCGCTCCTCCCACCCCCACTCCCTTACCCCCCTGCTCCTTCCACCCCCACCCCCTTACCCCCCCCCGCTCCTCCCACCCCCACTCCCTTACCCCCCTGCTCCTTCCACCCCCACCCCCTTACCCCCCCCCGCTCCTCCCACCCCCACTCCCTTACCCCCCTGCTCCTTCCACCCCCACCCCCTTACCCCCCCCCCGCTCCTCCCACCCCCACTCCCTTACCCCCCGCTCCTCCCACCCCCACTCCCTTACCCCCCCGCTCCTCCCACCCCCACCCCCTTACCCCCCGCTCCTCCCACCCCCACTCCCTTACCCCCCTGCTCCTTCCACCCCCACCCCCTTACCCCCCCCCGCTCCTCCCACCCCCACCCCCTTACCCCCCGCTCCTCCCACCCCCACTCCCTTACCCCCCTGCTCCTTCCACCCCCACCCCCTTACCCCCCCCCGCTCCTCCCACCCCCACTCCCTTACCCCCCTGCTCCTTCCACCCCCACCCCCTTACCCCCCCCCGCTCCTCCCACCCCCACTCCCTTACCCCCCTGCTCCTTCCACCCCCACCCCCTTACCCCCCCCCCGCTCCTCCCACCCCCACTCCCTTACCCCCCTGCTCCTTCCACCCCCACCCCCTTACCCCCCCCCCGCTCCTCCCACCCCCACTCCCTTACCCCCCTGCTCCTTCCACCCCCACCCCCTTACCCCCCCCCCCGCTCCTCCCACCCCCACCCCCTTACCCCCCGCTCCTCCCACCCCCACTCCCTTACCCCCCCGCTCCTCCCACCCCCACCCCCTTACCCCCCGCTCCTCCCACCCCCACTCCCTTACCCCCCTGCTCCTTCCACCCCCACCCCCTTACCCCCCCCCGCTCCTCCCACCCCCACCCCCTTACCCCCCGCTCCTCCCACCCCCACTCCCTTACCCCCCCGCTCCTTCCACCCCCACCCCCTTACCCCCCCCCGCTCCTTCCACCCCCACCCCCTTACCCCCCCCCCCGCTCCTCCCACCCCCACTCCCTTACCCCCCTGCTCCTTCCACCCCCACCCCCTTACCCCCCCCCCCCGCTCCTCCCACCCCCACCCCCTTACCCCCCGCTCCTCCCACCCCCCACTCCCTTACCCCCCCGCTCCTCCCACCCCCACCCCCTTACCCCCCGCTCCTCCCACCCCCACCCCCTTACCCCCCTGCTCCTTCCACCCCCACCCCCTTACCCCCCCCCGCTCCTCCCACCCCCACCCCCTTACCCCCCGCTCCTCCCACCCCCACTCCCTTACCCCCCGCTCCTCCCCTCCCACCACCTTACCCCCCCCGCTCCTTCCACCCCCACCCCCTTACCCCCCTGCTCCTTCCACCCCCACCCCCTTACCCCCCCCCGCTCCTCCCACTCCCTTACCCCCCCGCTCCTTCCACCCCCACCCCCTTACCCCCCCCCCCCCGCTCCTCCCACCCCCACCCCCTTACCCCCCGCTCCTCCCACCCCCACTCCCTTACCCCCCCGCTCCTTCCACCCCCACCCCCTTACCCCCCCCCCCGCTCCTTCCACCCCCACCCCCTTACCCCCCCCCGCTCCTCCCACCCCCACCCCCTTACCCCCCGCTCCTCCCACCCCCACTCCCTTACCCCCCCGCTCCTTCCACCCCCACCCCCTTACCCCCCCCCCCCGCTCCTCCCACCCCCACCCCCTTACCCCCCGCTCCTCCCACCCCCACTCCCTTACCCCCCCGCTCCTTCCACCCCCACCCCCTTACCCCCCCCCCGCTCCTTCCACCCCCACCCCCTTACCCCCCCCGCTCCTCCCACCCCCACCCCCTTACCCCCCGCTCCTCCCACCCCCACTCCCTTACCCCCCTGCTCCTCCCCTCCCACCACCTTACCCCCCCCGCTCCTTCCACCCCCACCCCCTTACCCCCCCCGCTCCTTCCACCCCCCACCCCCTTACCCCCCCCCCGCTCCCCCCCCCTCCTCCCACCCCCTTACCCCCACCCCCTTACCCCCCCCCCCCGCTCCTCCCCTCAGCCGGTGCCCCCACAAGTGCAGTAGTAATATAATAATATTATATAATAATATAATGATATTATCTAATTATATATTCTGTGATTGAACAGTGAAAACCACGATCCAGCGACCAAACCTACCGACTCGCGTTGTGCTGGAGGCTCCTGCCTCGACCTGCCAGCCCCGCCTCGCGTCCACGTAGCCACGCCCACCACGGCACTAGCACCGCGTCATATACGTAGAGGCTGCTGCTGCCTTCCTGCTCGTCCGTGGTTCCTCCTCCTCCTCTCAGTCCGTGGTTCCTCCTCTCAGTCCGTGGTTCCTGATCTCACTCCATGGTTCCTCCTCCTCTCAGTCCGTGGTTCCTGATCTCACTCCATGGTTCCTCCTCCTCTGAGTCCGTGGTTCCTGATCTCAGTCCGTGGTTCCTGATCTCACTCCGTGGTTCCTGATCTCAGTCCGTGGTTCCTCCTCTGAGTCCGTGGTTCCTGATCTCACTCCATGGTTCCTCCTCCTCTGAGTCCGTGGTTCCTGATCTCACTCCATGGTTCCTGATCTCAGTCCGTGGTTCCTCCTCCTCTGAGTCCATGGTTCCTGATCTCACTCCGTGGTTCCTGATCTCAGTCCGTGGTTCCTCCTCCTCTGAGTCCGTGGTTCCTGATCTTACTCCATGGTTCCTGATCTCAGTCCGTGGTTCCTGATCTCAGTCCGTGGTTCCTGATCTCACTCCGTGGTTCCTGATCTCAGTCCGTGGTTCCTGATCTCACTCCGTGGTTCCTGATCTCAGTCCGTGGTTCCTCCTCTCACTCCGTGGTTCCTGATCTCAGTCCGTGGTTCCTCCTCTCACTCCGTGGTTCCTGATCTCAGTCCGTGGTTCCTCCTCTCACTCCGTGGTTCCTGATCTCAGTCCGTGGTTCCTCCTCTCACTCCGTGGTTCCTGATCTCAGTCCGTGGTTCCTCCTCTCACTCCGTGGTTCCTGATCTCAGTCCGTGGTTCCTCCTCTCACTCCGTGGTTCCTGATCTCAGTCCGTGGTTCCTCCTCTCACTCCGTGGTTCCTGATCTCAGTCCGTGGTTCCTCCTCTCACTCCGTGGTTCCTGATCTCAGTCCGTGGTTCCTCCTCTCACTCCGTGGTTCCCCTGGCGTCGCTGTGCGGTGGCGGCGCTGCTGTCGTCACAAGATGACGTCATTCTCGCCTCGGTGACGCGCCGCTCGTCCCCGTTGGTGCTTACCGGGACCATCGGTCGCTGCGCGATGATAGCGAGGAGCGAAGTTCATCCTCGAGGTTTTAGGGTTTGGGGCCGTCCATAAATGACGTCACGCGATGTTGGACGGTTTTTGACCCCCCCCCCCTTCGTCACACGACGTCACAAAAAGTCAGACCCCCCCCCCCCTAAAATATGACGTCACAAAGCTCTGCCCCCTCCCCCCCAAAAAAATAAAACATGCTTCAAATCGCTTCAAACTATTGTCATTGTAGTGCGTATTTAATGTGGCACTGTTCTCTGATTTATTAAAAAGTATATTTAATTAAGTAAAACGTGTTGTCTAAATTTATTTAAAGTTGCGCATTTTGATGTGACGTCACTTTTCTCACCCCCCTCCCCTCGTCACACATCCTCACAAATGTCTGACCCCCCCCCCAGGTGCGTGACGTCATTTATGGACGGCCCCTTACATCGCGTAAATGTATAAATGTGTCGTTAAACCCGCCACCACCCGACACAGCCAACTAGTAAGGGTTGTCACGTAAACAGAACGTGGCCAATTCGTCACTAGTACAGCACTAGTGTGTAGTGTAGTTTATAGTGTAGTATATAGTGTAGTGTATAGTGTAGTGTATAGTGTAGTGTATAGTGTACTAGTACAACACACCGGTGTGTTGGAGAGCCAAGCCACAACATTTACAATCTGAGTACGACGTTTCGCCATTAATTGCAACGAGCTTCATCAGGCGCCAGACAGATTTGTGGAGAAGTCCACCTGGTTCGTTCCTTATCTAGAGGCGTCGATGTGGTGACCACGCTTCTGCGCTCTTGCACAATGTGGGGGGGGGGGGGGTGATTATATCTATCAACGCGATCTAACCCAAACACTTTCTAGATTTGAAGTTTTCGTGACTGCAAGGATCCATACTCTTTGGTTCTTTCGGTAAAGTCACGTAGGTGAAAAAAATAAGAATAAAAATAGAAATAATCTAATTAAATCACGACGTTTCGGAAGCAACACAAGCTTCCGTCATCAGGTGGGACAACCACAGCAAAAAAACAAAAAATAAAAAAAAATTGCCCACGACAGTCATTTTTTTTTGCTGTGGTTGTCCCACCTGATGACGGAAGTTTGTGTTGCTTCCGAAACGTCGCGATTTAATGTAGTTATTTTCATTCTTATTTTTTATTTTAAATGTTTCACTTACGTGACTTTACCGAAAGAACCAAACAGTATTAACCCAAAAACCTCTGTTATGGATGATGTTGGTCGCGAAAGCCTCCCGCATGTTGCAAGGAGCGAAGTGAATTAATGGAACCAAAGGCCGCAGAGTGGGGTGGCGTGGATCGGACACTCGCAATGCAGTCGTGGCCGGTTCGGTGCCATCTCCCGGCGCGGCAGTTGAACCGATGGGGGCGGGTTTCTTACCCCCTCCCCCCTCCCCCCACCTCCCCCCCACCTCTGCCCAGGAGGCGGGGCGAGTGGGGCTCGTCACTGCCAACACGCCAGGTCGACGTGGAAGAGTAACGCCTGGGCGAATAACGCCAGGGAAAGTAACGCCATGGGAAGTAACGCCAGGGCAACTAACGCCAGGTAAAGTAACGACAGGACAAGTAATGCCAGGACAAGTAACGCCAGGGCGAGTAACGTCAATTAAAGTAACGCTAGGGCGAGTAACGTCAGAGAAAGTAACGGTGGGTTAAGTAACGTCAGGTAAAGTAACGCCAGGGCTGCACCGTCATACCTCGTCGACTGCAATCGATGTAAACGATGAATCGTGAGGCCCCGACCACATGGGTGCCACGTGGCTCTGCTCCATGGGGGGGTAGCGCCCCCTCGTGGCAGCCGCCACCGGCAGCAAGCGACGTGTTATTGTTGTGGTTGTTGTGGATGTTGTTGTGGTCGCTGTTGTGGTTGTTTTTGTTGTAGTGTTGCGGTTAGCGCGCTGCACTACGAACCCAGTGACCCGAGTTCGATTCCCGCTCACGGCCAACACCAGTGACGATTATCTGAACCTGTCCTGGGCCTCCCCTTGGTCGACTCAGCCTCAACTGAGTAAAAGGTGCGGTCTGTAAACATCGCCACTGGGGAGACAAAGGCGGCCGGGCGTGGTTGCTGGCCACCCACCCCTTCGTGTGCCGTGCCGGCCTTCAAAGGTGCTCGCTAACAGCGCTTGCCCCAACAGTCTGTGAAGGCTACACGGGGCATCTTTGTTGTTGTCGTTGTGGTTGTTGGATGTGCCGAGCAGAGTGGCTATCCTCAGCCTTGCGTGGTGCTACCGTCGTTACCCGCCTCATGGAAAGTTGTCTCACCTGAGTGGCGCCCTCGTCTCACCCCAGCACGGTTCTGAGAAATAAAAGTTTGAATTAATGAACGTCAATAATTATTTTAACAAATTGTCCGTGTTGTGAGGTTATCGTTATTTTTTGACGCTCGTTACTCTGGGAAAGCCGCATTGTGTCAATGGACTTTAGTGTCGTTCACCATATGGGTTTAATATGCATCTATATTACAATCATGTTAATCCCTTACCAGTGCCAACCTTACTACAGACCAATTCAGACCTCATTGGTCACCCCGTGCCTTTATAAATCTCAACGTTCATCCTACAGAGTCGCATCACAAGGGAGAACACACACACATAGACACAAACAAAGTGTTTGTCCGCATTGAAACGGCTGTACGCTGTCTGGACCTGCAAACTCAATTCGCCTGTACAGGAACGCGGGTAACCCGTATGGGTTCACAGGTATATTCTATTGGAAGATTCGTACGTAATTATGCACCAATGACTCTTACGGTGTGATATAATTTCACACACATTTATAAATCACCCCACGTACCCCCTGTGACCTTGCCAAGTACCCTACAGGGGTTCCGCGTACCCCCGGTTGAGAACCACTGGGTGAGTAGAGGATCGATTCCTCTCTCCTGGTCTCATTCTGTCAACCCGTCTGCGTCGTCTCGATGTGTCTCTGCGCGTGTGCGTGTCTGTGGGTCGGTAGTACAGCGGTTAGCGGCGAACCGAGTTCGATTCCCGCTCACGACCACCAACACCCAGCAACGATTAGCCGAACCGGTTGTGCGCCTCCCCTTAGGTCGACTCAGCCTCAGACGCGTAGAAAACATCGTCACTCGGAAGACAAAGGCGGCCGGGCAGGGTACTGACCACCCAAGCCCTCGTGTGCCGTGCCGGCCTTCATGGGGGGGGGGGGGGGGCTTGGTAACAGCAGCACTTGCCCCTAAAAGTCTGTCAGGGCTCTAGGGGGGGCACCCTCGCCCGTGCTGCGCTGCTGCTGCTGCTGCTGCGTGTCACGATGGTGGCGAGAATGCAGAGCCGTGTCTCGGGGACACTGATCCCTGCTCCTCTGATGGATGATGCCGAAGAATCCCCGCGATGCGAGAGGAGCGGGGGGAGGAGGAGCAGGGGGAGCAGGGGGAGCAGGGGGAATCGTGTGACCCGCGCGGCTATTTGAGCTGACGAGGCGCCACGGATTAAGATGCCTCCTCGTGCGCGTGGGCGCCCGCAGACTTTCTCACGCACGCGCAAAGACAAAGGTCCCCCCCGCCCCGGATAGCCTCGGCAGACCGTCGGGGCCAAGTGCAGTTCGCGAGTCGCGCCTACGAAGGCCGGTGCGGCACGCGAGCCGGTGTGGCCAATACCACGCCGGACCACCTTTGTCTCTCCACTGCTCATGTTGCATGCACATCGCTCCAGATACAATTTTTTTTAATGCCGAGTCTACCCAGGAGAGACCCGGGATCGCTTCGGATATTCGTCACCGATGTTGGCTGTGAGCGGGAGTCGAATTCCATGGCCGCGGTTCATAACGCAGTGCGCTAACCACTGCGCCACCGCTCCCCACGCGCGCACATTCACACGTGCACCGCGCGTGCATGTGCCTGTGTACTTTGCATTATTGCGCGCACCTGCTATACAGCACGTGACGGTAGGCGCACCCGCGCGCGAGCCTGCACGTGGCCTAAAGGGTACACCTAGCCTGGCACAAGCGCCGTGGCGACGTCACCGCCACTTAGTTGTTATACGCACCAACGCATGCGTGAGATGGGGGACACACCTTCCGAGTGTGTGTGAGGCTTAAGTACTCGGAGCTTCGTGGGGTGGGGGGATGTAGCTGGAGCGGAGCAGGCGAGGGGGGGTGTGTAAGGGGGGCAGAGAGAGAAAGAGAGCCGCAGCGTTCACGCGTGGTTACCCCGTGCACTGTACGCGTGCAGTGAACAATTGCGACCCCCAAGTGTCCCCTAAGGACCCACGCGTAGCGTGACCTACATGGAGGCGTGTGGGCAGCAGCGAGGGGGTGACCCAAGGGGGTGGGGAGGGCGCTGGCGGAGACGTTGACGCACCGTCAGCATTCATCATCGCCGTGATCACTCCGCGCTGTGCCGTCATCATTGGGGGTCATACTTCACCACGTTGGTCACTGCCGGTTGATGGAGGGTGAGAGGCACTCAGAACCGGATCAGATTTGACTCGCCACTGATGTTAGCCGGGGTCGGGAATTGAACTCAGGTCGCTACCCGCGACGCCGCCCGAAAGCAGTTAGCGGTTCCGAATCACGCAATCGTCAGCAGTGAATTGATTGAGGGTCTACACTTATGACAGGCTGTCAATCAATCAACATCGATGCTGCCTGTCCATCAATCAACATTCTCCAGGCTCATGCCCGCTTAGCTTCCGAGATGTGGCGAGGTCGGGCGCCTTCCGGGAGATGTCGACAAAGGGGGATGATGATGACGATCATCAATGTCAGGAAAACGCAGATCAGACGTCGTGATGATGTTGATTATTGTAATAATAAAGGCCAGTGAAGCCCTATCCAGATATCATGATGATGATGACGACGGTGATGTCGGTGATGGTGATGATGGTGTGATGATAAAGTCGCGTCTTGCCGTCATGCTGATGCTAATAACAAGGGGTGATGATGATGACGGTATAAACTTCACTGAAAACTTTCGAGGAGGCATCATGCTGATCAACACGACGATAAGGATATTGATTTTGGTGATGATGAGGATGATGGTGATGATGATTACACTAATAATAAAGTCCACTAAAATTCAACACAGACATCATCATGCGGCTGCTGCTGATGCTGCTCATGATGATGCTAATGATGATCATGCTGCTGCTGATGAAGATGGTGATCGTGCTGATGATGCTGACTGAACGAGATTGCGCCACTGGGCGGCATCGTGAGCGCATTTATGTTCGCATCGAGACTCCCTCCCTCCCTCGCTCCCTCCCTCGCTCCCTCCCTCCCCCAGCCCCCACCACCGCTCTCCAAACACTGCTCAGCTCTTGATGCGGTTGCTCCGGCAACGCTCGGCGCTCGGAGCATCTGACCGCACGGAGCCAATCGCGGGCACTCCGTGCGAGTGAGCGAGCGTGTGCGTCTGAACCCCCGGTCCTGGGCCTCCCCTAGGTCGACTCGGCATTAAACGAGTACCGACAGCCGCGATATGTAGAACGTCAGCGCCGGGGGAATACCGTCGGGCGGTAAGCGACGTGGGGGCCACGGGGCCACACCACGTGTCCGCCGGGCCCCTCCGTGGCGCACCGTGCCGGCTTTGCTCGGCGCACGCTCACGGCACCCGCTCCTTCCTCGTCGAGGCTCTACTGGGTTAGCGAGAGCGGTAGAAGGGGGGGGGTCGTCTTTGTCTCTGTAGGGGCACGTGTTCGCTTTGTCTGGGGGGGGGGCAGGTATTGTGGGAGGAGGCGGAGGGGCTGGCGGCGCGCCTGAGCGCCGAGTCGGTGCGTCAAGACGTGCGCGGCGCTCTTCCGACTTTCATTTACGGATTTCTGGTTGTGCCCCCCCCCCCCCCCCCAATTTACTTTTCGCCTCCCCCCACCCCTCAACTAGAGTCACCCCCTCGGGGAGCGGAGGGGGAGGCGGGGGGAGAGAAAGGGGTCCACGGAGGGGAGGGGAGACGGGGAGGGGAGACGGGGGGGGGCGATCGTCACGGGACGGTTGCGAGCTCGGTGCGTCGCGGCTCCGCTCCACGCGCGCTCTCGCGAGGCCGGGGGAAGCGCTTTGGACTATTGTGAGCGGCTGTGCGATCATCGTCATCACCATCATCATCAGCAGCAGCGACATCAGCAAGAGCAGAAGCGGCGGAAGCATCAGTAGCAGCAACAACAGCAGCCTCAGCAGCAGCCTCATAACCAGGAACGAAATCATCATCAGCATCAATCTTCATTATCAGCAGCGCTTGCCGGACCGTTCCATTATAGCATCAGCAGCGACTGCCGGGACATTATCGCAGCATAATCATCATCAGCAGCAGCAGCAGTAGCAAGAGGCGACATCATCCAACGTTGGACTTTGTCTCGCTCTGAGCCCCTCGTTGGGGGCGGGGAGAGGAAGGGGGGTGACAGGGGGGGGGAAGCCGCTGAGATTGAGAGGGAAGGTATCTGTCCTTCACACGGTCATCAACATCAGCAGCGACATCAGCGGCGGCCGGGACCTCCACCTGGGCCTCTGACCACCCCCGCCCCCGTGGGCCGGCGTCAGCCCCGAGCCTCGTCTCGCGTGAAATGGCGGGCGACTTCAGTGGCAGGGACAGCCTGCCGCCGGGCTGGTATTACGACGTGACGAGTGACGGTCGTGTCTTCTTCATGCAGTGAGTTGTGTGTGTCTACGTGTGTGTTGTTGTCTTTGTGTGCGTGTGTTGTTGTTGTTGCTCTCTTTGTGTGCGCGTGTATGTGGGCTCATGGCCAGCTCCGGTTTGGCAGCCGCGGTCTCGTTACGAATCTTTCAAGCGGCATTATTTTCTCGTCAGCTGCGTAACGCTGTTGTGTGGAAGCTGACCCGGTCTGTCGCTCCGTGCTGAGCTCCGGGTCTTCTCGGCCACAATTTTGCTCCCCTCTTTGTCTATCTCTGTGTGCTTGCGCTATTATGGAGCCCTCTAAAATAACTTTTTTTGCGCCGGTTTGAAACATTCAGGCTAGCCTGATCTATTCTGGGTTTAGCCAGATTGGATTGTGTGAGGAGTTAACAGATTCTTGAAAGATCTGGGCACAGTCCCATCAGTGAGCTCCTCCGGCAAGCGAGGCTGGGTCATGTAGCCCGCATACCCAGCCACCGCATGCCCAAGCAGCTTCTGTTTGGCCGCATAGAGGGGGCTAAACGGGCGCGGTACGGGCTAGAGAAGAGATGGAGTGATGTGGTACAGGAGGACGTGGAGCTGAGTGGACTTGCCGACGACTGGTACCAGCGGTGTCATGATCGGCCTCTGTGGAGGAGGCTCGTGAAGGACGCTGCTGGGCAGTTGGAGGCAGTCGCCCTCCAACAACAACGGAGGGCGGAGGAGCGACGCTCACAACAACGAGCGGTTAAAACGCAGAAAGTTGGCACATTGGGGATCATCTGACAGTCATTTCAGTCAATCCATGGCACCTGGGTATGTTCCGTGATCTCCTGCTAGCGAGCCTTCGGCACTTCACGTGGCATTAAGGTGCACCTATTCTGCCACTTAGTGCTGAACTGCGGTTGTTGTTGTTCCTACAGGTGTGTGTACCTGTGTGTATGTCTGTGCACACGCGTGTGTGTGTGTGTGTGGTTCAATGAGTTGAGAATGTGCACAGGTGTGTACACATACTCACCTCAACTGTGTGCACACGTGTGTGAGTGTGCACACGTGTGTGTGTGTGCGTGCAGGTGTGTGTGTACTTGTCAAATCAGCCTTAAATGAGTAGGGGTTCGGTGTGTAAACATCAGCATTGGGGAGACAAAGGCGGCCGGGGGCAGTTACGGCCACACCCCCCTCTCGTGTTCCGTGTTGACCTTTATAGGTGCTCGCGTACAATCCTTTCCCCAACAGTTTGTTAGAGGCTTCACGGGGGATCTTTGTCTTTGTTGAACACCTCTGTGTGTGTGTGTGCAGACACTCCAACATAGAGACATGCAGAACTAGACACACGCACATACCCCTACATATATTCACACACGGCACATGCACACACACACCAGCATGTATGATGCACACACACACTTGTAGACACACCAACAGACACACGAAACTAACACATACAAAGACAAATATCGCCCGTATAGCCTTTAACAGACTGTTGAGACAAGTGCTGTTAGCGAGCACCTATAAAGGACGGAACGGCACACGAGGGGGTGGGTGGTCAATACCACGCCCGACCGCCTTTGTCTTCTCAGTCGCGATGTTTACACATCGCACCAGGTACCCATTTAAGACTGAGTCGACCTAGGGGAGGCCCATGCCCGGTTCAGATAATCGTCACTGGTGTTGGCCGTGAGCGGGAATCGAACTCGGGTCGCTGGGTTCGTAGCGCAGCGCGCTAACCACTGTCACACCGCTCCCCACTACACTCACATACACACACAGCACATACACACCCGCACGCACACCTGCCCGTGTTTGTGTGTTTGTCAGGACCGCGTGCTTACTAACAGTGCGCGGTTGATGATTAATCAATGCGCTTGCGCGCTGCGGAATGCGCGCGATTCGCTGTGAAGGGCGAATGGGATCCTGCGCGTGTGTGTACACACACGGTGGGGAGCGGTGGCGCAGCGGTTAGCACGCGTAGCCCTACCAACCTGGCCACCCGAGTTCGATTCCCGCTCACGGCCAACACCAGTGACGATCATCTGAACCGGTCCTGGGCCTCCCCTAGGTCGACTCAACCTCAATTGAGTACCTGGTGCGTGCTGTGTAAACATCGCCAGTAAGGGAGACAAAGGCGGCCGGGCGTGGCGTTGGCCACCCACCTCCTCGTGTGCCGTACCCGCCTTCATAGGTGCTCGCTAACAGCACTTGCCCTAACAGTCTGTTAAAGGCTATATGGGGGATCTTTGTATTCGTTGTGAGTTTGTGAGAGGGGTTGTGGGAGTGAATGTGTGTTTGGGTGTGCCTTTGTATCAGTGTTTATTGTGTGAGTTTGTGTGTGTGTATTGTGTATAGACGTGTGTGTGTTTGATCTCATCCGTGTGTGTACCTGTTTGTGCGTGACACTTAGCATGGCCTCAAAATGCACCTAGCCTGGCACAACCGCAATGGTGACGTCACAATCACTTAGTGGCGAATGGCTGATGCTGTTGTGTGTCTATGTGGAGAGCGGTGACGCAGTGGTTAGCGCACTGTGCTACGAAGCCGGAGGCCTGCGTTCGACTCCGGTCCACGGCTAACATCAGTGGGGAGTGATATCTGAATCGATCCTGGGACCTACTCTCGGTCGAGACAAGGGATCCGTCTCTTTGTTGGGTCTCATAGTATTTGTTACTTACTTCAACACGCCAATGTACTTAGGCTCAAGCCTCCTGTTAACCACGTGGCCACTCCCACTCTGAACCCCTCCCCTCTCCCCGCCCCCTGTGAGAACTGACGCCCTTCCTCCTCCTCCTCTGTGCAGCTCTCTTCTGCTCGCTCCTTCCGTCTCTCTTCTCATCATCATCATCCCACCACCATCCTCTCATCGTCACCATCACGTTTACCCGGGCAGACTGCCCCCTCCCTGCCCCTTCCGTGCCACTCCCCCCCCCCCCCCCTGTCTGCTGCCTTTTTGCGCAACATTCCCTGCATTTTGTCCTTGACTCGACCCGCCTCGTCGTGCAGTGCCACGGCCAACACGTTTTTTTTTACGAATCATTAACAGCGACAAAGGATTCACGTTGAAGTTATTTGGGTGAGATGGGGTGAATGTAGATGTGTCGTACACCCACCTCCACCCGACACGGCCAATGAGTAAAATGTGTCACGTGAACAGAGCGTGCCCCATCTCACCCCGAGTGCGCAAAGAAGCACGGGAGGTAAGGTGCATGCCTGGAATCACGCCGGGAGACAGGAAGGGGAACACACGGAGCAGAGAGCACACGCAGAACAACACGAATCATGTACATCACTCTGATGCATCACCAGTTGCTGGGGGCGCCACGGTGGCGAGATGTTCACTCCCTCGCCTGGTCTGCAGGTGGTCGTGGGCTCGATCCCGACCCTGACGCCTGCTGTTGTATATTTGCAGTTTTCGGGTCTCACTCCCCGTGGTAGTGTGGATTTTTCTCCGGGTCCGGATTTTTCCTACAAATTTTTGGAATTAATGTGACCCATTCAGATTATTTGGCTGCTATCCATTTCCACGTGATGATGATAAGCCACTTCGTTGAGCTATCATTTGTGGCCAGGTCGCTTCTGAAAAAAGAGCTACATAGCTCAGTGGGCTTCACCTGGTAAAATAAAAAAAATAGTTTAGTTTCAATGCGATTGGCCAGGGCACGTAAAGAGGTTTACAGTTACTGAGCACATAACGTCGATCGGCCAGCAACAAACAGCACAACGCGGCTCATATGCAAAGAGTTAACGCGTTACCACGTGGGTGGCACTTGGTCGACAATAACGCCGGCGTGGCAGCCAAGTGACGGCACGCGCCCACGTGGTCACAGCCGGCGGGGAGATGGAGCGATTAATTCAGATGACGATGACGCGGGGTGCCAGGTTATAGTCACACCGCGGACGTGTTGACTCGAGTGCATTCATTTGCTAATAGCGTCATTCATCTCAATGCTGTCTCACTCGGGCAAATAGAGAACACAGATACGGATAGTGTTGTGTATGTGTGCGCGTGTGTGTGTGTGCGCGTGTGTGTGTGTGCGGTAGTGTGCGTGTGTGCGGTAGTGTGTGGGGAGCGGTGGTGTATCACGCTGCGAAACCCGGTCACCCGAGTTCGATTCCCGCTCACGGCCAACACCAGTGACAATTATCTCAACCGGTCCTGGGCCTCGCCTAGATCGACTCAGCCTCAAACGAGTACCTGGTGGGGTGTGTAAACGTCGCCGCTGAGGGAGACAAAGGCGGCCGGGCGTGGTGCTGGCAACCCACCCCCTCGTGCGCCGTGCCGGCCTCAATAGGTGCTCGCTAACAGCATTTGTCCCAAAAGGGTATGAGGCTATACGGGGGATCTTTTCATCCGTTCTCACACGGGGGATGGGGGGGACACGGGGACTTCTACCGGGTGGCAGTGGTGGTGGCCACGCTACACGTGGCTGCCGTAATGACCCAGCGCTGCGTGTGGAGGCAGCAGCAGCGCAGCAGCAGCAGCAGCAGCAGCAGCAGCAGCTGATACCGGCCCGTGTGGCGAAACGTCGGACATCATGCCATCTTGATTGCAATTTTAATTTAGCCGGATGGCAGTGGTGGTGGCCACGCTGCACGTGGCTGCTGTAATGACCCAGCGCTGCGTGTGGAGGCAGCAGCAGCGGCAGCAGCGAGGGTTGGTGGAGCACCGTTCACAGACGTCGTGAAACTCCCTTCGACCCGTGGGCGTCGAGGGGGAGCCGTGCCCTGGCTCGCCAGGAGAAGGCGGCACAGCGAGTGGACTAATCGCCATCTGTGTCCATCTGTACGGGGATAGAGTGTTGCCCCCTCGCACAAGGCGTGAGTTCTCTCCGCGTGCTCCGGTTTCCTCCTCCTCCTCCCCACGTGAATCCACCAAGATTGTCAACGTTGTGGATTCGCGGTGTGCTGTACGAGCAACGAATTGGCACGTTCTGTTGACGTGACAAACCCCTTACTAGTTGGCTGTGTAGGGCGGTGGCGGGTTTGACGACACATTCATATATTTACGCAATCTCACCCAAAAAAACCCTGTATTATGGATCTGTGTGTGTGTACAACCTACAGTCTGCGTGTGCCTGTGCGCGCTGTGTGTGTGTACAGTCTGCGTGTGCCTGTGCGCGCTGTGTGTGTGTACAGTCTGCGTGTGCCTGTGCGCGCTGTGTGTGTGTACAGTCTGCGTGTGCCTGTGCGCGCTGTGTGTGTGTACAGTCTGCGTGTGCCTGTGCGTGCTGTGTGTGTACAGTCTGCGTGTGCCTGTGCGCGCTGTGTGTGTGTACAGTCTGCGTGTGCCTGTGCGCGCTGTGTGTGTGTACAGTCTGCGTGTGCCTGTGCGCGCGAGAGAGGATGACACCACAGTGCGTTAACGCGCATGCCGAGCGACGAAGGGAACACATCCGAGTGGGACGTCCGCCGAGGAGACGATTCTGACACCGTCTCGTGTGTGTGCGCATTCGAGCGAGGGCCACGTGGATCGCGGGAGGTGACGGTGGTGGTTTGGGGAGACCTTCACCCAGCAGTGGATTGGCTGTGGCTGATGTGATGGAGAGTGCACGTGATTATGAGACTGCGTGCCTGTACCCCTGTGCGTACGCAGCGGTTGCACATTAAGGAATGCGCCGGGTGCGTGAGGATGTGACCGTGAGTCTGTGGGTTTGTGTTGAAGCGTGTGTGTAAATATGTGTCTTTGTACGCGTGTTTACGAGTGCCTTGCGTGTTTAAGTGTGTCAATAGAAGCGTGGTCGTGTGCCTCACCGTGCGTGAGTCTCTGCGTGTGTGTCCTTGCGTGTGGGGAGTGGTAATGTAGTCGCGCTTAGCGCGCTGCGCTACGAATCCGACGACCCGAGTTCGATTTTGTTCGATTCCCGCTCACGGAAAACACCAGTGACCATTATCTGAACCGGTCATGGGCCTCCCTTATGTCGACTCAGCCTCAAATGAGTACCTGGCGCGATGTGTAAACATCGCTACTGGGGAGATAAAGGCGGCTGCGCGTGGTGCTGGCCACCCACCCCCTCGTGTGCCGTCCCGGCCTTTATAGGTGCTCGCTAACAGCACTTGCCCCAACAGTTTGTTACAGGCTATACGGGCGATCTTTGTCTTTGTTTTGTGTCCGTGTGAGGGGAGCGGTGGCGTAGTGGTTAGCGCGCTCTGCTGCAAACCCGGCAACTCTTTCTGCTCGCGACCAACACCAGTGAGGCATTTTGAACCGGCACTGGGCCTCCCCTAGGTCGACTCAGCCTCAGATGAGTACCTGGTGCGATGTGTAAAACATCAGCACTGGCGAGACAAAGGCGGCCGGGCGTGGTGTTGTGTTCAACCCCGTCCCCCCCACCTTGTGCCGTGCCGGCCTTCACAGGTGCTGCTCGCTAACAGCACTTGCCCCAACAGTCCGTCTAACGATATACGGGGGATCTTTGTCTTTGCACTCGCGTAGACGTCTCTAACAAAGTACATGAGATAGATACTCTTTCGTTCTTTCGGTAAAGTCGCGTAGGTATAAAATAAAATAAATCACGACGTTTCGGGCACAACACAAGCGTCCGTCATCAGGTGGGAAAGCTACGTCGTAATTTATTACATTTTATACCTACGTGACTTTACCGAAAGAACCAAAGAGCATGGATCCCTGCAGTCACGAAAGCTTCAAATCTAAATTGACATGAGACAGAAACAATTGAATGGAACAACACCCGAGCGATGCGCAAAGAGGCGTGGAGCGGTGGGGGTGTCTGCTCGGAACCACACGGAGAGGTGCGGCAAGAGACGGTGGTTGGGGCTCGCGCAGGACGCCGTCACGCCTCGAAGGGCTGAGGGTCGAGACCGGTGACGGAGTGGCAGGCAGGGGAGGGGGCGGCGTCCGTCCGTGGAGGAGTCGATGAGGTCGGCTCGTCGCGTCCCGGAGCTCGGTGACTTTGTTGTCGCGTCTCGAGGCAGCGGAGAGGTGGCGGCGCGCTTGGGGGAGGCCTTCGTGCAGCAGTGGATAGACCACGGCTGACGTGTGCATCACTCTGCGTGCGTGTGTGTGCACAGTGAGGACACGCGCAGTACCACGTGGCTGCACCCCCGCACCAGTGAACCCGTGTCCACGGGGCATCGCCGCCGCTCAGGTGAGACACGCGCTGTTAGCGAGCTCCTATTGAGGTCGAATCATAATAAACACACTCAATGCATGTAGTGATGATCCAGCACTCACCGATTTAATCCGGCTACCCACTCGCTCATCGGTGGTCAGTCGCCTCCCTGTCACTCTTCTACCGCCACTGCTACTGCTACTGCCATGCTTAGTCACTGTCACGATCCACTTCAGTGTCGATCCTGTCCTGACGAGTGCGAGTCGCAACCGGTTGCACGCAACTGCTCGCAACCGGTCGCGTGCAACAAACCGATGAGCTCTGGGCGCGGGCTCGGCGGCCGTCACGGTGGCCGCTCGACCAACCCACTGCGGCCTGCGATTTGAATGCGCCCTGCCGTGACCCCCCAACCTGCTGGCTTTCAACTGCCGGTGGACTTTGGGCGTCGATTGTGGCGGTGGTGGTGGTGAGTTTTATGGCACAATTGGGCGCGAAGGCGTCTCCAGGCGTTAGGCTGCAGGGTTCAAAGATTGAGATCGAACGCCCCTCGCCCTCCCCATTGTTAGCGTGCGATGTTCATCCACTGTCCGTGGTGGTGTGGGCAGTGTAGGCAGTGTCACGGGGCGACTCGAGGTCGGGGAGAGAGGAGCGTCAGCCTGGGAAGCAGTCGGCGAGGATTTGATTCAATGATGTCGTTGTTGTTATTGTTGTTGTGAGAGTTTATTGACGCCGACCGGAAGAGATCGTTGGGCCGCAGGTGATGTATAAGCTGTTGATACACTTGGGGTGCGATGGATATTGTCGGTACAAGGGGATCGTCTTTACGCCGTTAAACAAATGAACACCGTGTACTTATGTGTTGATGTGTTGAGAGATGCATGCGGAAAGAAAGCGCGTTATTGATTTAGTTACATTCACCACAGAGACGCGAATGATTAGGTTGTGTTGTTTATCGATAGAGATGTATGCGTTGAACCGTGAGCCATATCTAACAGAGGTAGTGCCCTATCATATAACCATTCTGGCAAGTTCACCAGCACTTGTTCCGCTGATGAGACGTTGAACGTTCAAACCGGCCCATGGTTTGCGCTGTGCTGTTAAAGCCATGATGCTAACAAATCTACACTTTCAATAACAATGCTGCTTTGTCGAGCGTGATTCGTGTAATTGCATCCCACAACGCTGCAACGTCCCTTACACGCTTCTAGAAAGTCGTCTGGCTGATGGGATGTGTCAAAACCATTGCATATATTTTAATGTGCAGAGACACACATGGGGAACGAGGCGTGAGTATGCGTTGTCAGCCAATGTGTGTCGTGATTTACGAGCTCACTTGCTGGCTATGGCTGTTGAGTTTCTCACTCAAAGCGTGATATCCCTGGCAATAGGTTATCCAATGAAAGCAGGTTGTAAAATATAAAATGTATACCCCAGAGTTGTTAAGGGTTTATAGCTTCGTAGAATTTCGTTTGCAAGGCATATTGATAGCTTGTGTACACACATTATTGTGCATATGTGTCTGTGTGCGCTACTTAAACGGCCCTTGCCCCAATAGTCTGTCAAGGCTATACGAGGGATATTTGTCTTATGCAGTACTCAATGGGAATTGCACACGGCAGCAATCATCGCCCGCTACTCTGGCGGACTGAGGCCAAGTGCCTGAGTCGCCCATTGCCGCATAGGGACAGCTGCCACAGGGGGTGCCCTTTTAGATACTCGAGTTGGCATGTGCTCTGAAGAAGGGCCATTGTCCGAAACGTCACCTATTACATATTATTATTATTATGTAAAGACCACCCAGTGCTATTGACGGATGTGTTGGGATGTTGCTGTTGACTGTCCCTGGGCATCGCTGCTCGCCAATATCGTTCAGTGATGTAAAACGCTCTGAGAACACCCCACGGATGTAGCGTTTCATCAATACTCGTAATATATACATCAATATTAATCACCACGCATATCAATATTCATCATCATCACGGGTATCTGTGTGCGCGTGTGTGATTGATCAATACTGGATGTGTCTGGCTGGGTATAACACGGCGGGGGAGTGGTGGCGCAGTGGTTAGCGAACCCGTCGACCCGCGTTCGAATCCCGCTCACGGCCAACATCGGTGGCGAATATCTGACTCAGCCTCCCATGAGTATCAGCTACGGTGTGTACGCCATCAACGATGGGGAGACAAAGGCGGCCGGGCGTGATCCTGGCCACACACCCATGCGTGTGCCGTGGCGGCCTTTAATGGGCTCTGGCGAACAGCACTTGCCCCAAAAATAGGTTAAGGCTATACGGGGGATATTTGTCTTTGTGTATGTGTGCAAGTACATAGGAAGAACATGCTGTGTGTGTGTCAATCCAGTGCTCGATGATGATCCTCCCCACGCAGTGTCGATGATGGGAAGTTCCATACATCACCACGCTGGCCAGCGCGTGTCGGTGAAAGCGGGTACCTTAGAACCCGGCTCGGATGTCACTCGCTACTGATGTTAGCCGTAGCCGGGAATCAAACTCATAGAGTTACAGTTCTTGCACCATCGCTCCAGCCTGTGTGTGTCTCGAGCATAGAGCGTGCTCCATTCATATACATCCCACTGGTTCTGAAGTCTCCTCTTCGTCTCTTCTCAAGAGCCGAGCGGGAATCGTGAAGGCGATGGCACCGTGTCTCACCGAGAAGCGAGGTCAAGATGTAGTCGTCGTGTCGAGATCGCGGGAGACGAGCAGACGCGTTCAAGTGTCGCGTTCCATGCCATCATCAAGTCTATTGGTCTATTAGACTTGATGATGTCCATTGGACTTGATGATGGCATGGGCCCAGCCTCAATTACACCCCCCCACCCCCCAGGGACCGGATTCTTACACAGCGACACGGGAGTTCGCATCCAGGGCCATTCTGACTTGGCTTCTCCCTCCCTGCTCCCCCTCCCTGCTGCCCCTCTACCCTGCTGCCCTTGAACTTTGCTGGTCTCCCCTCCCCCAATCCTCCCCCCTGCCCCCTCCCCTGTCCTGATCCCCCTCCGGCAGACCTGCCCCGCGGCTGGGAGGAAGGCTTCACGCCTGAAGGAGCCAGCTTCTTCATAGAGTGAGTAATGACGCCACCCTCCCCCACCTGACCCCCTCCCCACCGGGCTCGCATCATCCCCTGCGCGGCTGTGCGGGGGGTCGCAGGGGGAACGGTAAGAGGGGTAGGTGTGGGGTAGGTGTGGGGTAGGTGTGGGGTAGGTGTGGGTTAGGGGTAGGAGTAGGTGTGGGGTAGGGGTAGGTGTGGGGTAGGTGTGGGGTAGGTGTGGGGTAGGAGTAGGTGTGTGGTAGGTGTGTGGTAGGTGTGGGGTAGGGGTAGGTGTGGGGTAGGTGTGGGGTAGGGGTAGGAGTAGGTGTGGAGTAGGCGTGGGGTAGGTGTGTGGTAGGTGTGGGGTAGGTGTGGGGTAGATGTGTGGTAGGTGTGGGGTAGGGGTAGGTGTGGGGTAGGTGTGGGGTAGGTGTGGGGTAGGTGTGGGGTAGGTGTGGGGTAAGGGTAGGAGTAGGTGTGGAGTAGGCGTGGGGTAGGTGTGTGGTAGGTGTGGGGTAGGGGTAGGTGTGGGGTAGGTGTGGGGTATGTGTGGGGTAGGAGTAGGTGTGGGGTACGTGTGGGGTAGGGGTAGGTGTGGGGTAGGTGTGGGGTAGGTGTGGAGTAGGTGTGTGGTAGGTGTGGGGTAGGTGTGGGGTAGGTGTGTGGTAGGTGTGGGGTAGGGGTAGGTGTGGGGTAGGTGTGGGGTAGGGGTAGGAGTAGGTGTGGAGTAGGCGTGGGGTAGGTGTGTGGTAGGTGTGGGGTAGGGGTAGGTGTGTGGTAGGTGTGGGGTAGGTGTGGGGTAGATGTGTGGTAGGTGTGGGGTAGGTGTGGGGTAGGTGTGGGGTAGGTGTGGGGTAGGTGTGGGGTAGGTGTGGGGTAGGTGTGTGGTAGGTGTGGGGTAGGGGTAGGTGTGGGGTAGGTGTGGGGTAGGTGTGGGGTAGGTGTGGGGTAGGAGTAGGTGTGGGGTAGGTGTGGGGTAGGGGTAGGAGTAGGTGTGGGGTAGGTGTGGGGTAGGGGTGGGGTAGGGGTGGGGTAGGGGTAGGAGTAGGTGTGGGGTAGGTGTGGAGTAGGCGTGGGGTAAGTGTGGGGTAGGGGTAGGTGTGGGGTAGGAGTAGGTGTGTGGTAGGTGTGGAGTAGGCGTGGGGTAGGTGTGGGGTAGGGGTAGGTGTGTGGTAGGTGTGGAGTAGGCGTTGGGTAGGTGTGGAGTAGGCGTGGGGTAGGTGTGGGGTAGGGGTAGGCGTGGGGTAGGTGTGGGGTAAGAGTAGGGTGTAGATGCCGGAGGAAATAATTGCAGAACAGGGTGAGAATAATACAGACTTCACACAGGATGCTTCAAGCTGTAGGGCACTGCGCTGCCCACCACCCTGTTACCGCCAGTAGGGGGCGATGTTGCTACGTGGTAATTCCAATGAAATGATACATAAAACATTGTCAGCAAGTTATTAAAATTTGGCAAAAAATTGTGACCGTGATGCTGGCACCCAATGGCTCGCTCGACCCTCCTTCCAGCAACGCCACGGGGTCTACAACGTCCCCTGCCAAGCAGGCGGCGCGCTGGAACGTGCTGGTCGGGACGCACGTAGAGGCAATATTAACCAGGGTGGCCGGGGTGCCTCCAACTGCACACCTCTGCCACAATGCCAATTATAAATATACATCCTCATTGGCCCAGTGGATTGCAAAACTGAATTTGCTTAACAAAATCAATCAGCAGAGGTCTCTCTTTGTAATATCCATCTCTCCACATCTTAATTCGTATTATGTTATAAAATAAAAAAGTTTTGCAGTCTGGCTGGCTGGCTGCCAGGACGGTCACGTCCAAAGGACGTTCGCGTTGCTAGTTAATAAATGAAATTACTTCTGTACACATCCAACCCCTCTGGGGTTGTGCATCATTTCAGCAGAATTGTTTCGAGACTCGCAAAACTCTTGGCCCGGTTTTAGACATTCAGTGTCCCATCAGCCAGGGTCGGGCTCGCTCGTTCAGCTCCCAACGCGGGCTGATGTAAGAAGGGCGAGGCAAGAGCCGTGGCACGCGGAACGAGAGTTTACAGAGCGCTTGGCTCCCTCGGGCGCAGGGAGAGGAACTCGCGCCTGGGATCGGCCCCGAGCGGGCACCGGGTGATGTCCACAGTTGCGTGGCAGGGGTGAAGGGAGGGGAGCGCGCCTCTCTGTTTTATTAGCGCGACATCCCCACCGCCCCTCTCCACCCCCCCCCCTCAATGTGTGGAAAGAGAAGCGAGAGGGGGAAGGGAGAGCGGGGAGAGCGGAGAGAGAGGAGAAGAGAAGGGAGAGTGGAGAGGGATAAGAGAGAGCGCAGGGTGAGTGGAGAGAGATAAGAGAGAGCCTCGGGAGAGTGGAGAAGGAGAAGATAAGATAGCAGAGAGAAAGAGAGAGAGAGAAAGGGGAGCTAAAATCGCAGTTGCAAAGCACAGGCCGAGAATGCCAAGCGGTCAGGAACGAACAGCACTGTCACAGATGTAATGTAGATACGAGTGTAAAACCTTGTTTGCATTGAGCGAGGTTATTGTTGTAAGAGCTTGGGGGCAAAGAGACGACGATTACGATGGGAGGAGGGAATTCCAAAGTGGAGCGGTGCGAGGAAAGAAGCAGAGAGAGAGAGACGTGAGTTGATCTGCAGTGTGGTGAGTGGGTGGGTGAGTGGGTGAGTGGGTGGGCGAGTGGGTGAGTGGGTGAGTGGGTGGGCGAGTGGGTGAGTGGGTGGGTGAGTGGGTGGGCGAGTGGGTGAGTGGGTGGGTGAGTGGGTGAGTGGGTGGGCGAGTGGGTGAGTGGGTGAGTGGGTGGGTGAGTGGGTGAGTGGGTGGGTGAATGGGTGAGTGGGTGGGCGAGTGGGTGAGTGGGTGAGTGGGTGGGTGAGTGGGTGAGTGGGTGAGTGGGTGGGTGAGTGGGTGGGCGAGTGGGTGAGTGAATGGGTGGGTGAGTGGGTGGGTGAGTGGGTGGGCGAGTGAGTGGGTGAGTGGGTGGGCGAGTGGGTGGGTGAGTGGGTGGGTGAGTGGGTGGGCGAGTGAGTGGGTGAGTGGGTGGGCGAGTGGGTGAGTGGGTGAGTGGGTGGGTGAGTGGGTGGGCGAGTGGGTGAGTGAATGGGTGGGCGAGTGAGTGGGTGGGCGAGTGGGCGAGTGGGTCGGTGGGTGAGTGGTGGCATGGAGTTCCGACCCGGGTTAGATCTCTGAGTCGTCACGGAAATGGAGGAGTAGGCAATAGTCTGCCTGTGCGGTATGAGTGCAGGCTGCCCGTGGGTCCTGGATTTTTTGTAATTCCGTGAATTTCTGTCCATAGCTTTGTGGTCCGCACCTCGCCTGCTGCAGGCATGCTCCACCCGTACACAGTGTGACCTCACACCCGTGGTGTCCCTGGGAATAGTGTGTCTGTGTGTGTGTGTCTGTGTGTTGTTGTCGTTGCGGATGTGGTATCAGGACGCCCTAAGAATAGAGGCACCGAGGCCGTGAGTGGAGCACGCGGAAGCCGCTCGGAATCTCATCGGCAGATAGGGTCAACCACTCGGGGGCTCGGAATGGAGCGTGGCGGGACGAGGAGGCCCATTGCAGTTGTAATGGGGGAGAGGCGGCGGTGGCGGTGACGGTGGTGGTGGTGATGGGTGGGTGGGTGAGTTAACTCCCCTGAGCTCGGCTATCCCAGAGTAGGACCCACTTGGAAAATGAGTCACGCGACTCACAATTGGATAGGTGAAGGTGCAGCCCTGAAGGTGTTCGCTCATGCCACTGCTGTCGGAATGTCGTCAATTATGAGGAGCTTTAGAGAGGCCCTCTAGAGGGCATTTGGCCTACTCTTCCGCGCTGGCCAGACGTATGGAAGGAGATGGGCGTGCCCACACTACAGACGATGAACCCACCATCGACTGCGGTGAACTCAGTGATGCTGCTGCGTGGACTAGAGGCGACGGCAGCCGCAGGGTTTAAGAATCTCGCTCCATTATTCCACCTGCCGGGAGATCGAATCGAACCGGCGACCTCTGAAATTGAAAGTCCGGCGCGCAGCTGAGCAGCGTCACACCGCGGTGGCGGCATCCCAACAACGCACGAGCCTCCTCAAAGCCAGTGGGCACCTGTGAAAAAGAACTTTACAGCTCATCGGATTCCTCCAGCATGACTCCGTATTCTGATTCTGATATTCTGTGAACGAGTCTCGAGACTCGCAGGTAGCCATTTGACAACTGGACCATGCCTGGCGCATACCACACGTGCCGAGCTGAGCGTGGTGATAATAATAATAATAATGATTAAATTAACAATCCCGCTGTGAAACTCGCCCTTTATTTGCGGCACTCCGGGCCACGCTGTGTGTACAGCTGTAGGTGATGTGATGCGGGTATGGCGGGGGGAGGGAGGGAGGTGGGGAGTCGGCAGTGGGGGGTACGAGGAGGCCAAGGCTGAGCCCTGACATGGCCCGGGGTGTCTATCTATAGGCAGACAAACACATTCCACATCCTCGTGGCACGCGAAACCCCCCTTGGGAAATAGATGGGGAACCGCCGCGCGTGACGATCGGGCGGCGAGCGACACGTGGGTGGAGGGGAACGAGGTTGTTGTGGTCTCTGTTGTGATCTCTGTTGTGGTCTATACGCTTAGTTTTTTCGGTAAAGTCACGTAAGTAAAAAATGAAATTAAAATTAATAATTGTAGTAATAGAAATAAAATATTAAAATAATAATAAATCACGACGTTTCGGAGGCAACACAAGTCTCCGTCATCAGAACTTGCATCTTGGAATCCCTGCCTCACTTGATACAGCAAATCTGGCTGTGACGGTCCCACCTGATGACGGAGACTTGTGTTGCCTCTGAAACGTCGTGATTTTTTATTGTATTATTATTTTATTTCTATTATTACTTTTATTAATTTTAATTTCATTTTATACCTACGTGACTTTACCGAAAAAACTAAGAGTATGAATCCTTGCAGTCACGAAAGCTTCAAATCTAGAACTCTGTTGTGGTCTCTGTTGTGGTCTCTGCTATCATTGTGGTCCGCCCAAGGGTGGGGCGGGCGAGTCGGCCGCCCCGGGCGCCGCTCGCGAGGAGGGGAGGGGGGCGGCGGTCGACAGAATGGGGAACAGCAGAATGGTTGTGAACGATGCAAGCGCTGGCGGGATGATTGGCGAAGCAATTGTGTTGCGGCAGTAGCGGAGTTGTTGAAAGGTGGGGCGAGGGAGATGGGGGGGGGGATCAGGGCACTTTGTGTCCGGCTTCAAGACGTCTCGGCACACAGCGAGAGCGAGGGGCAATACGGGCAGCCGTCTGTGAAACAGCATTATAGCTCATGGGATTCCTCCAGTGTAAATACATATTCAGAGTCTTCGACTTACGAACATACATATTTCCCGACACCTGTTCGTAAGTAGATACGTTCGTAAGTCGGAACACAATAATGTACTGCATCTGCCCTTGGTTGTTGTGTGAGTGATAGTGAGTGCGCCTGTCTTGTACTCAAGGCTGGAGCCCCCGGGGCTGCGGCTCCGTCCGTGTTGCGGCTGCCTCTGCCGACTTGTTGAGCACAGCCGCAGTCACCCCCCTCACTCTCCCCGCGCCCCCCACCCACATGGCTCTGTCGTGTTCAGTGGAAGCCGGGCGAAGGTGACGCAGACAGACCGCGACCACAGAGACGCAGCGCGGTCAAAGTCGCCCCCCGCGTGTGCGTGTCCGTATGTGTACGTGGGCATCCCCTAGGTCGACTCAGTCTCAAATGAGTACCTGGTGCGATGTGTAAACATCGCCACTGGGGAGACAAAGGCGGCCGGGCGTGGTGCTGGCCACCCACCCCCTCGTGTGCCGTCCCGGCCTTTATAGGTGCTCGCTAACAGCACTTATCCCTAATGCAATATGTCAAGACTCTACGGGGATCTCTGTCTGTGTGGTATATATGTGTGTGTGTGCGTCTGTCCCGTGACCTGCTCGCAGCGAGCCTTCCACGCTTCTGCACGTGGCATCAAGGTGCACCTAGCGTGGCACAGGCGTCGTGATGACGTCGCCGCCACGGGGTGTGGTGAAGGGCGGTTGTCGTTGCGCGTCGATTTGGGGAGCGCTGGCGCAGCGTGGAACCCGGCCAACACCAGCGACGAATATCGTAAATGGTCCTGGGCCTCCCCTAGGTCGACACAGCCTCAAATGAGTACCTGGTGCGATGTGTAAACATCGCCACTGGGGAGACAAAGGCGGCCGGGCGTGGTGCTGGCCACCCACCCCCTCGTGTGCCGTCCCGGCCTTTATAGGTGCTCGCTAACAGCACTTATCCCTAATGCAATATGTCAAGACTCTACGGGGATCTCTGTCTGTGTGGTATATATGTGTGTGTGTGTGCGTCTGTCCCGTGACCTGCTCGCAGCGAGCCTTCCACGCTTCTGCACGTGGCATCAAGGTGCACCTAGCGTGGCACAGGCGTCGTGGTGACGTCGCCGCCACGGGGTGTGGTGAAGGGCGGTTGTCGTTGCGCGTCGATTTGGGGAGCGCTGGCGCAGCGTGGAACCCGGCCAACACCAGCGACGAATATCGTAAATGGTCCTGGGCCTCCCCTAGGTCGACACAGCCTCAAATGAGCAAGTAGGTGTGGTGTGCAAAACATCAGCACTGGGGAAACAAAGGCGGCCGGGCGTGGAATTGGCCCCCCACCTCCCTCCTCGCGTGCTGTTCCGGCCGTCATCGACGCTCGCTCACAGCACTGGCCCATCAGTCTGTTGACCAGGGCACTGAGGAGGGGCAACTCAGAGACCAGGGTAGAGTGACCCGAGCCGACGAAATGAGAAACGCAATCCGATGTCGTCCTGATTCGATTCAATGAAACAATTAATTGATCTTGTGGTGAATGTAGCGGCCTCTAGCGGCCGGAACAGAAAACGTGAGTCGGATACATTCGTAAACAAAGTCCACAGGCAGTCCACATGCATGCGCCTGCAGTATGAATTCCACATTCATGTGGCAGGGGTGGGCATAACAACGTCTAGCTTTCTCAACATAATCGATGCATGGTTCCAGCACGAATACATACACACACCCTACACACACACACCCTACACACACACACCCTACATACACACACACCCTACACACACACACCCTACATACACACACACCCTACACACACACACCCTACACACACACACACAACATACACACACCCGATCCCCTTGGCAGACCTATATAGTTTTGGGGCAAGCGTTGTTTGCGGGCACCTATTGATGTAAGTAAAGCGAATGGGAAGGGGAGGTGTAAACAGAACACCGCCTAGCCGCCTTTGTCTCCCTTGTGCTGAGTTTCAGACACACCGCACTCGGTACTCATTTAAGATCGAGGACATTCACAACTGACTTCTAAGTAGCCGAGTTCGTAGCGCAGTGCGCTGACCACTTGTGCCACCGCTTCCCACACATGCCACATTCAAGGCTGAGTCGATCTAGGAGAGGCTCGTGCACCAATCGACGGTGTAGGGTAGTACAGCACACGTGGGACACACCACCCTACAAAGACAAAGACCCCCCCCGGGTGGCCAGGACCACGCCTGGCCGCCTTTGTCTCCCTCGTGATGATGTTTACACACGGGACCAGCTACTTTTGTTTTAATTTAATGCCCAGGACCGAGTCCACGGGTGTTAATCAGACACTCTGCACTTGTGCGTGTGTGTGCCTCTGAGCGGGACTCGGGGGGCCGGGATCGTGGCACGGCTCGCTCACCACGACGCCTACACCGCTCCCCACACACGACACTACCGCTCCCCACACGCACAGGAATGCGCACGTGCGCCCTCATCCACACTAGGACACGAGGTGCGTGCGCGTGCGTGCGCGTAATTAGAATGGCTCACACGCACGTGTGAGCGTGTCGAGTTATTTTCCGCGAGTGATTTATGTAAGAGAGTGTATGTGCGTGTGTGGGGTCGTGTGTGAGCGTGTGTTAGTGGGGAGCGGTAGTGTGGTGGTTAGCGCGCTGCGCTTACGAACCCGGCGATCCGAGTTCGATATTTGAACCGGTCCTGAACCATCCCCGTAGGTCAGCTCAGCCTTAAAATTGAGCATCTGGTGCGATGTGTAAACATCATTAACACGTGGTGCTGACCACCCACGCGTCGTGCCGACCTTGATCGGTGCTTGCAAGCAGCACTTGCCCCAGCAGCCTGTTAAAGGCTATCTGGGGGATCTTTGCCTTTTTCGAGAGAGATAGTGCGTGCGGAGGCACTGACGAGGATTCGTTGCGTCGTGGGTCAGCCCAATGCGCTCCCAACCCGCTCACCCCGAGTTCCATTCGGGGCCACGGCGAGCGTGAGCAGCGAGTGATATCTGAAACGACTCAACTTACAACAACCGGTACCCGCTGCGTTGCGTGCACATCAGCAAGGGGGAGGCACAGACGGGCGCGCCTGATCCTACACACACCACCCCTTCGTGCGCCGTGTCGGCCTCAATAGGTGCTCGCTAACAGCACTTGCCCCGAGATGCTAGTGAAGGTCACACGGGGGATCTTTGCGTTTTTATTTCGTGGTATCGCGTGTGTGAGTGTTGGTGGGAGACAAAGGCGGCTGGGCGTGGTGCTCCCCACGCTACTCGTCCGGCGTGCTGTCATCAATAGTTCCTCGCTAACATCACTTGTCACAGCAGCCTGTTACAGACTATTCTGGGGATCTGTGTGTGTGTGGGATGACGTGTGGTTAGGGCTGTGTGTGTGAGGATGTGTGGTTAGGGCTGTGTGTATGTGGACGTGTGGTTAGGGGTGTGTGTGTGGACGTGTGGTTAGGGATGTGTAGGTGTGTAGGGACGTGTGGTTAGGGGTGTGTGTGTGTGGACGTGTGGTTAGGGCTGTGTGTGTGTGTGTGGACGTGTGGTTAGGGGTGTGTGTGTGTGGACGTGTGGTTAGGAGTGTGTTTGTGTGGACGTGTGGTTAGGTGTGTGTGTGTGTGTGAGGACGTGTGGTTAGGGGTGTGTGTGTGTGTGAACGTGTGGTTAGGGGTGTGTGTGTGTGTGAACGTGTGGTTAGGAGTGTGTGTGTGTGAGGACGTGTGGTTAGGGGTGTGTGTGTGAGGACGTGTGGTTAGGGGTGTGTGTGTGTGTGTGTGGACGTGTGGTTAGGGCTGTGTGTGTGTGTGTGAACGTGTGGTTAGGGGTGTGTGTGTGAGGACGTGTGGTTAGGGGTGTGTGTGTGAAGACGTGTGGTTAGGGGTGTGTGTGTGAGGACGTGTGGTTAGGGGTGTGTGTGTGAGGACGTGTGGTTAGGGGTGTGTGTTGACGTGTGGTTAGGGGTGTGTGTGTGTGTGGTTAGGGCTGTGTGTGTGTGTGAGGACGTGTGGTTAGGGGTGTGTGTGTGTGGACGTGTGGTTAGGTGTGTGTGTGTGTGGTTAGGGGTGTGTGTGTGTGTGTGGACGTGTGGTTAGGGGTGTGTGTGTGTGTGTGTGAGGACGTGTGGTTAGGGGGGTGTGTGTGTGTGTGAACGTGTGGTTAGGAGTGTGTGTGTATGAGGACGTGTGGTTAGGGGTGTGTGTGTGAGGACGTGTGGTTAGGGGTGTGTGTGTGTGAGGACGTGTGGTTAGGGGTGTGTGTGTGTGGACGTGTGGTTAGGGCTGTGTGTGTGTGTGTGAACGTGTGGTTAGGGGTGTGTGTGTGTGTGAGGACGTGTGGTTAGGGGTGTGTGTGTGAAGACGTGTGGTTAGGGGTGTGTGTGTGAGGACGTGTGGTTAGGGGTGTGTGTGTGTGAGGACGTGTGGTTAGAGGTGTGTGTGTGTGGGAGGACGTGTGGTTAGGGGTGTGTGTGTGTGGACGTGTGGTTAGGGCTGTGTGTGTGTGTTGACGTGTGGTTAGGGGTGTGTGTGTGGTTAGGGCTGTGTGTGTGTGTGAGGACGTGTGGTTAGGGGTGTGTGTGTGTGGACGTGTGGTTAGGTGTGTGTGTGTGTGGTTAGGGGTGTGTGTGTGTGTGTGGACGTGTGGTTAGGGGTGTGTGTGTGTGTGAGGACGTGTGGTTAGGGGTGTGTGTGTGTGTGTGTGGACGTGTGGTTAGGTGTGTGTGTGAGGACGTGTGGTTAGGGGTGTGTGTGTGTGAGGACGTGTGGTTAGGGCTGTGTGAGTGTGTGGTTAGGGGTGTGTGTGTGTGAACGTGTGGTTAGGGGTGTGTGTGTGTGAGGACGTGTGGTTAGGGGTGTGTGTGTGTGTGAGGACGTGGTTAGGGGTGTGTGTGTGAGGACGTGTGGTTAGGGGTGTGTGTGTGTGTGTGAGGACGTGTGGTTAGGGGTGTGTGTGTGTGTGTGTGAACGTGTGGTTAGGGCTGTGTGTGTGTGTGGTTAGGGCTGTGTGTGTGCGTGTGGACGTGTGGTTGGGGGTGTGTGTGTTTGTGAGGACGTGTGGTTAGGGCTGTGTGTGTGTGTGTGTGGACGTGTGGTTAGGGGTGTGTGTATGTGAGTACGTGTGGTTAGGGGTGTGTGGTTAGGGGTGTGTGTGTGAGGACGTGTGGTTAGGGGTGTGTGTGTGTGGACGTGTAGTTAGGGGTGTGTGTGTGTGAGGACGTGTGGTTAGGGCTGTGTGTGTGAGGACGTGTGGTTAGGGCTGTGTGTGTGTGTTTGAGGACGTGTGGTTAGGGGTGTGTGTGTGAGGACGTGTGGTTAGGGGTGTGTGTGTGTGTGGACGTGTGGTTAGGGGTGTGTGTGTGAGGACGTGTGGTTAGGGGTGTGTGTGTGTGTGAGGACGTGTAGTTAGGGGTGTGTGTGTGTGTGTGTGAACGTGTGGTTAGGGCTGTGTGTGTGTGTGTGGTTAGGGCTGTGTGTGTGTGTGGACGTGTGGTTAGGGGTGTGTGTGTGTGAGAGGACGTGTGGTTAGGGCTGTGTGTGTGTGGACGTGTGGTTAGGGCTGTGTGTGTGTGTGAGGACGTGTGGTTAGGGGTGTGTGTGTGTGTGTGGCCCTCTGACGTCCCACGCCTTCCTGATTAAAATAAAAATTGACCCAAGCGGGCAGGAATGTAGCACTCCTTACTTACTGACTCACGCATTCTTTACGCCAATCATACGCGTACACACACTACGTACACTCACTCCACAACTCACTCCCGTTCCACCTTGCCCGTGAAAACTCACGGTTCGGTCCCCACTCAAGTTTACCACCGCCGCTCCCCTCTTCTCACCCCCGCCCCATCTCCACCTCCCCCTCACATCTGGCAACCCAGAGGCATTTGTTTAACCGGCCCGACTTTGCTGATGAGACGCAGAAGGTCGAAACCGGTCCACGGGTTTGTTTACTGCGACAGATGTTGCTGATGATATCGGTCTGGCAAGGCCATCATACACACGCGTCTGTACGTCCACGTGAAACTAACACTCTTGACACATCCCGTCAGCCACGCGGTCTTCCTTCTGAGTGGCCATCATTTCAGCAGCGCTGGATCAACACAAGCACAACTCTGCGCGGGTTTCGACAACAGCAGTCAGGGTCGCTTGAACCAATGATGGTGAACTGTAAGGTGTTTGTAGGCAAAGCCATATTTCAGTAGAATGAGCTGATGATGTTGGTGGCTGATGATGCTGGCGAACTAAATACAGCCGCTGTGGTGCTGTATGACGTAGTCGGCTACCGTGCTGCAGGGAGGCAGAAGCGGGTCTGCCCGTGGGTTTGTTGCGAGGCTCTCACGAGGCGTGGCGAAACGCAATCTTTAATTCCTCGCAGTTCGGCCCACGACTCTCACACACACTCACACAAAGACCCCCCGTATAGCCTCGACAGACTGTTGGGGCAAGTGCTGTTAGCGAGCAGCACCTGCACAGTCCGGCACGGCAAACAAGGGGAGTGGGTAGCCAGCACCACGCCCGGTCGGCTTTGTCTCCCCATGGCTGATGTGTACTCACCGTACCATCAGGTACTCGTTTGAGGCGGAGTCAACCCATATATACATCGACACAAAGACACCAGCCACATGTAGATACACAAACAGACACATACACACACAGGTAGACGAACACACATACACAGACAAATGCACAGACACGCCGAGACGTAGACGCAGGGACGCACACACGCCCGCACGCCCACTGGCGCACAACATACGCGCACCCTGAAACCCACAAAGGTCAAAGACAAAGATCAAAGACCCCCGGGTAGCCTTGTACGGACTGCTGGGGCAAGGGGCTGTTATCAGGCGCCGCCTATTAAGGCCGGGACAGCGCGCGAGGGGTGCGGTCAGCGACATTCCCGGCCGCCTTTGTCTTCCCAGCGTTGATGCCGACACACCGCTCCTCGCTCGACCACACCGCTCATCCCAGCTCGAGTCGACCTGGGCGAAAGTCTCACGGCGACGTTGAACCGAGGCGTGCGGGGGGTTCTTAGCACGGCCCCCACAGTTCGCGAAGAAGCATGTGGAGCGAAACGTCGGACAAATCGCATGGGTGGCGGGGGCGGGGGCCCGTGTCTGTTTCTCTCTGAGCCGCGATCGTTAAAGTCCGATGGCAGGTGCGGTGTGTGTGTGTGTCTCTGTGTGTGTGTGTGTGTCTCTGTGTGTGTGTGTCTCTGTGTGTATGTGTGTCTCTGTGTGTGTGTGTCTCTGTGTGTGTGTGTGTGTCTCTGTGTGTGTGTGTGTCTCTGTGTGTGTGTGTGTGTCTCTGTGTGTCTCTGTGTGTGTGTGTGTCTCTGTGTGTGTGTGTGTCTCTGTGTGTGTGTGTCTCTGTGTGTGTGTGTGTGTGTCTCTGTGTGTGTGTGTGTGTCTCTGTGTGTGTGTGTGTGTCTCTGTGTGTGTGTGTGTGTCTTTGTGTGTGTGTGTCTCTGTGTGTGTGTGTGTGTCTCTGTGTGTGTGTGTGTGTCTCTGTGTGTGTGTGTGTGTCTCTGTGTGTGTGTGTGTGTGTCTCTGTGTGTGTGTGTCTCTGTGTGTGTGTGTCTCTGTGTGTGTGTGTCTCTGTGTGTGTGTGTCTCTGTGTGTGTGTGTGTGTGTCTCTGTGTGTGTGTGTGTGTGTCTCTGTGTGTGTGTGTCTCTGTGTGTGTGTGTGTCTCTGTGTGTGTGTGTCTCTGTGTGTGTGTCTGTGTGTGTGTGTGTGTCTCTGTGTGTGTGTGTGTCTCTGTGTGTGTGTGTGTGTCTCTGTGTGTGTGTGTGTCTCTGTGTGTGTGTGTGTTCGGCCGAATCGAGGGGGCTAAACGGGCGCGGCACGGGCTAGAGAAGAGATGGAGTGATGTGGTACAGGAGGACGTGGAGCTGAGTGGACTTGCCGATGACTGGTACCAGCGGTGTCAAGATCGGCCTCAGTGGAGGAGGCTCGTGAAGGACGCTACTGGGCAGTTGGAGGCAGTCGCCCTCCAACAACAACGGAGGGCGGAGGAGCGACGCTCACAACAACGAGCAGAGCGCCGGGTGGCTAAAGCACAGCAAGTTGGCACAGTAGGGGGCACAGGTGGTGCATCAGTCAGTCATCTCGGTCATCTCGGTCAGTCGACCCGTGGCACCTGGGTCTGCCCCGTGACCTCCTGCCAGCGGGCGTTCGACACTTCACGTGGCCTCAAGGTGCACATGGCCTGGCACAAGCGTCGTGGTGACGTCACCGCCACTTAGTGGCGAATGGCGGTTGTTGTTGTTGTTGTGTGTGTGTCTCTGTGTGTGTGTGTGTCTGTGTGTGTGTGTGTCTGTGTGTGTGTGCGTGTGTGTCTCTGTGTGTGTGTGTGTCTCTGTGTGTGTGTGTGCGCCATGGGTCTCCTCGTGTTCACGAGCACGCCGACGACTTCCCGTGTTATGACAACAGCGCCCACAACTCTCACGGGGGCAGCACACGGCAGGGGCGGCGTTGGGGGGGGGTACAGGGGGAGTTGTCAATCGGGGAGAGACGCGGGGGAAACCAGATCCCGTGAATTGAGTTTATCGACCCTCGCTGGCCGCTTGGAAACCCAACTCCCCCCCCCCCCACGTCTCTCTATCGCCGTGCAGCGTTTACTAAAGCGCGTGTGCCCAACACGACGTCGCCTCTGCTGAGTGTGAGTGATTATAATCACACACACTCACACTCAGGAGTGTGTAGTGGTTATAATCACACACACTCACACTCAGGAGTGTGTAGTAATTATAATCACACTCAGGAGAGTGTAGTGATGATGTTGACTCGTCACACCGCGCTGCGCCGCCACCGCCGCACGGGATCCACCACTCGCTCTCGTAGAGACAGAGAGAGAGAGGACGACTCAGGGAGAGAGAGGACGACTCAGGGAGAGAGAGGACGACTCAGAGAGAGAGGATGACTCAGAGAGAGAGGATGACTCAGAGAGAGAGAGGACGACTCAGAGAGAGAGGATGACTCGGAGAGAGAGAGGATGACTCGGAGAGAGAGAGGACGACTCAGAGAGAAGACGACTCAGAGAGAGAGGACGACTCAGAGAGAGAGGGCGACTCAGGGAGAGAGAAGACGACTCAGAGAGAGAGGACGACTCAGAGACAGAGGACGACTCATAGAGAGAGACGGCGACTCATAGAGAGAGAGGGGACGACTCAGAGGCTCCAGGAGGAGGAATCACAGACGAGCGGGAAGGCAGCAGCAGCCACGCGGTGACGAGCCGGCGCTACCGACGATTGCCCAAGCTCTGCGTTCCCCTCTGTGGGTTATTCAGTTTTTCTTATCGGCCAATCAATGAGTGTGTATGCATGTGGGAGGAAACCGGAGCACCCACACAGATTGTACGGATGGAAAGTCGTCCACACGTTGCTGCACCGCATTCTCCTCGCGAGCAGGGGCACGGCTCATCCTCGAGGCATGCCCGCGGGAAGAGAGTTTCTCAACAACATCCACAGTGCCGGGTTACAGGCAGCCACGTGCAGCGTAAAAAACACCACCACCACCACCACCTGGCTCAACGTTGGTATGGTGGGGGTCGAGTTAGGGGGGCAGAGTTCTGTGGTGATCTATTGTTGGTGGGTGGTGGGTTTCGGGGTGGGGAGAGGGGCGAGGTGTGTGTGCACGTGGTTCGTGTTTGTGTCGTCACGGACTCTCGCTGAGACGCAGCGCTCCACATGAAACGCTCCCAGCTCCGAGGGCGCATTCCGTCCGCTGTTGTTGTTACCCTGACCTGCTGTTGTTCCTGGCCGGAGCGGTGGCGCAGCGGTTGGCGCACTGCACTGCGAGCCAGCTCACGGACGAGTTCAATTCCCGGCCACGGGCTTCTTACATCGGTTCTAGACTCGACCCGCACACTGACCGACCAGCGCGGTGAAGTAGAGTCAAACAACGCCCCCCCCCCACCTTCGTCACCCACCAACGGCCGACACGGCGTGGGGAGGTGAAGTCTTCTTTATCCAGCAGTGGATGGGCGAAGGGCTGTAGATTTATTATGCGTTTTACGCATCAACAACTTTGAAGTCGTGAACCAATCGGCTGAGACGTGGCTCTAAGTCGGGCCACGTGTAGCGAGGAAGGGGGGGGGGCGTCTGTAAAGGTGGAGAGTGGGGGGTGCAGGAGGTGGGGGGCCAGGGGGCTTTCTATTGAACTCACGTGGTTGTGCCAAGTTATGTTGTTGGCTGTTCGTAGGAGAGAGGGCAGTGGAATAGGCATGGATGTGTGGGCGTGGTGCTGGCCACCCACCCCCTCGTGTGCCGTGCCGAACTTCATAGGTGCTCGCTAACAGCACTTGCCCCAACAGTCCGTTAAGGCTTTACTAGGGATCTTTGTCTTTGTCTTGTATATACAGCGACAACGGAGGGCAAGAGGAGCGACGCTCACAACGAGCGGAGCGCCGGGCGGGTAAAGCGCAGCAAGTTGGCACAGTAGAGGGCACAGGTGGTGCATCGGCCAGTCATCTCAGTCATCTCAGTCAACCCATGGCACCTGGGTCTGTCCCGTGACCTCCTGCCAGCGGGAGTTCGACACTTCACGTGGCCATAAAGTGCACACAGCCTGGCACAAGCGCCGTGGTGACGTCACCGCCACTTCGTGGCGAATGGCGGTTGTTGTTGTTGTTGTTGTGTACATCGTGGGGAGCGGTGGTGCAGTGGTTCGCGCGCTGCGCTAAGAACCCGGCGACCCGAGTTCGATTCCCGCTCATGGCTAACACCAGTGACGATTATCTGAACCGGTCCTGGGCCTCTAGAGGTTGACTCAGCCTGTTATCCTACACGGCGGATCTCTACATTTGTGTACGTGTTGTGTGTTACTGTTTGCGTTACGTACCTGACTACTCGAGATGGATTCCCAGCCGCCATGAATGATAATCGTGACGATTGATATCTGAACCAGTTCATGGATCTCCCCTAGATCGACTCAGCATTTAATGAGTATGTTAAGAAAATCTACTAAAGTCTCTGGATCGCTATGTATTAGGCGTTGAGTCTCTGGGTTTCATTCTTAATGGAATCCGAGTAGTGGGTGTTTACAAATAATCAGTGAGTTTGACTCACCCTGAGATTCACCAGCAGGAGAAACAATGACACCTCACCCCCAACCTCCCACCCCCTTCCTCCTCCCCAATCACCACCACTACCACCTCATCATCCTCCTGCAGCTCCTCCTCCATCACTACCACTACCGCCTCCTACTCCTCACTCCTCACTCCATCCTCCTCCTCTTGTCCACTCATCCTCTCCCATGACCACTACCTCCTCCTACTCCTCCCTCCTCACCCCATCCTCCTCCTCTTGTCCACTCATCCTCTCCCATGACCACTACCGCCTCCGCCTCCTCCTCCTGAGATCCACCAACCCGATCCATTCTGGCAACGCCCCGTGAAGAAATCGCGTTCCGCTCGTAACGACCTGCAGGTGCTGCGCCTTAGCGGTGCAGAGCATGGTCGGTGGGGAGGAGTGAAGGGGAGGGGGGTGGGGAGAGGAAGGAGGGTGGGGTGGGGGGCACGGAATAAACAGCCCCGTGTCAGTCAAGGACAGGTGGAGTGGGGGGCACGGAATAAACAGCCCCCCCCCACTCCACGTGTCAGTCAAGGACAGGTGGAGTGGGGGGCACGGAATAAACAGCCCCCCCCCACTCCACGTGTCCGTCAAGGACAGGTGGAGTGGGGGGCACGGAATAAACAGCCCCCCCCCACTCCACGTGTCCGTCAAGGACAGGTGGAGTGGGGGGCACGGAATAAACAGCCCCCCCCCACTCCACGTGTCCGTCAAGGACAGGTGGATCCTCGCCAGCGATGAGTCACGCGTCGCTGAGCCTCAAGGCCCAACACTGGGAGGGGAGAAGGGGGCGCGGTGACGTTCAGGGGGTGGAGCTGGCACGAGTGGCTGGCTGGTGAGGGGTGGAGATGATGGCGAGTGTCTGGCTGGCTAGTTTGGTGAGGGATGGAGATGATGGCGAGTTTGGTGAGGGATGGAGATGATGGCGAGTGTCTGGCTAGTTTGGTGAGGAATGGAGATGATGGTGAGTGTCTGGCTGGCTAGTTTGGTGAGGGATGGAGATGATGGCGAGTTTGGTGAGGGGTAGAGATGATGGTGAGTGTCTGGCTGGCTAGTTTGGTGAGGGATGGAGATGATGGCGAGTTTGGTGAGGGGTAGAGATGATGGCGAGTGTCTGGCTGGCTAGTTTGGTGAGGGATGGAGATGATGGCGAGTTTGGTGAGGGATGGAGATGATGGCGAGTGTATGGCTAGTTTGGTGAGGAATGGAGATGATGGTGAGTGTCTGGCTGGCTAGTTTGGTGAGGGATGGAGATGATGGCGAGTTTGGTGAGGGGTAGAGATGATGGTGAGTGTCTGGCTGGCTAGTTTGGTGAGGGATGGAGATGATGGCGAGTTTGGTGAGGGGTAGAGATGATGGTGAGTGTCTGGCTGGCTAGTTTGGTGAGGGATGGAGATGATGGCGAGTGTCTGGCTGGCTAGTTTGGTGAGGGATGGAGATGATGGCGAGTTTGGTGAGGGATGGAGATGATGGCGAGTGTCTGGCTAGTTTGGTGAGGAATGGAGATGATGGTGAGTGTCTGGCTGGCTAGTTTGGTGAGGGATGGAGATGATGGCGAGTTTGGTGAGGGGTAGAGACGATGGTGAGTGTCTGGCTGGCTAGTTTGGTGAGGGATGGAGATGATGGCGAGTTTGGTGAGGGGTAGAGATGATGGCGAGTGTCTGGCTTGCTAGTTTGGTGAGGGATGGAGATGATGGGGAGTTTGGTGAGGGATGGAGATGATGGCGAGTGTCTGGCTAGTTTGGTGAGGAATGGAGATGATGGTGAGTGTCTGGCTGGCTAGTTTGGTGAGGGATGGAGATGATGGCGAGTTTGGTGAGGGGTAGAGATGATGGTGAGTGTCTGGCTGGCTAGTTTGGTGAGGGATGGAGATGATGGCGAGTTTGGTGAGGGGTAGAGATGATGGTGAGTGTCTGGCTGGCTAGTTTGGTGAGGGATGGAGATGATGGCGAGTGTCTGGCTGGCTAGTTTGGTGAGGGATGGAGATGATGGCGAGTTTGGTGAGGGGTACAGATGATGGTGAGTGGCTGGCTGGCTAGTTTGGTGAGGGATGGAGATGATGGCGAGTGTCTGGCTGGCTAGTTTGGTGAGGGATGGAGATGATGGCGAGTTTGGTGAGGGATGGAGATGATGGCGAGTGTCTGGCTAGTTTGGTGAGGAATGGAGATGATGGTGAGTGTCTGGCTGGCTAGTTTGGTGAGGGATGGAGATGATGGCGAGTTTGGTGAGGGGTAGAGACGATGGTGAGTGTCTGGCTGGCTAGTTTGGTGAGGGATGGAGATGATGGCGAGTTTGGTGAGGGGTAGAGATGATGGCGAGTGTCTGGCTGGCTAGTTTGGTGAGGGATGGAGATGATGGCGAGTTTGGTGAGGGATGGAGATGATGGCGAGTGTCTGGCTAGTTTGGTGAGGAATGGAGATGATGGTGAGTGTCTGGCTGGCTAGTTTGGTGAGGGATGGAGATGATGGCGAGTTTGGTGAGGGGTAGAGATGATGGTGAGTGTCTGGCTGGCTAGTTTGGTGAGGGATGGAGATGATGGCGAGTTTGGTGAGGGGTAGAGATGATGGTGAGTGTCTGGCTGGCTAGTTTGGTGAGGGATGGAGATGATGGCGAGTGTCTGGCTGGCTAGTTTGGTGAGGGATGGAGATGATGGCGAGTTTGGTGAGGGGTACAGATGATGGTGAGTGGCTGGCTGGCTAGTTTGGTGAGGGATGGAGATGATGGCGAGTTTGGTGAGGGATGGAGATGATAGCGAGTTTGGTGAGGGGTACAGATGATGGTGAGTGGCTGGCTGGCTAGTTTGGTGAGGGATGGAGATGATGGCGAGTTTGGTGAGGGATGGAGATGATGGCGAGTGTCTGGCTGGCTAGTTTGGTGAGGGATGGAGATGATGGCGAGTTTGGTGAGGAATGGAGATGATGGTGAGTGTCTGGCTGGCTAGTTTGGTGAGGGATGGAGATGATGGCGAGTTTGGTGAAGGGTAGAGATGATGGTGAGTGTCTGGCTGGCTAGTTTGGTGAGGGATGGAGATGATGGCGAGTTTGGTGAGGGGTAGAGATGATGGTGAGTGTCTGGTTGGCTCTTCGGTTGTGGATGCACTGCTCCCTGCGTGTCTGGCATGAGCGCTACCTTAACGCCGTAGAACGCCTCACAGAATCACTGCGTGTGCACGATTGTTCTTACTCATCATGCTCTATTTAATGCAACGGAGCTGAGGTTGAACTCATAGACGTATCAATGCCGCTCAGTGATACATCGATGTCGCTCGCCACTGATGTTAGCCGTGTTCCGCTTGACCACGCGTGGTGGTATTGGGTTAGCTGAGTGAAGTCGTCTGCTTGTTCCACCAGAACACGCGTGTAATCCGACACGCGTGTTCTGCTGGAACACCTCGTCTCTTGGAGCAGTGGTTCCTCTTCTTAACCTGGGGGTGCACGCTGCATCCCCTGGGGGTGCACGCTGCATCCCCTGGGGGTGCACGCTGCATCCCCTGGGGGTGCACGCTGCATCCCCTGGGGGTGCACGCTGCATCCCCTGGGGGTGCACGCTGCATCCCCTGGGGGTGCACGCTGCATCCCCCGGGGGTGCACGCTGCATCCCCCGGGGGTGCACGCTGCATCCCCCGGGGGTGCACGCTGCATCCCCCGGGGGTGCACGCTGCATCCCCCGGGGGTGCACGCTGCATCCCCCGGGGGTGCACGCTGCATCCCCTGGGGGTGCACGCTGCATCCCCTGGGGGTGCACGCTGCATCCCCTGGGGGTGCGAGACACGGCCAGACTTTATTTTAGAGGGTACATCATCGAAACAAAAACATAATTGACAACTTACTTTGTTTCATCAAACCCGATGTAGTTTTGAACATTCTACACTTTGCTTAGCAGTCAAGCCAGTGCGTCTCGCGCGAGAGGGATGGCTCCACGGCGCCATCCTCTCCACGCTTCTTCCCCTTCTTGTTTTTGAAAACGTCGCCTTCTCTCCTGCAGCGGGAGCAGTTGTTGTTAAATTGTCGTGCCACCACACCCCGACCCCGGCTCACACAATACCCCCCCGCCCGGCCACATACCCACCACCCTACCCCCACATCCACCCCCACCCACCCACCTACCCACGCGGGCATCGTCAATATTCATGATCCATGCCTGGGGCCCCATCTCCGAGACCCTTTGTCCAGAACAACTCCCATCGCACTCTCTCCCAATTGGCCAGTAGCTCTCCCTCTCTCTGCTTTCTGCCAGAGAGTGTACGCGTCTCTCTCGCTCGCCCTCGCCTCCATCCCTCTCGCGCTCTCTCTTTTCTCTCTCTGTGTGTTTCGCCTCTCTCTCTCTCTCTGTGCCTCCCTCCTCCTGCTCCTCCTCCTCCTCCCCCATCATTGTCGAGTCCCGAGTGGAATGTTGAGAGATTTTTTTTTGGGGGGTGCAAAAGACGCGGAGCCGTGAGTCGCGTGAAGACGGTGAGGGAGCGCGCAAGTGCCGTCGAGGTGCGTGTGCACGTGTGTGTGTGCACGTGTGTGCGTGTGCGCACGTGTGTGTGTGCACGTATCACGTGTGCGTGTGCACGGATCACGTATGCACGTGTGCGTGTGCACGTGCGAGTGCGCACGTGTGCGTGTGCACGTGTGTGTGTGCACGTGTGAGTGCGCACGTGTGAGTGTGCACGTGTGTGTGCACGTATCACGTGTGTGTGCACGTATGTGCGTGTCTGTGCATGTATGTTCACGAGCAGCACTTGCACCAGCTGACTGTATAGGCTATACAGGGGATCTTTATGCTGTTTTTGTACAAGTATGTGCACGCGTGTGTGTGCACGCGTGGGTATATACACACACACGCGCACCTGTGTGTGTGTGAACCGCGCTTTGAACACCCCAACCCGCGATAGATTCACGTGAACGGCGATCATCAGTGACAACCGTTCGCGGGCCGACCTTCCCCTATGTCGACTCAGCCTTAAACGCCGACGATACACTGTCGAAACTGGTTCGGAGTTCTGTTCGCATTGAACCAACGGCGCTAACAAGATGCACTTGCACAAGGAAGGCCGCGTGGCTGATGGGATGTGTAAATAAATACGTAATACTATTATTATTATGACGACGACGACGATGAGAAGGAGGCGTCGTGTCTGCGTGGTGGCTGTGTTCACCAGCAGTGGCTCGGTGCGATCTCGGGGCACTCGGATCTGTTGCCGTGGAGCTCCCGGGCGCTCCGCTCGCCGTCTCGCACGGCGTGGTCGTTGCGCCGCGCCCTCTCTCCCCCTCCCCCACGTCTCCCCCCCTCCCTCTCGCCCTCCGTCTCCCACTACCCCACGTCTCCCCCCCCTCCCTCTCGCCCTCCGTCTCCCACTACCCCACGTCTCCCCCCTCCCTCTCGCCCTCCGTCTCCCACTCCCCCGACCCCGGCCCCGTAAATCTCTCCCCACCCATAACCCATCTCCATGGGCACAGCTGTAGAAGGGATTCTGTAGGGCTTACAGAATCCCTTCGAATGCATCAACATTGGCTGGATAAGTGTGGGGCTGGCTGAGTGTGGAGCTGGCTGTGTGTAGGTAGGTGGCTGTGTGTAGGGAGGAGTCTGTGTGTAGGTAGGTGGTTGTGTGTAGGGAGGAGTCTGTGTGTAGGTAGGTGGTTGTGTCTAGGTAGGTGGCTGTGTGTAGGTAGTTGGCTGTGTGTAGGTAGGAGTCTGTGTGTAGGTAGGTGTATGTGGTGGTAAGTGGCTCTGTGTAAGTATTCGAAAGAGTCGCCCACCATGTGCCGGCAGCAGGGTCCAAATTTGCCAAATTCGAAAACAACACCGCAAATTGCTCCATTGGGATCACTTAGCAGCAGCAGCAGCAGCGATCATAGCCACGCTGCTGACAGCCTCACGCCCCAGGTCACGCTTGCGAGTGAGATTCGTACGCTGGTTCCTCGAGTTCAACAACATCCCAACGTGAACACTCGACTGGGGTAGTAGGTGTCACGTGCCCAGCAGCCACGGCGAAGGTGCACGTTGGATGCGGTGTTACAGATGTGGAATATATTTCCCATGGTCGTTGATCCCCGGATCGACTCGGCTGAAACGTGATCGCGTAAGCCGAGCAACCTTCAGCCTGCAAAGCGCTCGGATGGGTGGCCACCGTGCAAAACAGGTGCTATAGGCTGCTGCGGGGCCTTGCAGCAGCAGAAGACGGTGCAGCAAAATAAATTGTTGGACCGTGTCCTTCTATGGTCCCGCATCTCTCTCCCTGCACCCACGCCTTCATCGCCGTGGTGAAATGTCGTCAAACTACCGCAACGTGTGGATGTTGAACTTCTGTCCCACCGCACGAAGCCAACCGTCTAATCGGAGGAGAGAAATGGACGTGGGTAGGTCTCTATGAAATTATATTGGCTCTGCACTAGTCTATGGGTCTCTATGCAAGTCTATGGATCTCTATGCAAGTTTATGAGTCTCTATGCAATGATATTGGCTCTGCGCTAGTCTATGGGTCTCTATGCAAGTCTATGGGTCTCTATGCAAGTCTATGGGTCTCTATGCAAGTCTATGGGTCTCTATTCTGCAAGTCCACGGCGTGGGGTGGCCACTCATCCAGCAGGGGACTGACAAAGGTCTGTACAAATGTACAAAGACAAAGATCCCCCGTATAGCCTTAACGGACTTGAGGGGTAAGTGCTGTAAGCGAGCACCTATCTGCACGGCACACGAGGGGGTTGTTGGCCAGCGTCATATCCGGCCGCCCTTTGCCTCCCGAGTGTGGATGTTTACGCACCACCACGCAGAGTTCTCGTTCGAGGCGTGCACACATTGCAAGAGAGAGAGAGAGAGCTGTAGTCCCCAGCGAATATCGACAGTCGCGATGCCCAGAGCGGCATTCATGAGAAGCTGCCTTAGTTTGGCTCACTGAGCCCCAGGCCGCTCTCTCGCTCTCACCCAGGTGAGGAATGCATGGAATGGAGCTCTGGGCGTGTCTCGCTGTCTCTCGAGCAACGTGAATCGAGCACGGGGGGGGGGGCGTCGGTAATCCGGGGGTCTTAGAGGGGGAGGGGAGAGGTGGCGAGATGTTAACTACTTTGCCTGGATTCTAGATTTGAAGCTTTCGTGACTGCAATGATTCATATTCTTAGGTTTTTTCGGTAAAGTCACGTAGGTAAAACATCAAAATTAATAAAAAATAAAATAAAAATCACGACGTTTCGGAGGCAACACAAGTCTCCGTCATCAGGTGGGAGGGAGTCTGTGGATCTCTGTGTATCTCTAGGAGTCTGTGGATCTCTGTGTATCTCGATGAGTCTGTGGATCTCTGTGGGGTTACCGTCGGGTTCATAGTTTGGGCTGCATGGCCACAATCGCACCACTGTGGCTCCGTCTTCAATATTCCATTCACGAGGGAGCTGTGCGGCATCTGCCTGCTGTTGACGATGTTTCTGATGCGGGTGATGGTGGTTCTAGCGGTGTCTTCGAAAGCCAGGAGGAGGTGCGGCGGTTAGCGCACTGTGCAAATCGATGAGTCTCTATGCAAGTCTATGGGTCACTATGCAAGTCTATGGGTCTCTATGGTTCTTCTTGCAAAGTTCATGGTTGTCGATACAAGCCTATGAGTCGCTATATAAGTCTACGAGCCCTTTGCAAATCTATAAGCTCCATGGAAGTCTATGGTTCTCAATTAAAATATATGGGTCTCAATGTAAGCCAAGTTAAGTTTACTTGTTTAACCAGGTGTAAATCCAAGCGACCAGGGTGAGCCTTTGTATCTATGCAAAGCGTGACATAGTCTCCATGCCATTCTATTGGCTGTTTACTCGTTTATGGGCCTCCCGGCAAGTCCGTGGGTCCAACAGCAAAGGTTTCTTCTCCAAATGAAGAGCAAAGTCCACATTCACAGTCGCGTCAGTGAGGTCATCGCTGCGAAAACACAAACCGCTCTTTCAATGTCATCATCATCATCAGCAGCCATGGTCAATCCACTGCTGGATATAGGCCTCCCCAAGCCGGTAATTGATTGCGAAAACGGTTACCGGTTTTATTTGGTTGTAGGCTTAACTAATCCTGGTGACTCGTAGCCACAATCATCGTAAGAAGTATACTGGATGTGATGTGCCGGATGCGTAAAGATTGTTACAGATCGCTGACTCCGACACACGCGGCTGAAATTGAGATCTGCTCGCACACACAGATGCGGTGTGAGTGTCTATGAGTTTGCATGTCCGTGTGCGTTTCTAACGGGGAGCGGTGGGCGCAGTGGTTAGCGCACTGCGCCGCGAACCCGGCGATCAGAGTTCCATTCCCGCTTACGACCAACATCCCCTAGATCGTCTCAGCTTCAAATGAGTAGCTGGTGCGGCGTGTACATACCAGCACTGGGGAGACAAATGTGGCCGGGCGTGATTCCGAGCCACACCACCATGTCGTGCCTGGCTTCATCGGTGATTCCTCCCTCAGCAGCGCTTGCCCCTGAGCCTGTGTGGGCTACTTGGGGGATCTTTGTCTTTGCGCGTGCGTGAGTGTTGGAGTGCGTGCGTGACAGTGTTCCCGAGCGCTGTGAAAATAGCACGTGGACAATCTCACGCGCCCCGTCAAGATACGGGACAAAGAGCGAGTGAGTGAGTGCGTGCGTGCGTGCGTGAGTGCGTGAGTGAGTGAGTGAGTGCGTGAGTGAGTGAGTGAGTGCGTGAGTGAGTGCGTGAGTGCGTGAGTACGTGAGTGAGTGCGTAAGTGCGTGCGTGAGTGAGTGAGTGCGTGCGTGAGTGCGTGCGTGAGTACGTGAGTGAGTGCGTGAGTGCGTGCGTGCGTGAGTGCGTAAGTGAGTGCGTGAGTGCGTAAGTGAGTGCGTAAATGAGTGCGTCCAAAAGTCTGCGAAGGCTATTATAGAAGCTCTTTGTGTGGATGTATATGAGGAGCGGTGGCGCAGTGGTTAGCACACTCTGCTACAAACCCGGCGATCCGAGTTCAATTCCCGCTCACGACCAACAATCACAGTGGATACTTGAACCGGTCCTGGGCCTCCCCCACGTCGACTCAGCCTCAAATTAGTATCTGGTGCGGTGTGTCGTAAACATCGCCACTGGGGGGACAAAGGCGGCCGGGCGTGGTGGTGGCCACCCATCTCCTCCTTCATAGGTGCACGCTAGCAGCACTTGTCCCAACAGTCTGTTATGTCTATAGGGGTCTTTGTCTGAGTGTGTGTGCGCGCACATGTGGGCAGGAATATGTGCGCGATTGCATTCACGTCCCGGTGTGAATGCGCGTGAATGATGAGAGAGCGAGACTCGGATTGTGTGTATTTTTTATATTTGTATGTATATACACACATCCACATATCTATGAGTGCGTAGACGTGAGTACGATTGGACCTGGGTACACGGCTGCTATTTATAGTGGCCCCGGCGTACGCACACAGTGAGAGAGCACGCGTCACGGGCAGGCCGAACCCTGAGTGTGTGACTGTGTGAGTGAGTGTATGAGTGAGTGAGCGTGTGAGTGTATGAGTGTGTGAGTGAGTGTGTGAGTGAGTGTGTGAGTGAGTGTGTGAGTGTGTGAGTGAGTGTGTGAGTGAGTGTGTGAGTGTGTGTGTGAGTGACTGCGTGAGTGACTACGTGAGTGACTACGTGAGTGAGTGACTACGTGAGTGAGTGAGTGTGTAAGTGAGTGTGTAAGTGAGTGTGTGAGTGAGTGTGTGAGTGAGTGTGTGAGTGTGTGAGTGTGTGTGTGAGTGAGTGTGTGAGTGACTACGTGAGTGACTACGTGAGTGAGTGACTACGTGAGTGTGTGAGTGAGTGTGTGAGTGAGTGTGTGAGTGAGTGTGTGAGTGAGTGTGTGAGTAACTACGTGAGTGACTGCGTGAGTGACTACGTGAGTGACTACGTGAGTGAGTGACTACGTGAGTGAGTGTATGAGTGACTACGTGAGTGACTACGTGAGTGAGTGACTACGTGAGTGAGTGAGTCAGGGTGTGAGGGTGCACAGGGAGGGATCCACACCGGGTCTCCTTAAAAAGAGCGGCACTCCACCTCCTCTCCCGCCATTCCTCCCTGCGTCACGGGTCGATAAGGTGAACGCGTGAATGGGGAGCGGTGGCGCTGTGGTTAGCGCCTGGCGCTACGAACCCGGCGACCCGAGTTCAGTTGCCGCTCGCGGCCGCCAAACTTCAGGGACGAATATCTGAAGCGGTCCTGGGCCTCCCCCGCAGGTCGACTCGACCTTGCCCAAGTTTACCTGGTGCGGTGTGTAAGTATCGGGATGGGGAAGACAAAGTCGGCCGGGCGTGGTGCTAGCCACACTGTAACCCCGTGCCCCGTCAAGGCCTTCATAGGTCCTCGCTGAGAGCACTTGCTCCCTCAGCCTGTGTAGACTCCACGGGGGGCCTTTATCTTTGTGTGTGGGGAGCGGTGGTGGGGCGATTAGGTCGCTGCACTTTGAACCCGGCGACGCGAGTTCGATTCCGGCTCACGGCTAATGTCAGTGCCCTCGTGACACTGAGCAGGAACTTGTTTGAGACAGAATTGACCGATGTGCGCTACGGGAACCGTTCAGATATTCGCCGCTGATATTAGCCATGGCCTGGAATCGAACTCAGGTTGCCAGGTTCAAAGGCAGTGCGCTCACCACACACACACGCACCAGCCACCATTCGCTTATTCGTGGCGGTGATGTCTCTACGGCGCTCGTGCCAGGCTAGGTGCACACAGGCATTTACGCTCACACACACACACCCAGGTCTTACTTTCTCACTCGGAACGCTGCCAAGCGGGGTTGGTAGTAATGCATGACCGGGGTACGCCCATCCATGATAACCCTAAATCATTGTACCCGGTAATCCTATAGTCTATAAACAGGTTTATAAGACTTCTGAAGGGCCATTGCCCGAAACGTCGTCTATCCAGTTTATCTCTCGTCGTGGGCTGTGGCTACTACGAGTCACGAGTCACCCACTCCACAGTCCACACAGCGATCCGGGACATTGTATATAAAAGCGGATTCAGGGGGGGGGGTCTTCGTCCAGCCGTGGTTGGACCCTGGCTGTTGATCATCATCACGAATCAAAATCATACATTAATAATATAAAAAAAAACTTAAATGTAGAGGCATGGATTTACAAATCCAGGCGAGGTGGAGGTGGCTTGCCGAATCACTATTGTAACGTTCTGATGCTCTTTGAAAAGAGCTTTATAGCTCATCGGATTCCTCCAGTATAAAAATAGATTCTGATGATCCCCGGGACAGCGATGGGGAACCCGCTTCGGCTGGACTTCCATCGCTGCCTTCCCAGCGACACTGACCCCAGGCCAACCTTGCAGCAGATGCACATCCTACCCCGGGCCCCGCTCCATACCTCACCCTTTTGTCACCCCCTCCTGGCATCGCGGGGGCCGAATGAAGCTCGGCGATTTGGCCACTCGCGGTTAATGAGGCCCCCCCTCCCTCTCTTTCTCCGTTCATCCCTCTCCCTATCTCTCCCTCTCTCTATCTCTCCCTCTCTCTCATTCTCTATAATTCTCTTTCTTTATCTCTCCCTCTCTCCCCCTCTCCCTATAATTCTCTTTCTACCCCTTCCTCTCACTCCCTCCCTCTCTCTCTCTAATTCTCTCTCCGCTGCTGCTGCTGCTGGCGCGGTAGACTTGGCCACGGCTCTCCGCTCAGCACCGCGCGATGTCACCTTGCGTGACCGCCCGAGCGGTCGCCCCTCGTGTCAAGCGATGAATATTTCTCGTTAGCCGGAGCCCCCCGCCAGAGAGAGAGAGAGAGACGATGTAGCCCGAGCCGAGGGAGAAGGGGCGCCGCGGTGGCTAGGAGATGTTAACTACCTCGCTTGGGATACAGGAGGTCGTGGGTTCGATTTCGACCCCGATACCAGTATATTTGTAGTTTGAATGTTATCCCCGTGGTCGCGTGGATTTTCCTCCGGGTCCTCCAGTTTCCCCCACCCCTCCCCACACACATTTAGGAAATAAAATTTAGAGTATTTGGCTGCTATACATTTCCAAACGATAAGCCACTTCGTTGAGCTATGATGTTTGTGATGACCAGGTCGTTTCTGAAAAAAGAGCCACGTGGCTCAGTGGGCCTTACCTGGTGCAATGGAACGAAGAGCCACGCCTGCGTACGGCTCCCCCCTGTGACCGCGCTCAATGAATCGATCTTCGAGGCCTGAATTTCTCAAATCAAGTCCCATGTACGGTACATACAAAAGCATGCAATGTAAACAACGTCAACAACAACAACAATAACAACAACCGCGCGCTATTGTGACGCGATACTAATCTTCCAGCTGTAAATGCCGGGCTGCTGATGTGCCGATTGAAGTTCTGTTTGTGTTGCGTTGGGCGGTCCGGAGGTCCCCTCGTTATTGTGACGAGGTTGGACGTCCACAGGGTCGGGCCCACGCAAGCAGAAGGACGCTGTTCCGGATGCGTGCGCGTGTGTCGAAGTTGAACTTCTTTCGCACCGCACGTAGGCAAACGTGCTCATCGGAGGTGCGGGGTCGCACCCTGCGGGGTTGCCGAGCGATGCCTCATGGACTCGATCAAAGCGCTCGGGAGGTTTATAAAGACGGTGCGACACAAACGGAATTTTAGTGTGAAGTTATGTTCTCGTATCGGATCAACTTGACGAGAATGATCGTGACCTCCCGCGTGACAGACAGGCGGACAGAGCTGCCGAGATGATGTCGAAGTGATGAGACGGTGATAGCGAGATGATAGGTGATGGCGGGATGACGGCTGATGATTCGGTGAAGGTGATGGGTGATGGTAGGGTGATGGTAATGTGATGGTGATGATGCAGTGAAGGTGGTATTGCGCGGTGAAGGTGATGCGATGGTGTGGTGAAGGTGAATGGGGATGTGATGGTGTGGTGATTGGGAAGGTGATGGCGCGGTGATGGCGAGCCAGAGAGGTGATGCTGGCGTGGGGGATGGGAGGCTGAGAGTGCCTGGGGAGAGAGCGAGCGAGTGAGCGAGGGTCGTTGTGTCGTGAATAACGCGCCACTCACTCGACACGCACAAAAGCCGCTCTATTGATTCCCCCCGCTCCGTGGAGACGCGCTGTGCACTGTGCACACGTGTGGTGGTGGTGGTGCTGGTGGTGCTGGTGGTGATGGTGGTGGTGATGGTGGTGGTGGTGCTGGTGGTGGTGCTGGTGGTGCTGGTGATGGTGGCGGCGGTGGTGGTGGTTTTAGTTGGGAGCACAAATCGTACAGGTGGTGCATCTGCCAATCATCTCGGGTAGGAAACCCGTAACACCAGGGTTTTTTTCACCGTGACCTCCGGTCGGCAGTGAGCCGTCAACACTTGACGTGACGGCACCTAGCCTGGCACAAGCGCTGTGGTGACATCTCCGCCACTTTGTGGTGAATAACGGATGTTGTTGTTGTTGTGGTGGTGGTTGTGGTGGTGGCAAGGTTCTGGAATATATGTACCCCCCTCCTCGAGGGGTGCATGAGAGAATACGCCCTGGGTGGTGGCGATGGTGGTGGTGGTGGCGATGGTGGTGGTGGTGGCGATGGTGGTGGCGATGGTGGTGGCGATGGTGGTGGTTTCTCTGCGAGTGGGATGCTGCACGGCGATGTTTGTGTTTGGCTCTCGAAGTGGGGATTGAATCCCGCGGCTGCTGGGTTCCTGTGGGCTCCACTGGGCTCCTCTGGGCTCCTCAGGTGTTTACATTTGGGTGCGAGCCAGTGCCCAGCTATGTTTAGTTTCAGTTGAATGTTTCAGTTTCAGAGTGTGGCCTGGAGTGTGTAGCCTCAACACAACGCGTCGGAGTCAGCCCTGCAGAGAGCGAGCGGCGGATTTTCCACATTCCTATGACGGGGGCGGTTCTACCAACTCATAGCACATTGGTCTGTCCCGTGACAACCGCCCCTGACCAGGGTTTGAACTTGTGTCCTTGGCATCGCGAGCCGCTCGCCCTACCGCTGGATAAGGTTGGGCCTTCGTGTACCCTGTTACAGGGTAGATGTCGCATGCCATCCACACGGAGGTGGTGTCCCGTTCTCGGAGGTGGGATTTTGGGAATCAAGTTAAGGATAAAAGCCTCAACTAAATATCACGGTGGGGTTGTTGTTTACGAATTGGCTGTGTCGCGTGGTGGCGGGTTTAACGACACAACACTTACGCGATCTCACTCAAAAGCCTCTATTGTGGATAATATTGGTCGCGAAATCCTTCTACGTGTTAAACTGTTGTTGTTGTTGTTTGTGCAGTCATCTGTGACCGAGCTGAGAACACCTACGAACCCGGCGAGTCACGGACTCATCCGAACCGGTCCTGGGCCTCCTCCTAGGTCGACTCGGCCTCAAACGAGTACCTGGTGCGGTGTCTAGTAAACATCGCCACTGGGGAGACAAAGGCAGACGGGCGTGGTGCTGGGCCACCCGCCCCCTCCTGTGCCACAGTGCCAATAGCCTTCATAGGTGCTACTCGCTGACAGCACTTGCCCCAAATAGTCTATTGAGGCTATATGGGGGATCTTTGTACGACCTGCCCTTGTAGATGCTGCTATTTACACACGACAGAAGTATGAACTACCCCCCCGCTCACCCCGCCTCTCTTTGTAGCCCGCCCTGTGGTTCCCAGCGCAGTTGCACCGCCTGCACACTCGGTAGCCACCCCACTGATTGTAGCGTTGGCTAGCGCTGAGAGTGTGGCGAGACGGCCCCACATCCAGAGCTGTGGCTGCCCACAGTCCACGCTCCAGTCACCGGCCTACGCAGAGACCCAGCAACTAGGCCACGCGTGTGCGGGACTGTGTGGGTCTCTGACGTGAAGGCCTCCCTCTGGGCGAGACTCTAAGTCTGTCTCTATGCGAGTCTCTGAGTATTCGGGTGTCTATGCGAGTATGTGGTTCTCGATGCGGGTGTGTATGGGTGTCCCGTGTGATGGGTCTCTTTAAGTGTATATGTCTCGATGTGAATCTACGGGGCTCTATGGAAGTATATGGGTCTCTATGCGAGTCTGTGGGTCTCTATGCGAGTCTGTGGGTCTCTGAGTGAGTCTATGGGTCTCTGAGCGAGTCTGTGGGTCTCTATGCGAGTCTGTGGGTCTCTATGCGAGTCTGTGGGTCTCTATGCGAGTCTGTGGGTCTCTATGCGAGTCTGTGGGTCTCTATGCGAGTCTGTGGGTCTCTATGCGAGTCTGTGGGTCTCTGAGCGAGTCTGTGGGTCTCTATGCGACTATGTGGGTCTCTATGCGAGTCTGTGGGTCTCTGAGCGAGTCTGTGGGTCTCTATGCGAGTCTGTGGGTCTCTGAGCGAGTCTGTGGGTCTCTATGCGAGTCTGTGGGTCTCTGAGCGAGTCTGTGGGTCTCTATGCGAGTCTGTGGGTCTCTATGCGAGTCTGTGGGTCTCTGAGCGAGTCTGTGGGTTTCTATGCGAGTCTGTGGGTCTCTATGCGAGTATGTGGGTCTCTGAGCGAGTCTGTGGGTCTCTGAGCGAGTCTGTGGGTCCGTATGAAGCCCTGGCGGATTGAGTTCTCGGGGTTCGCCGTGCGCGCCGTGAGGGCCCATGGGGTGGGGGGGGGGGCGTGGGGGGCCGTAGCTGGCGCTGACGGCCTCGCTCCGGTAAAGTCGGTGAGGAATGTCCGCTGCCGCCTGCCAGATCATTACCGCTGCTGTTGTGTCCCCGCTGCTGCTGCTGTCAGCGGGCGGGGAGGTCGCCCCTAATGCGGCTGTGCGAAGTCGTCGTTAGCGGACGAGATTCCGACAGACCCCCCCCCCCCCATTATGGGGAGGGGGCAGGTGGAGGGGGCAAGGGGGGGGTGGAGGGGGCTACCTGGGTAACGGTCTGGAGGTGGCGGGGGGGGTGCAGGAACTGCCGTGACCTCGATGAGCCTGGGAGGTTCGCAGCTTCTCCGGCTGCCAGTCACCTCCCTGTCACTCTCCTAGAGCCACTAGCGCGGCTCCTGTTGCCGTGAACTTCACTCGTTCATTCCTCCACCCGTGTCGATGACTCGGTCTGTTGGTGGGCTCGCTGATGAGCTGTGTGTGCTGGAAGCCCGGGGGCATGGTGCTGGTGCTGGAGGTGGTGGGCCCGCTGATGAGCTGTGTGTGCTGGAAGCCCGGGGCATGGTGCTGGTGCTGGAGGTGGTGGGCCCGCTGATGAGCTGTGTGTGCTGGAAGCCCGGGGGCATGGTGCTGGTGCTGGAGGTGGTGGGCTCGCTGATGAGCTGTGTGTGCTGGAAGCCCCAGGACGGTGCGGGCCGTTGGGAGGGAGAGAGCGAGGGGGAGAGAGAGAGGGGGAGGGGGAGAGGGAGAGAGCCGTTGAGGGGTGTTCATCTCAAGGGGCGGCACTGAGCGAAGGAGCTTTGTTTGAACTGCAGAAGCAGTCAGGTGTTGCGGTGGGGGCGGGGGCGGGTCTCCTGGTGATGGGAAAGGGTTTGGCACTTGTCAAGGCATCACTAAAGTGCTGTGCGTACAGCAGCACAGTGCTCGGGCAACGTAGAGGCGCGTAGACTCGCACAGAACCCCTTAGATTCACACAGAGAGCCTTAGGGGTCACGCAGAGAGCCGTAGGAATCACACAGACGTCCTCTCGCTCTCTCTCTCTTGGGATGCGGTCTCATTTACACGCCGCACAAATCCGCGTTGTAAATCGAACTCGCAACTTGTAAACGAACGCTGCTGAAAAACATTGGCACCGAGGTTTCGCTTGGCTCACGGCGCTCCGCGTGAGTTCACTTCGCTCGTTGCTGCTGCTGCTGCCGCCGCTAAAACGGAGCATTGTGCAGTCTTCTTAACCTCGCGAAAGCCAAACTCCACCGGGGCAGCGAGCGGTAAATCAGGTGCCATTGAGATCCGCGGTGACGAGCCAGCCAGGATGCCCGCGAGTGAGTTAGGGGCGAGCGATCTCACGGCGCGTGTTCGTGAATCCGTGATTGGTCTCTCCCGCTACCCTTGGCTCCGTGACCATACCTCTCCTCGCCGGTCGTCACGTATCTCATCCGCACTGTGTTCCAACACCACCACCACCACCACACACTCACTCACCCACTGAACCCACTCAATAGCGCGCACACTCACCCACACACTCACTCACACAACCACTTAGCTCATTCAACCACCACACTGCAGGGCACAAGATATCACCCACTCACCCATACAACCAATCAACTCACTCCGTCGTGCACACACTCACCCGCACACTCGCTCACCCAATCACTCACCTACACGCGAAACTCATATACCGACTCACCCACCCACCAACCACAACCACTTACCCACGAACTCACACACCCATTCAAATCACTCGCATCATTCTTTCTCTCTTTGAGAGTAAAAGAAAACTGTGCACAATGTAAATTAAAAATTTGTGTATGACCCTCCCCCAAACCTGAGCCCCCCCCCCCAAACTTGAGCCCCCCCCCACCCCCCGGGGTGTGAATGGCTGAACGGGGTGCCGGGGTCGTCCTTCACGGGGGAGCCTGGATGCCGAGAGTGGCCGAGTGAGAATTCGCGTCTCTACCCCCTCGTGATTTATCTGCTTCCCTCACCGGAGAGAAACAACGGCGCTCTGTGAGCATCACGGGACACGGGCAGATCGTGTAATGAACCCCCTCCCTCCCACCCCCCCTACACGCAACACCGATGATCCCCCTCTCTCACCCCCCACCGGGACCTCCACACGTACCCAGCTTCACCCCCACCGGGACCCACTGGACACTGGACTCCTACCTCATCCGCGCCGGCATTCCCTGCCTCGTGTCACACTTTACCTTCATATTTCCCTCCGAGTAAATGATTAAATAAACGCGTATATATTTTTATATGAATACGTTCGCACATCCCATCAGCCGCACGGCCTTCCTTCTTCTAGAGGGTGCACTCTATCAGCCAGCAATTGGTCCAGCTTCCTCTTTCAGTGCCTCATCAGCAGTGAGGCTCGCTCGAACCACCGGTTCAACAGAAGCGGATTCGACATCCTCCAAGTGTCTCAGACAGAGAGACAGAGGGGAGAGACAGGGGAGAGAGACAGAGAGAGAAACAGGGGAGAGAGACAGAGGGGAGAGACAGGGGAGAGAGACAGAGGGGAGAGACAGAGGGGAGAGAAGTCTCATGACTGGGTGCGACCTGGAACGAGGCCGTTTGGTAAACCACCTGGACGGGAGAGAGTGCGGATGAGCGCTGCTGTCAATCTCCGCCCCCCCCCCCCCCACTGCGTCAGCTGCCGCCTCTCGCCTGGGCACTTTCGCTCGCTCGCTCGCTGGCGACTTGGGTCGCGTGCACGGCGGAGGCGCCGCGAGAGACGAAAGAAACCCCGCGACGCACATCGTGAGACGGGCGGTGCGGTGGCGGCGATGAACGCGGACACACACCTTGACAACGAGGCCGGATGGAGACCGCGGCTGTTGCTGATGAGTCTTCACTCGGGTGAAGCCGGCCCACAGTGTGTCTGTCGCTGCATCGCAGCTGCTGCTGCTGCTGCTGCCGGTGTGAGTGGGTCACGTTGCGCTCAGATCGATGAGGAATGGTGGCCTCCAAGGCAAGAGGAGGCACACAATGGCAGTTCTGCAGGAACTGCTGGTGGAATTACTTTTGCATACTTCACAATGGCCGTGTGTGTGTGATGTACACGTGTGTTTGTGTGTGTTGTACACGTGTGTGTTGTACACCTGTGTGTGCTGTACACGTGTGTGTGTGTGGTTTGACATGGAGACTTAGTCACTCTGCTTGGACTCGTGGGATCTGGAAAGCTAAGCAGATTTCAGCCTGGTTCGAGTTGGTGCTTCAATTATAAACAGGCGCAATACTCATTTACTGCCTTGTGGTGAATATAAGTCGCAGGTTAAATAGACACTCTGTCTCCTTCTCATTCCTATCCCTGTGTAAGTGTTCTTTTTACACATCCCATCAGCCGAGTGTGATGAGTCAGCTTGGGCTACGAGGCGGCCGAGAGATGGCACTAGAGCAACGGATTAATGAATCTATCTGTGAGGAGTAGACAGACGGCTGTAGAGACATACACATATATACAAATACATGTAGATAGGCAGACAATGATATACATAGACATATACGTATCGATAGAGAAACAGAAACACAGGGAGGTGCAGAGACAAGGAGACGAAGGGCGGCGCGTTGGCGAGATGTTTACTCCCTCGCCTGGTGTACAGGAGGTCGTGGGTTCGATCCCGACCATGTCGCCTGCTGCTGTATATTTGGAGTTTGCGCGTGTGTCTCTCTCATCATCACGGTGGCTAGGAGATGTTAACTACCTCGCATGGTGTACAGGAGGCCGTGGATTCGACCCTGACGCCTGCTGATGTATATTTGGAGTTTGCGCGTGTGTCTCTCTCATCATCACGGTGGCTAGGAGATGTTAACTACCTCGCCTGGTGTGCAGGAGGTCGTGGGTTCTATTTCGACCCTGACGCCTGCTGCTGTATATATTCGAGTTTGCGTGTCTCTCTCTCCCTCTTCCCGTGGTCGCGTGGATTTTTCTCTGGGCCCTCCGGGTTTTCCCTGCACATTTATAATCAACATCGCGCGTTTAGAGAATGTGTCCACTCTACATATCCTCGTGATGATGCCACTTGGTTGAGATATTATTTGTGGCCATGTCGCTTCTGAAAAGGAGCTACATAGTTCAGTGGGCCTCACCTGCTAAAATATAAAATAAAACAGTGGCAGACGGGCAGACACACGAGTAGACAGGCAGGCCTCTCCTTCCCCGGGTCGCGTGCATCTCGTGGGGACGCGAATACCCGGGCACCCCACCCGCCGCCTCCCGAAAAGGCTTACCATGACACTATGATGTGTACCACACACTACAATGTGTACTACACACCGCACTAGGTACTCGGAGATGCGCAGGACCGTTGTAGATAATCGCCACCGGTGTTGGCCGTCAGCGGGAATCGAACTCGGGAAACCGGGTGTTCGTAGCGCGTCGCGTTAACCACTGCGCCACCGCTCCCCATCACCCTCCCCCATCACTCACGTCCACCGCATCTCCCACTCCATCACTCTTCTCTCCTCTATCACCCCGATCACCACCCATCACTCACCCCCACCCAATAACAACGACCTCCATCACCCTCCCCATCACCCTCCCCATCACCCTCCCCATCACCCTCCCCATCACCCTCCCCATCACCCTCCCCATCACCCTCCCCATCACCCTCCCCATCACCCTCCCCATCACCCTCCCCATCACCCTCCCCATCACCCTCCCCCGACCAACCCCCATCACTGCCCACCGCACCCCCCCACCCCATTACGAACCACCATCACTCGCCCCCCGACCCCCATCACCAGCCGTGTGTGTACGAGTAAGCGTCATCTGCATCAGTAAGAGCAGCAGCAGTAAGGCTGTTAAACATCGGTAAGCGCAGCCGCATCCGTAACGGCAACAGCACCAGTAGCAGCAGCCCCTGATGAATGAAGAAGCTGAACAATGACTTGTGGTCACAATAGCAGTATCAGCAGCAGCATCATCCGCCCCTTGGCTCCCTCTCCCCTCCCCCTTCCCACCCACCGAGAGGGGGGAGGGAGCGGGGTGGGGGACGGGGACTTCCATCGCTTTGGGCAGCCCGAGTCAGTGAAGGCAGCGAGCGAGAGTCACTGGGCACAGCAGCGGCGCTGAGCAGGTCGTTTCCTGAGTCGATACTCGACACGACTCGATACGAGGGGCCGTGACGACTCGACACGAGGGGCCGTGACGACTCGGAGCGAATGCTTGGAATGAGAGGAGCGTCAGCGGCTGGTGGTGAACAGGTTCGTGAGTGGTGAGTGAGTGTGTGTGAGTGAGTGGTGAGTGAGTGTGTGTGAGTGGTGAGTGTGTGAGAGTGGTGAGGGAGTGGTGAGTGAGTGAGAGTGGTGAGTGTGTGAGTGAGAGTGGTGAGTGTGTGTGAGTGGTGAGTGTGTGTGAGTGGTGAGTGTGTGTGAGTGGTGAGTGTGAGTGAGTGAGTGTGAGTGGTGAGTGGGTGTGTGTGAGTGGTGAGTGAGACTGGTGAGTGGTGAGTGTGTGTGGTGAGTGAGTGAGAGTGGTGAGTGAGTGAGAGTGGTGAGTGAGTGTGAGAATGGGTTTGGGGAGACCAAGGCGGCCGGGCATGGTGTGCGGTGACCACTCCACTCCCCTTCGTAGCGTCGTGAAGAAGGGTCATTGCCCGAAACGTCGCCTATCGCAGTATTGTTGAGTGTCGACTGCTGCGTGTGCCCCGCTACCAACGCAGCAGCAGCAGCTCATGTTGTGTCAGGACATGGGGGAGATCGTTGTTCTTGTTATCTTGAACGTGCGTTTGTGGTTCTGTGTTTCTGTGTGAATGAGTGTCTGTTTGTGTGTATGTGTGTGTATGTATGTGTGTATGTATGAGCGTGTGTTTGTGTGTGTATGTGTGTGTGTATGTATGTGGGGAGCGGTAGTGCTGCGCTATGAACCCGGCGACCCAGGTTCGATTCCCGCTCACGGTCAACACCAGTGACGATTATCTGAACCGGTCCTGGGCCACCCCTAGGTCGACTCAGCCTTAAATGAGTACCTGTTGCGGTGTGTAAATATCGCAACTGGGGACACAAAGGGGTGCTGGCCACCCACCCCCTCGTGTACCGTTCCGGCCTTCATAGGTGCTCGCTAACAGTACTTGCCCCAACAGTATGTTAAGGCTATACGGGGGATTTTTGTCTTTGTGTACGTATGAGTGTGTTTGTGTATGAGTGTGTTTGTGTGTGTATGAGTGCGTCATAGCAGTATCGTAAAGGTCGTGTTCGGGCGTCGTTGTATAGACTCACACGCAGACTCTCACACACACAGGCTCACACAGACCCACACGCAGACCTCACACACACAGACTCACACGCAGACTGACACGCAAACCTCATACACATACTCACACGCAGACTCTCACACACACAGACTCACACGCAGACTCTCACACACACAGACTCACACAGACCCACACGCAGACCTCACACACATACTCACACGCAGACTCACACACACAGACTCACACGCAGACACGCAGATTCTCTCACACACAGACTCACACAGACTCACACAGACTCACACGTAGACTCTCACACACAGACTCACACGTAGACTCTCACACACAGACTCACACGCAGACTCACGCAGACACACGCACGCACAGAAACAAGACAAAGAAACACGCTTAGACACACACGCACGCGTGTCTGTGCGCAGAGGAGACACAGACACGCGCGTGTTGTCTGCGTCTCTTGAGTTAGTTCCTGTCCGCTGCTGTACAGGCGCCCGAGTGAATGACTCACATCCATTGGGGTCCCTGGACATCTCATCCCTCTGCTCTCTCCTCCTAATCCCTTGCACCCCTTTCACCGTAGCCCTCCTCTCAACTCGTACCCTCAACTCTGCGTACTCTCTCCCGTTCTCTCCCTGTACTCCCTCCTCCCTCTCGTACTCTCTGCTATCCCTCGTACCTTCTCCTCCCTCTCTCTGTACCCTCTCGTACCACCTCCTCCCTCTCCCCACACCTCCCTATACCCTCTCATCCGTCTCTACCCTCTCCACTAACTCCCTGGCGTTCTCTGTAAACGATGCTTATTTGAGAATCGACTGCGTTAAATATTTGGTCAGTGTGTTCTGTTTGTGTTGTGTTTGGCGGTAATGGAGGGTGTGGTGTCTCAACACCATCCTCCTACTGTGGGGGGGGGGGGGGTGGCAGAGTCTCTCTCCAGCAACAACGGAGGGCAGAGGAGCGGTGCGCAGTGGGGAGCTTCGACACTTCACGTGGGCTCAAAGTGCACCTAGCCTGGCACAACGCGCCGTGGTGATGTCACCGCCACTTCGTGTCGTCGTTGTTGGTGTCTCCACACGGATTGTGTAACCAGCTGCGAACGGGGGGGGGGGGGGGGGGAGACCTGCTGGGCTCGCAGGAGGTGTCACCGTGCAAGAGTGACCCGCGGCGCAGCGCTGCCTGTAGGGGGCGAGCTGGGAGGACTCAGCGTTCCGGTCAGCACACAGAGTTGTGTGCATGTTGTGCGAGTGTGTTTCAGTTGATCATCTGGATAAGTGGACGATGCTGATGATGGAGACGTGATGACGTTGACGTCATGACGAGGATGCGACGATGTGGATATAAAGATGTGGATGTGATGATGAGGATGTGATGGTGAGGATGTGATGATGGGGTGTAGTGGTGGCCGGAGTGTGTGTGTGTCTGTGTGCTTCTCTCTGTGTTTGTCTTGCCTCGTGAAACCGGTTGGGCGGGTTGCGAGCTCACCAGTGTGGTTCTGTCTGGGTCCGTGCGTGCGTGGGTGCGTGCGTGGGTGCGTGCGTGTGTCTGTGTGTGTGTCTGTGCGTGTCTGTGCGTGCGTGTGTGTCTGGGCGTGTGTGTCTGTGTGTGTGTCTGTGTGTGTGTCTGTGCGTGTCTGTGCGTGCATGTGTGTCTGCGCGTGTGTCTGTGCGTGTCTGTGCGTGCATGTGTGTCTGTGACTGCGTGTGTCTGTGTGTGTGTGTCTGTGTGTGTGTTGGGGAGTGGTTAGTGCTACGCTACGCTACGAACCTGGCGACACGAGTTCGATTCCCGCTCACGGCCAATACCAGTGATGATTATCTGAAACGGTCCTGGGACTCCCCTAGGTCGACTCCGCCTCAAATGAGTACCTGGTTCGGTGTGTAAACATCGCCACTGGGGAGACAGAGGCGGCCTGGCGTGGGGCTGGCCACCCACTCCCTCGTGTGTCGGAGGTGCTCGCTTACAGCACTTGTCCCAAAAGTCTGTTCAGGCTATACGGGGGACTTTTGTCTTTGTGTGTATTGTGGGGAGCGGTGGCACAGTTGCCCGACGAACCCGGCCGACCCGAGTTTATATTCCTGCTTCTCACGGTCTGAACCGGTTCTGGGCCTCCCTAGGTCGACTCAGCCTCAAATGAGTGCCTGGTGCGCTGTGTAAACATCGCCGCTTGGGAGACAAAGGGGGGCAAGCGTGGTGCTGGTCACACACACCCCAAGTGTGCCGTGCCGGCCTTCTTAGGTGCTCGCCATAGGAACTTCCCCCACAAGTCTGTTCAGGGAGATCTTCGACTTTGTGATGTTTTTTGCCAGAATCAAGGTATGAAAATGTTTTACCATTTTTGGCAATAAAGTAGGCGTTAACATGTTCAAATAACAAATAGATACATCTTTTTTGTTCCTTGTAAAAGGTTTCTAGTTGGTGTTTGAACATCTAATTACCTGTTTTATTGCCAAAAAGGGTGAAACCTTTTATCTTCATGTCTCAGCGTGTCTGTGTGGGTACGTCTTTCCTCTGCCTCTGTCTGTGTCTCTCTCCTCTTTACCTCTGCGCGGACACGTGTGTGTCTTACCTCTGTATGTGTGTGGTTATGCGGTACCTGGGTCTCGGGTACGCTTACGACCAGCTCTGGTTTGGCAGCACTCGGAGTCAGTGGAGCGGTACCATCTATTCATCAGCTGCGTAACGCTGCGTGGAAGCCACCTGACCGGTTACTTCAAACTATCATGCGGGTTTTCTTGGCCACAGTTATGTGGCCCTCCCTTTCCATGCTTGCAAAATCTCGAGCCCTTTAAATTAACATCTGTTCACGTTTTAAAGGTCCAGGCTGGCCTGCCTACGATGCATCCTGGGTTTAACCAGACGGGATTGTGAGGAGCTCACATACCTTTTGAGAGATCTGGACACAGTCCCATCATCAGTGAGCTGCGTTGGCTTGGCCATGGAGCCCGCATGCCCAGCCACCGCATGCCCAGCTACCGCATGCCCAAGACGTTTCCGTTTGGCCGGATAGAGGGGGGTTAAACGAACGCGGCACGGGCTAGAGAAGAGATGGACTGATGCGGTACAGGAGGATGTGGAGCTGATTAGACTTGCCGATGACCGGTACCAGTGGTGTCAAGATCGGCCTGTTTAGAGGAAGTTAGTGAAGGACGCTACTGGGCAGTTGGAGGCAGTCGCCCTCCGGCAACAACGGAGGGCAGAGGAACGACGCTCACAACAACGAGCGGAGCTCCGGGTGGCTAAAACGTAAAAAGTTGGCACAGTGGGGAGCACAGTTGGTTCATCTGCCAGCCATCTCAGTCAACGCTTGGCATCTGAGTCTGTTCCATGACCTCCTGCCAGCAAGCCTCCCGACATTTATGGTGGCCTCAAAGTGCACCTAGCCAGGCACAAGCGCCGTGGGGATGTCACCGTCACTTAGTTGCGAACTGCAGTGCTCGCTGATGTGTCTGAGCATATGCGTGTGTAGGGTGAGAGGTGGCATAGTGGTTAGCGTGCTTCGGTTCGAACCCAGCGACCAGAGGCAAAATCCCGGCTATGGATAACATCAGTGGTGAATATCTGAACGTGTACTGGTCCTCCCCTAGGTCAACTCAGCCTTTAATGAGTATCTAGTACGGTGTGTAAACATCAACCCTCGGTAAACAAAGGCGGCCGAGCGTGGTGCTAACCACTAGCACCACCCCAGCCCCTCGTTGGTTGCTCGCTAACAGCACTTGCCCCACCAGTCTGTTGAAGACTACGTGGGGGATCTTTGTCTTTGTGTGTGAGGTGCGTCTCCCCGCGGGGTTGGCGCGGGGCCGGTCGGGCCGGGTCTCCCCGGGAATCCAACCAAAACGAGCACGCACGGTAGCGTGAGTAGGGTGCATGGTGGACTGTGCAGGGTGGAGTGTGCAGGGTGGAGTGTGCAGGGTGGAGTGTGCATGGTGGAGTGTGCAGGGTGGAGGGTGCAGGGTGGAGTGTGTAGGGTGCAGGTGGAGTGTGCAGGGTGGAGTGTGCAGGGTGGAGTGTGTAGGGTGGTGCACACACCACGACGCGCGGCACAACGCGACCCCCGTGCCCCCCCCCGTTCTCTCCGTGCCCCCCCCCCCCTGTTCTCTCCGTGCCCCCCCCCCCCGTTCTCTCCGTGCCCCCCCCCGTTCTCTCCGTGCCCCCCCCCCCCGTTCTCTCCGTGCCCCCCCCCCCGTTCTCTCCGTGCCCCCCCCCTGTTCTCTCCGTGCCCCCTTCCCTGTTCTCTCCGTGCCCCCCCCCTGTTCTCTCCGTGCCCGCTCGTCTTGCTGGGGGGGGGGGGGGTGCCATCACCGCAGTGCGCCGCCGCGGCGGTCGCGCCGTTTAGCCGCTCGTTCGGGATCGGGTGGCGAGCCTCCCGCCGTCTCAATTATTCACGCGGAGGATTTGTCACCGGGCGAGACGGCCAGCTCACCGGTGCCGGGGCTGAGCGGGGGTGATGGAGGGTGGTGACGGCGGGGGGGGGGAGATGGGGGTGGCAGGGGCGGTGGAGTGAGATGGGGGAGCGAGAGGGAGAGAGAGATGGAGAGAGAGAGCGAGCGAGCGATCGTGCACCTGAGTTGATGGGCGCCGGGGCTGAGTGGTGGATGACGGAGGGTGGTGATGGGAGTGAGAGGCGGGCGAGCGAGTTCGTGAGGGAGTGAGTGAGTGGTCGTGCGCGCGAGTTCATTAGTGTCGTGTCGGAGTGTAAGGGTGGCCAGGGAGTGTGCGAGTGAATGACAGGGAGGGAGTGAGCGAGCGAGTGAGAGAGAGAGTGCCAGGGGGGATGATGTGGGGTTGGCATTCGTCCGTCCAAGCTATTGAGCGGTCGAGCGAAGGAGGAAGCGACTGAGAGCGCGAGCGAGTAGGTGTGTGGGTGAGTGCGTGAGTGAGTGGTTGAGCAAGTGAGTAGATGTGTGGGTGAGTGTGCGAGTGAGTGGTTGGGCGAGTGAGTAGGTGTGTGGGTGAGTGGGCGAGTGAGTAAGTGTGTGGGTGAGTGAGTAGGTGTGTGGGTGAGTGCGTGAGTGAGTGGTTGGGCGAGTGAGTAGGTGTGTGGGTGAGTGCATGAGTGAGTGGTTGGGCGAGTGAGTAGGTGTGTGGGTGAGTGCGTGAGTGAGTGGTTGGGCGAGTGAGTAGGTGTGTGGGTGAGTGCGTGAGTGAGTGGTTGGGCGAGTGAGTAGGTGTGTGGGTGAGTGCGTGAGTGAGTGGTTGGGCGAGTGAGTAGGTGTGTGGGTGAGTGCGTGAGTGAGTGGTTGGGCGAGTGAGTAGGTGTGTGGGTGAGTGCGTGAGTGAGTGGTTGGGCGAGTGAGTAGGTGTGTGGGTGAGTGCGTGAGTGAGTGGTTGGGCGAGTGAGTAGGTGTGTGGGTGAGTGCGTGAGTGAGTGGTTGGACGAGTGAGTAGGTGTGTGGGTGAGTGCGTGAGTGAGTGGTTGGGCGAGTGAGTAGGTGTGTGGGTGAGTGCGTGAGTGAGTGGTTGGGCGAGTGAGTAGGTGTGTGGGTGAGTGGGTGAGTGAGTGGTTGGGCGAGTGAGTAGGTGTGTGGGTGAGTGCGTGAGTGAGTGGTTGGGCGAGTGAGTAGGTGTGTGGGTGAGTGCGTGAGTGAGTGGTTGGGCGAGTGAGTAGGTGTGTGGGTGAGTGCGTGAGTGAGTGGTTGGGCGAGTGAGTAGGTGTGTGGGTGAGTGCGTGAGTGAGTGGTTGGGCGAGTGAGTAGGTGTGTGGGTGAGTGCGTGAGTGAGTGGTTGGGCGAGTGAGTAGGTGTGTGGGTGAGTGCGTGAGTGAGTGGTTGGGCGAGTGAGTAGGTGTGTGGGTGAGTGCGTGAGTGAGTGGTTGGGCGAGTGAGTAGGTGTGTGGGTGAGTGCGTGAGTGAGTGGTTGGGCGAGTGAGTAGGTGTGTGGGTGAGTGGTGGACACTGAGTGGTCTCCCAGCAGTGTCATGGAGATGTCTAACTTGCTGCCCAGTCTTGTCTCTGTGCATACTCACGTGTCTCCGTGTCTCTGTGTCTCCGTGTCTCTGTGTCTCCATGTTTCTGTGTCTCCGTGTATACTCACGTGTCTGCCGCGTGTGTCTGCTGCGTGTGTCTGCTGCGTGTGTCTGCTGCGTCTGTCTGCTGCGTGTGCGACAGCCACAATGAGCGCGTGACGACGTTCTTCCACCCGGAGACGGGGCACGCAGCGGAGGAGAACGCGGGGTTCCTCCTCAACGACACCATGTACGTCGCCACCGTCACTCACCATCATCATCAGCAGCACCATCAGCACCATCAGCACCATCAGCGGCACCATCATCAGCGCCATCATCTCCATCATCATCATAATCATATATATTTGGGAATTTCGGTAAAGTTACGTAGATAGAACACGTAGATAGAACAATAAAATATTGTTCTATCTACGTGACTTTACCGAAAGACCCAAAGAATATGAATTCCTGAAGTCACGAAAGCTTTAAGTGAAGAATCATCATAATCATCACCATAATCATTATAATCATCTCCCTCTGCCTGTCTCTCTGTGTTGTTGCAACTTGCTGACACGCCCCTACGGGACATCTGTGAAAAAGAGCTTCATAGCTCATCAGATTCTTCCTGCAGTTTAAATCAAGATTTTGATTCTCTGTCTCTCTGCCTGTCTGTTTCTCTTTGTCTCTCTCTGTGTCTCTCTGTCACTCCCTCTGTGTCTCTGTGTCTATCTCTGTGTCTCTCTCTGTCTCTTTGTGTCTCTCTCTGTCACTCTCTCCGAGTCTCTCTGTGTCTCTCTCTGTGTCTCTCTCTGTGTGTCTCTCTCTCTGAGTCTCTCTCTGTCTCTGTCTCTCTCTGTGTCTCTCTCTGTCTCTCTGTGTCTCTCTCTGTCACTCTCTCCGAGTCTCTCTGTGTCTCTCTCTCTGTGTCTCTGTCTCTCTGTGTCTCTCTCTCTCTGAGTCTCTCTCTGTCACTCCCTCTGTGTCTCTCTGTCTCTCTGTGTCTCTCTGTGTCTCTCTCTGTTACTCTCTCTGTGTCTCTCTCTCGCGCTCCCTGACGCGGAGTGGGGGGGATGCTTTGCGTAACGAGACCCCCACAAATCGCCCATTGTTGCTTGTGCTGAAAGCTCTGGCCGGGCCGCAGAAACTGATACCTGGGGAACGCGCGCTGGAACACTGACGCCTGTGTGTGTGCGTGCGTGAGTGTGTGTGTGCGTGCGTGAGTGTGCGAGTGGGTCTCAGGTACGCCTGTGTGTGTGTGTGCGTGAGTGTGTGCGTGTGTGTGTGTGAGAGTGGGGAGCGGTCATGTAGCGGTTAGCGCGCTGCACTACGAACCTGGCGACCCGAGTTTAATTCCCGCTCACGGCCAACACCAGTGACGATTATCTGAACCGGTACTGGGCCTCCCCTAGGTCGACACAGCCTCAAATGAGTACCTGGTGCGGTGTGTAAACATCGCCACTGGGGAGACAAAGGCGGCTTGCTAACAGCACTTGCCCCTACAGTCTGTGAAAGCGATACGGGGATTTTTATGTTTGATCTTTGTGTGAGAGTGGGTCTCAGCTACACCTGTGTGTAATGTGCGTGCGTGCTTGTGTGGGTGTATCAGCAGCACAGGGCTTAATGCACTGTGCTACGAACCCGGTACCTGAGTTCGATTCCTGCCCACGGCCAACATCAGTGACGAAATATGTGAACCAGTACTGGGTCTAGGTGGACTAAAATGAGTGCCTGGTGCGATGTGCAAAAGCATCAGCACTGGGGAGACAAAGGTGGTCGGGCGTGGTGCTGGCCACCAACCCCCCCCCCACTCCTCCTTGTGTGCCGTGTCGGCCTTTGGAGGTTCTCACTGGTGGCACTTGCCCCAAAAAGTGTGCTCAGGCTATACGGAGGATCTTTGTCTTTGTGTAGGCCATACGAAGAGAGGGGAGGGGAGCGGCCGGGAAGTCTGGTCAGCGACACCACGAACACGACGCTCACCACCACCACCCACACCACCAGCACGGTGAGAGCACGCCACCACTACCACCATCACCACCACCACCATCACCACCACCACCACCACCCACACCACCAGCACGGTGAGAGCACGCCACCACTACCACCATCACCATCATCACCACCACCACCACCATCACCACCACCACCACCACCACCACCCACACCACCAGCACGGTGAGAGCACACCACCACTACCACCATCACCATCATCACCACCACCACCACCACCACACACCACCACCACCACCCACACCAACAGCGCGGTGAGAGCACGCCACCACCATCAAGATCACCACCACGATCACATCATCATCACAATCATCAACATCATCACCATCGCCATCACCTGTATTGCCTCGTCACTCGATTCATCCTCACATTTAGATAAGAGTCACAAGACTTTTTCTCCCCCCCCCCCCCTTTCTTCTCCCAGATCTCCAAGAAGGCCCAGCCCTTTGGGAAGGGCTCCGCCGTGATAGCGAGAAACCCCAAGGCTCCTGTGGTGAAGTATGGGTGGCTCTTCAAGCAGGTGAGTGGCACCCTCCCGCACCCCCCGGCTCTCGCGGGCCGTGTGGGCCACTGGGAGCGTCGGCACTGTGGCGCAGCGGTTAGCGCACCGCTCTTCTCGAACCCCGGTGACCCGGGTTCGAATCCCGCTCATGATCAACATCGCTGATGAATGTTTAAACCGGAACTGGACCTCCCTTCCTTAGGTCGACTTAGCCTTAAATGAGTGCCTGGTGCATTGTGAGAACATCAGCACCGGGGAGACAAAGGCGACCGGGCGCGGTGCTGGCCACCCATTCACTTCTCGTGCCGTGCCGTCCTTCACAGGTGCTGCTCGCTAACAGCACTTGCCCCAAAAAGTCTGTGAAGGCTACACGGGGGATCTTTGCTTTGTCTTGCAGGACAGCGCCGGGATGAAGTTGTGGAAGAGGCGATGGTTCGTGCTGTCTGACCTTTGCCTCTTCTACTACAAAGGTAGCAAGTGCCAGCCACCGCACAATCCCCCACTGTCCCACGGCCCGCTAACGCCTCCTCATCGCCTGCTATCACCCTTCTCATCGCCCTCCTAGTCCCTTGCTAGCGCCCTCCTTGTCGCCCTCAGACCCGTTTGATGATGATGTGCACCACGTGTAGTTCTCCACTCTTCCAGTGTCGCGAGATCGTCTTCCCATGCCACCACCTCCGTATCTCAGTGGTGACACTGGGGGGGGAGGGGGGTGAGGGAGTTTGACGATGAGTGACCAAGCCCCGCTATAGTCACGTGCTCCTGCAAACGATGCAACTCTCACCTCCTCATCCCTCCCCCTCTTCTTTTTCCCTGCACCTCCTCCTCCTCCTCCTTGTGTCTCCTCCTCCCCCCATACCCTATTCCTCCTCCTCCTCTCCCCACGCACAGACAGCAAAGAGGAGCAGCTCCAGGGCAGCATTCTCCTGCCCAGCTACGAGATCTCCCCCGTGGAGCTCCCGGACAACGTGACGAGGAAGTATGCCTTCAAGGTGAGCCACCCTCGAGCTCGGCGCGGGGGGCAGGGTGGGGGGGTAGCCCCCCATTCCGCTTAGAGATGCCTCCCTCCCCCCACCTCTGCTCACAAAGGCAAAGATCCCTCGTATAGCCTTAACAGACCATTGGGGCAAGTGCTGTGTGCGAGTGGCACCTATGAAGGCCGGCACGGCACACGAGGGGGTGGGTGGCCAACACCACGCCCGGCCGCCTTTGTCTTCCCAGTGGCGATGTTTACACACCGCACCAGGTACTCATTTGAGGAAGCCCAGGACCAGTTCAGATAATCGTCACTGGGGTTGGTGGCTGTGAGCGGGAATCGAACTCTGGTGCACCACCGCTCCCCATGCAGACATGAGATGACAGTCTAGACATGTTACACATAGTACGCATACGCACATGCTCATGCACACGTCCGCACACACACACGCTCACACACGCTCACACACACGAATATACCGCACAAGACTTTGTTTTCTCTTGATTCAAATTGTTCTACCATCGGTGGGCAATTTGTTTGTCATGTGCGTGCGCGTGTGTGTGTATGTACGTGAGTGTGTATGAGCACGTGTGTATGTACATGTGGAGTGGGTTCAACTGAGTTGCAGACACACTTCTTGGAGGCAACACATTTATTAAAACCAACACACGGGGTACTACCCCTGAACACATTAACAACATATGGTGGTGGCCCACCAGGTTAACTCCTCTAATTACACTGGAGCAGCTACGACGGACCGGACCCTGGCCTGGGTCCTTGTCCACGTGTTGGTGACTCTTGTAGGACGTAGATTCTTCAGGATGAACAACAGCAGCCGGTCCTGCTCGGGCACCCGGCTTCTATCCTCCGTGGCGTGGCTGGCTCCGCCCTTAGCCACGACCACCTTATAGAATCCTCTAGCAGGCTCTCAACCCTGACACGTGACCACCCCTAGCCCCCACCTGGGGGCCCTGTGTTGACTTTACCGGTCACGTGTCCTTCAGGGTCAAGCAGAGTGCCACGGCCCTTAGTAACCCCATTCCCATGGCCGGCACTCCTCACCTTATCCTGTAGGGGTCGGCACTGCACGCAGAGCGTGGTGCCACTCAGCACTGTCGGACAGCGCTTACCGAGCCCTCTAGGGCCGGTACTGCACCCTCATGTGAGTGGTGTCTGCGATGTCCCTACACATGTGTACGTGTGTGCATATATGTGTGCGTGTGCATGTACGCGTGTGTGTGCGCGTGTGTTCCTCGGGCGGTCCTGCACTCCTTTGCCGAGCCGTCGACCCCGGCTGTCTGTGTGAGTGCCGCCACGGAGTCTCCGTGGGGCCATAGGTAACGCCCGGGCTGCAGATGCAACCCCCATCACCATCGTCATCCTCCCATCCCCCCATCCTCCCATCCCGCACGTCCATCGCCGTCGCTACGTCACACTCGCCGATGGTGGCGGCCGTTCCGCCAGTCACACGAAGTCAACATCCTTCCGGCTCATCCTCCGTTCACATCCCTGAGCCAGTGGTGAAGATTCCATATTCTTATGGCAGGGGGAAAGTCTTGCCGTAAGAAAACCACTGTTGACTTGCCAACAAAGTGGTGCTAATTTTATCGACCCAAGGGGAAGGAAGGATGATGGGCTGAGTCGACCCCCCCCTCCCCGTTTCCCCAACCAGGAGTTGAACCCCACAGTTTGTCCGTTCCTGACCCGTTCCCGATTTTTGACCTTTTGACCGCGAAGTCTGAGAGACCTCCGACTCGCCAGCCAGATATCGGCTCACTGCTTCCTCCCGTTACGCGGCCCGCGGCCACGCGACGCCCACCGCTTCTAAGCGGCATGCAAACGAAATAAATCGGTCGCTTGCCCGCATCATAGCGGCACTAATCGGTCACTGGAGGGAGAATATTTTTTTGGCCCGGCAGGCAAACAGCGGCGCCGCGCGTCCCGGTTCGTGGTGACGGGAGCGGCCCGGGCGAGCGTGTTCGCGTGCGCATGCCCGCTAGAGGTGTCTCTTCAAGAATGAATGGGTCCTCTGACCCCCGACGCCTTCCCTGTTTTAAAACAAAACCATCGCGAGTGTGACGAAGCAACCTCACCGCACGGAAATTCCCGCAGCGAATCAATGGACGGCCATTCAACCACGAGCGCGCCCCGCGGCAAAAATCATCGATGGATCGACCGCGGCGCTTCCGGTGCTTGGGCCTGGTGGTTTCTGCTCCACTCCACGCATGCTTGGGAGTTGCCGTGCTTGCGCACACGTGTGTGGTTCGCGCGCCTGCGTGTTGTCACATTGCGTTTGTACACGCGTGTGCGTTGCGTGATTTCCGTTGGGTGGCGTGATTGCATGCGCTTGGTTCGTGTGGGGAGCCGAGGTTCGTTGTGGTCGTGTTGGTGGTGGGGAACCTGGGTGGTGGTAGCTGGTGGTGGTGGTGCGGTGGGACAGTGGGTGTCCACGTGACGTCTCTGATCGTCGCTCAACGTGGTTGTTATTGGAGAGGTTGAGGAGGCTACACGCTCCAGTCCGGGTTTCCTAGTCTCACTGTGTGCATCGGATTGGCCACGGTATTACTTTCGACGATGTGACGATCATCGCATTCCAGTGACTCAACCAGTGACTCCGCCTGAGACAAAACCCGGGGCTGGACACTGTAGCCTCCTCCACCCGGGGATCGTGCGCGACGAGGGCTGAGGTCGCGATCGCTCCGCTCGCGCTCGCAATGATGACGATTGATGGCAATGCTAATGATGATGATAATAACGACAGCAGCAGCAGCAGCGACACAGGGATAAGAATCACTCGTGCCGGTCGGGGTAGCCATTGCCGGCTGCCGTCCGGGGTTGGTGGGTCACTCTGAGATGGGAAGCCGTGCGACACACGAACTTCTTCACACCTGACGGCCAATGATGCCGACAGTGGGCAGTACAGCAAGTATCCCCATCGGTGCGCGTGGTGCCGGGGCTTCTGCGAGCTCCCCGGTTTCCTCCCACACGCAGAGACGCTCACAGTGGAGGATTCGGCCAGACGACTTTAGAGCGTTTCCACTTTCATTTGGCAGAGGGATGTCCATCCGTACGATAAACTCGCCCGTCGACTTGGCTCGCACAACGTGGTACTCAATGTTATCCACCCCTCTTGGGAGTTGGCTGCCACGTGGAAGTGAAACTCACAGACGCTGCCCCTGACACCACCGGCCCGGCTAGAGAGCCGCCGCTGTTGCTGCTATCATTGCTACGACTCCGATTATAACCGGGGATATTAATATAATCCGGCAAGCCACGTCAAGTAGACCTCCCGATGCGACTTCGGCTACTGGTGATAGTCACGTGCCACCTAATCTACACAGCGACCCCACAAACATGAATCCCTGATTCTAACAGAAATAATTAATTTTTTTCACAAAAAAATTGCAAATGAGATTTACGTTTTGGCCATGTGCGTGCGTGGGAATCAAGTCTCCACGTGTGACGCCGTCAATCTCCCCCCCCCCCCCCCCCCCAGATGAGCCCCACGGGCCAGCGCGCCTACTACTACAGCCGCGACTTTGTGATGCACTATCAGGCGCAGCAGACGGGCAGGCGGACGTACTTCCTGGCGGCTGAGAGCCAGAGGGACGCCGAGGACTGGATGGCGGCGCTGGGGCACACGGCACTGTCTCAGCCACGCCGGTGAGAGACACCGGTCGCCGTACCTCGCGAGACGGTGTGACGACGATGACGACGGTGGTGATGACGACGACGACGATTATGATGACAACGACGACGACGGTGATGACGACGATGATGATAACGATGACGATGTTGATGACGTTGATGATGATGATGACGATAATGATGATGACAACAACGACGATGACGACGACGATGATGATGATGACAACAACGACGATGACGACGACGATGATGATGACGACGACGATGATGATGACGACGATGATGATGATGACGATGATGATGATGACGATGATGTCGATGATGATGATGATGACAACAACGACGACGGCGATGATGATGATGACAGCAACGACGATGACGACGACGATGATGATGATGATGACGATGATGATGATGATGATGACGATGATGACGATGATGACAACAACGATGACGACGACGACGATGATGATGTTGATAACAACGACTTTGACGACGACGATGATGAAGGCAATCGGTGACGGTGATGATGATGACGATGGTGACGGTGATGAGAATTACGATGACGACGACAACGATGACGACGACGATGATGATGACGATGATGATGACGATGACGCAAGTATAGTTTGTTGCACAAACCCGACGCGGCCCGAGTGGGAGCGATCATTCCGACTCAACTGAGCGTCGAGGCACCGGTGCTCATCTCCTGTTCACAGCCCCGTAGAGCCACATTCCTATGCCGGGGATGTGTATATCCATAGGACAACGCCATCGTTGAGTTCCCCACACAATGGCCGTCGTTTTATGGGCCCTGGAGGGATGGATGGATGATGGGCCGAGTCGACCCCCCAACTCACCCAGCGCCAGATGTTACCCACAGCACACAGCCCCCCGACTGACTGCCACAAAGACAAAGGTCCCTTCGATAGCCTTAAACAAGTCCTGTCAGCGAGCAGCACCTGTGAAGGATACGTGCACACACCACCAAGGCCCACACCATCACCACCCACACCACCACCGCCGCCACGACCCACGCCACCGCCAACACCACCCGCACCGTCCCCAACCATCGGCACCACGGAGAGCATCTCGCGACGCGCGCCGCTCCGCCCACGCAGGAACGGCCAGGGCGGCGGCGGCCCCAACCAGCACGCGGAGCGGCTTCACCACGAGGAGCCGGCGCGCAACGGGAGGGGGGACCACCACGGGCTCGGCGGCGCGAGCGGGGGGGGGCGCGGGCCGGGGGGAGGGGCCGCGCAGCCCCCGCAGGGCGCCGCGCTCCAACGGGGGAGGGGGGGCCCCCGCGGCGGGGCCGGGGGCCGGGGGCGGTGGGGGGGGGCCGCAGGGAGCTGCGGCTCTCGGACAGCGACAGCGGCGGTGGCGATGTCAGGGTGACGGTGGCGCAGGTGAGAGCAGGCGGGAGAGCGGGAGAGCGGGCGGGAGAGCGGGTGGGAGAGCGGGCGGGAGAGTGGGTGAGCGAGAGAGCGAGCGAGCGTGTGGGTGAGCGAGAGAGCATGCGGGTGAGCAGGCGGGCGAGCAGTTGGGATCGGTGGCCAACGAGCAGCCCCTGTTTCAAGTCCAGGCTCAAGGCCTTTCTCGTCCCCTCTGGCTCGGACTCTCACAGTAGCCTGAGCTGACAGTAGCAACAATTGCCCAAGCTCTGCAGGCTTATAATGATGAAGGTGTTATTGGTCAATGCATGTTTGCAGGTAGGAGGGAACTGGAGCACCCAGAGAAAACCCACACGTTAGAGGGTAGATTAATCCACATTTGCTGTACTGCCTTCTCCTGGTAAGGCAGGGTACGGCACCTCCTGTCAGAGGACTGTCAGAGTGGTTGTGGCAATAGATAATAGATTAGCGTTCTGGACAGTGAGGGCTTGGGGGATGGTGACGATGGGAGGAGGGGATTCCAAAGTGCAGCGGTGTAGGGGAAGAAGCAGAAAGCGGAGTGAGGAGTCCAGCAGGGTGGTGAGTGGGTGGGTGACGGGGTGAGTGGGAGGGTGGGTGGGTGAGAGGGTGGGTGAGGGGGTGGGTGAGGGGGTGAGTGGGTGGGTGAGGGGGTGAGTGGGTGGGTGAGGGGGTGGGTGAGGGGGTGGGTGAGTGGGTGGGTGAGGGGGTCGGTGGGTGGGTGAGGGAGTGAGTGGGTGGGTGAGGGGGTGGGTGGGTGTTGAGTGTATTTTTATGATGTGATTAGCCAACCGTGCTAATTGCACCTCCGATTAGCACGGTTGGCTACGTACGGTGCAAAAGAAGTTCATCCATCTGCAGTGTGGTGGTGGATGAGACGACGCAGAATCAGTAAAGTTTAGTGAACGGTGACCATGGCAGTCGTAGCGAGAGAAGAGCGGAAAGGAATTGACTGCCCGCCAGTGAGCGGGTGGCTGAAGTGAACCAGCGAGCACTCGTCATCCTGATGGCCTGCCTCTGAATTCTGTCAATTACCCGCAGGTATGTGCTTGTACGGCCGGTGCCTGCGTGTGCTTGCGTGGTTATTTCTGCGTGTGTGTGCCTGTGTGGATGTGTGCGCGTGTGCGTTTGCGCGTACGTCCGCGTGCAGCCCCGCCACGGCGAGGGTCCCAGGGCCGCCGGCACGGTGGCCCGGGGCCCCTACTCCTCCGAGGGGGCCCACCCCCCCCGTGGCCCCGACCCCAGGCAGCCCCACCAGCCCGTCATCGTGTCGCGGCCTCCGCGGAGCAACCACGGCCAGGGCCCCAACCCAGCCCGGCAGAGGTAGGGTCGATGACGAGGCTTGAGGGGTCAGAGTTCAGGGGACGCGGCCGCCCAGTGAATCCTCACCGTCGGCGAATCTCTCGCTCGTTGCAGTTCGAATCCAGCGGCCGCCCTGGTTGTAATCGCGGGGGTGCTACGCGCCCGTCTCCTCCATTCGCAGTGGACGTTACGGATCTCGTGGTGTCATTCGCAACGGACAAACCGTCAACGTCACCACAGAAGTTGGCGGCGGGTTCTTCTCCATTCTATCCTGACCGCCCCCCCCCTCCCGCCCCCCCCACAGCGGCCCCCAGACCCAGACGATGCCGAGGCTGCGCCGGGAGGTGAGGCCGGACATGACCGACCAGGCCCGACCATCCCAGCCGGCGCTCCCGTCGCGCCTGGCGGCCGGCCCCGGCCCTGCCGCCCCGGCCTCGACGGCGCCGGCCTACAGCACCCGCACGCTGCCGGTGCGGGGGGCCGTGGGGGGCGCCCCCGAGGCGGCGGGGGGGGGCGGGAGGGGGCAGCGGCACGCGGCGCAGCACGGAGCCAACGCGGCCGCCCGGCCGGGCGACTACAAGTACGCCCAGGTCAGAGTCCGCCCGCGCACGCCGCACAGATGGATTCGTTGAGCGGGTGCGACGCGGCCGATGCATTTCGTTTGCGGTGATGATGACTGCTGCCCACCCAACACCATCATCATCATCGCTACCATCATCACCTTCATAATCAACGCCATTATCCATATCATCGCCACCACCACCATCATCACCACCGTCACCATTGTGGGGGCGACCAGTGTGACGCGCGGGACGAGCTGCACAACTTGGTGGCGTACGGAATTCACGAAGCTAATCTACCAATCACAGGCCGTGTTCTTAGAACGGTGTCCATTCGATATTCACTCAGCTCCCCTCTTTATTCTTTGAGAATCTGGAGCCCCCCCACCACCCCCCCTCCCCCCCAAAAGCTCCTTGGGGCCCTACGCCCTGCTTGGTTTGCTCACAGCCTGCACCGCCACCGCACCCTCGACTCGGCCGTCTTGACCTCTCGACCCCTCGCTCTTCCCGCACCTCTGACCCCACGGTGGCCTCCGACCCGCCGACCCCCCTGGCGCAGGACCGCGTCCTTCTGCGCGGCATGAACGACGAGGACAAGCGCTCGAGCAAGGAGGGAACCGTCTGGCGCCTCTACGAGTGGCAGCAGCGCCAGCTCTTCCGCCAGGGCATCGCGCCCCCCTCTCGCTCGCCCACGGAGGTGCCCGCATCCCCCGGCGTCGAGCGGGGCGCCGGGCCCTTTGTGGGAGCGGCCGCGAGGTCGTCGCGCGGCGTCACGTCCCCGCACGCCCCCGTGGGGAGGGTGGCGGTGGCCGCCGGCCGTTACAGCCAGGACGACGCCGGCCCGGCGAGGAGGGCGCCCGCGGGGGCGGCCTACAAGGTTCGACGCTGCTCTCGCACGCGCACGGCGCACCCGCGGCACAGGCGGTGGGGGCGGTGGGATGTCCGGAAGCTGGACGCTCAATGCGGAGGTCCTGCTGCTGCTGCTGCTGCAGGCCATGAAGAAAGGGAGGGCTTCAGCAAACAGAGAGTTGGTGTCGTTGTCGCCGTTCCTTCTTGTCTGTTGAAGGAGCGCAGACCGCAGGGCGTTTACTGTGTGGGTCGACAACTTGAGTTGGATGGCCACAGTCGCACTGCCACGGCCTGCAGTAGCATGACGAGCCTGGTGGCCAATGCTACAAGTTGGGGCCCCCTTGACAACCCCAGTGAGATTTGTTTTAAAAATGATCGTTGTCCCCACCTGACCGATTGCCGCACTCCATGAGCCACTGACGGCTCGTCTTTAATGTTTATTTACGAGTCTCTGTGGGTCTCTATGTATATGTGAGTCTCTATGGGTCTCTGTGTATCTATATGCGTCTCGTTGGGGTTACTATATGGGTCCGTCGTTTTCGTTGCACGGCCACAATCGCAGCACTGTGGCTCGTGTCTTTAATTTCCACTTCCAAGGTGGAGTGTGGGGAGGGACAGTGTGTCAGGGGAGATTAGAGGGTGTGGAGAGAACGGGAGAGAGTCTGATTATAATTCTGTTGGATTGAAGCCAGACATGAAAACAGGATTGTCTGGAAACCTAGACAGATGTGGACAGATTTAAATAGATGAGAGGTTGCTATTTCATTGCAGTTTAATTCCCCGTTGTGGTGAATGTTGTACCTCCAGTGCCAGCAGAGTCGGCACTCACCGCTTGATTCACAGGTCCTAGTGTGAGCGTTTGAACATCAAGCGCAACTGATGACTCATGGGTGAACGAGTGTGGGGGAGCGGTGGTGTAGTGGTTAGCACGCTGCGCTCAGGGCCAATACCAGCAGAGATAATCTGGACCGTTCCTGATGCGATGCTGCAACATCGCTAGCCTTCATAGGTGCTCGCGAACAGCACTTGCCCAAAAAGACTGTTAAGGCTATATGGGGGATCTTTGTCTTTGTCATCATGTGCGGCCATCGCAGAGTCCAGAGAGCCAGGACCGTCGTTCCCTCCCGGGTGCCTACAGCTCCCTCCCCCACTCAGTCACCACCTACTCGCTCTCCAGCAAACCGGTACATACACGCACGCACACGTGTACGCACACACAAGCACGCACGCAACAACAACAACCGCCATTCGCCACTAAGTGGCGGTGACGTCACCACGACGCTTGTGCCAGGCCATATGCACCTTGAGGCCTCGTGAAGTGTCGAACGCCCGCTGGCAGGAGGTCACGGGGCAGATCCAGGTGCCACGGGTCAACTGACTGAGATGACCGAGATGACTGGCTGTTGCACCACCTGTGCCCCCTACTGTGCCAACTTGCTGTGCTTTAGCCACCCGGCGCTCCGCTCGTTATTGTGAGCGTCGCTCCTCCGCCCTCTGTTGTTGTTGGAGGGCGACTGCCTCCAACTGCCCAGTAACGTCCTTCACGAGCCTCCTCCACTGAGGCCGATCTTGACACTGCTGGTACCAGTCATTGGCAAGTCCACTCAGCTCCTCATCCTCCTGTACCACGTCGCTCCATCTCATCTCTAGCCCATGCCGCGCCCGTTTAGCCCCCTCGATCCGGCCGAACAAAAGCTGTTTGGGTATGCGGTGATTGGGCCATGCGGGCTACATGACCCAGCCAACGCAGCCTTGCCTGCCGGAGGAGCTCACACACGCAACAACAACAACAACCGCCATTCGCCACTAAGTGGCGGTGACGTCACCACGACGCTTGTGCCAGGCCATGTGCACACATGCAAACACACACATACGCATTCATGCACACAATGCGCTGCTGCACGTGAGCTGCGAGGCTCGGTGAGGCTCGGTGAGGCTCGGTGAGTCGCCGTGAGACTTCGCGGGCCGTACCGATTCCCGGTCCGCGAGGGTTGACCGGTTGTCCTCATGGCTGCATTCTGTTGGCGTCGCCCCGCAGATGTCCGCGGCGCCCTCCTCGCCCACCGGCGTCCACCTCCCGGACGACAAGGAGATCGAGGTGAGGGCCGCCGCGTGGCCGGTTACAGGCGGCGTTCGTCAACAGCAATCGCCACTGTTCAACACCATCATCATTATCATCGCCATCATCGTCATCATCGTCATCATCATCATCGTCGTCATCATCGTCACCGTCATCATCATCATCATCGCCATGATCATCATCGTCATCATCGTCATCGCCATTATCATCATCGCCGTCATCAACGCCATGATCGTCATCAACGCCATGATCATCATCATCTTCGTCGTCGTCATCGTCATTATCGTCATCATTGTACTTATTCCTACATCCGCTCAATTGGGGTTATGCACGGGAGGAATCGTCGCCCCCTCCGAGCAGGATTCACACCCGCTTGCTGGACAGCTACTACCGGGGGGTGCCCTTGGAGAACGTGTCGAGACAAGATGCGATGCAACGAGATTGGAATGTCTGAGGCATTTTTTTGTGCTATTGTTCCTAGTCAGCATGGGATGGGTGGTTGAATAATTGTAATCGTTGTTGAGTTGAAATAATTGTCATCGTACTCTTTCGGTAAAGTCACGTGGGTGACTTTACCGAAAGACTATGGATTCCTGCAGTCACGAAAGCTTCAAATCAAAATTGTCATCGTCATCGCTATCAGCGTCATTATCGGTCTTCACAACGCACTCAAAGCTCCTGCAGAAAAATGTCTATTCAAACTCTGCTCTAAATCTGGGCCGGTGTCTAAATGTCTTGCTGTACCGCCACCTCCTGGCCAGATCGCACGCAACCCAGCAGCAGGCGTGAGCCTCGTGAACTTCCACGCGGTCCACCAACCCTCGCCTCTGAAACAACCAAAAAATATACGCACCACAGATGCACACCACCACCGCCAACATCACCACCACTGCCAACATCACCACCACCACCACCACCGCCAACATCACCACCACCACCACCACCGCCACTACCACCACCACCACTGCCAACATCACCACCACCACCGCTAACATCACCACCACCGTCAACATCACCACCACCGCGGCAGGGGCTACCTCATGTTATTCCCTGGTTGACCCCCTGGTGACCCCACGTAACCCTCCTCCCCCTCGACCTCTGGTAACGCCGTGTGCCTTCGACAGCTGCGGCTGGGGCGTCTGTGCGAGGAGGACCAGTCACTGCGCTCGCTCACCACTCACCTCCAGCAGCTGCAGGATGACAAGGTGAGCGCTGCTCACCGCACTGCCGCCCGCCAACTCGGCGCCGCCGCCACAAGGCCACCGGCGTCAGCGTAGGGAACGTGGGGGGGGGGGGGGCGGGGGCACCCTGTCACAGAAACCTTCCTCCAGGCACGCGCTCCGGTCTCAACGCAACCCTCGTCGCCCATCAAAACGGCGACTGTTGCAGCGAAGAGTGCATGCGATAAGCAAGTCTCGTGGGTTCGACTCCTGACCTGGGTGCATTTCTGCGTGGAGTTTCTATGTTCTCCCGATGGTCTGCAAGCTATGAGTGTGAGTGAGTGAAAATATACGTGAGAGTGTGAGTGAGTGCGTGGAGTTTGTACATTCTCTCCCCCTGTTCGGCACGGCTTTCCTCTGGGTTCTCCGCATTCCTCCCATAGCTACGGAACGAGCGCCCTCCCAATGTCACCGGTATTGTCCAAAACATCCCAGTGCTGAAAATCCACCTACAGATCACTCCGTGTGGGATTTCACAGCAGCAGCAGCAGCAACAAAAACAACATTGCCCTCCTCGCCTGAAAACACCTGGCAGGACCCTCCTGTAAACGAGTCTTGAGACTAAGCAATGCTAGAACGAGCAGAACAGCAAGAAATAAAAAAATTAACAGAATAAAGGATTGCGCTCGGTCCTAGCTTTGCAAAGAAACACGGACGTATTGAGAGTGGATTTGGTTTCAGGCCAAATAGATGAATGCAAGACCACATTGAGCAGCGGTTACAGTGAGCAGTATATAATTATAAATACACACACGTGTGTAATATAATTCATACGTTTTCACACACACACACATGCGCGTATATTGAATAAATACCGAGCTGTCGTGTGGGACAAATGAGTGAAAGCCCCGGCAAAATATCCATTGCGTCGTCGCGAAAGCAATTTGAGAAATAAAACAAACACCGAATCACAGTCCACGGATTGTTTCGGCCGCGGTTGTTTTCCAACCGCTCCACATCGTCGACATTTTTTTCTGCAAGGGGCCGTTTTGCTTTGTTCGCCAAACGGTGGTGTGGGGAGGGGGTGTCTGCATTTCCTGTAAGGCCCGACTGGAGGAATGCAGAGCCCCTTGGTCGATCCACTGCTGGATGGAGGCCTCCCGCACGCACGCGGCGTCGGCTACGGAGGGAGGTCGTTCCATCCGACGGGCCCCACCGACATTGCCCAAACAGCCCAACGTGGGCCCCTCGTGAAAGTGGGGGTCTCTGGGCTCAGCGTGGCTTTCCTGGGTAAACAAATCAATCGTCAGCCCAACGCTCGGCAGTCGAGAGCGACCCTCGCGCGAGCAACCGGTTGCGCGTTGCGGAGACCCGGGGGGGGGCAATTCGGTTGCGCGTAAACCGAGCGTGACTCCGTGCGCCGTGGCAGGCGCGGCTGGAGGAGGCGCTGGAGACCACGCACCGGCAGATGCAGGAGTTCCGGGGCCAGCCGGCCCACCAGCAGAAGATCCTGTACCAGCAGAGGCTGCTGCAGGAGGACCTGGTGCAACTGCTGGCTCAGATCTCGCTTTCCAACTCGGTACGGGGACACGCACCCTTACTCACCCACACGCACTCTCAATCACCCACACGCACCCACACGCACCCACAAGCACCCACACTCACCCACACTCACCCACAAGCACCCACACTCACCCACAAGCACCCACACACACCCACTCACCCACACTCACCCACATGCACCCACACGCACCCACAAGCACCCACACTCACTCACACTCACCCACAAGCACCCACACGCACCCACACGCACCCACAAGCACGACCACTGTCACCACCACCGTGAGCACGCCGCGACCGTGCCCTGACCTCGCCGTGACCCCCCCAGGAGTGGGAGCGCGTCATGCAGGAGCGCCGCGGCCTGGAGAGGGAGGCGCGGGGCCTGCAGGATGCCGCCTCGGCCCAGCTTGCCCGGCTGGGGCCCGCGGCGGGAGCGCCCGCGGCCGCCCGCCTGCAGAAGCAGCTGTGGCGCATGGAGGACGTGCTGCGCGGGCTGCAGTACGTGGGCAGCGCGGGGCAGCGAGGTGAGCATGGGGATGGTGGCGGGAGGGGGGGGGGGCGGCCGTACGGGGGCCAGGAGGAGTCGTTGCTGTACAGGAAGGGCAGCCACCACATCACGCTGCACACCAGGATTGTTGAGCCGCGCAGATCTGTGGTTTGCGGGGGAAATCGTTCGCACAGCACAACGCCGCTCGGCACAGCACAGCACGGCACAACACCACATGGCACAGCATCGCACCGCGCGACCGCTAGCAACACCACCCAGCGGCAGGGAGAGAGAGGGGGGGGGCCTTGGTGGGAGGGTTCGATGGAGCCAAGCTCGATCTTGCGAGATTGGAGGTGTTCGGGAAACCCTGGAGTTTAAGGGAAAGGTCTCGCTGATTCCGTCTGCGTGTTTCCGCCGCCGCACAGATGGGTCGACCCGCGACGGAGCCCCCCAGCCCCGCGGGGGGGCACCCGTGGACCGGGGGTACGAGCCCCCCCCGCCGCCTCGCAACTACGAGGTACGGCGCGACACGCACGCCGGGGACGGCCTGGCCGGCCGGGTTCACTCCTTCTCGGCCTTAGTCTGGCTCGGTGAGCCTCGGTGATTAACACTGAACCCTATGGTGGCTTTTACGTGAATTTATAGAGGTGAGTGTGTCGACAGGTGAGTGTTGACAGGTGAGTGTAGAGGTGAGTGTGTAGAGGTGAATGAGCGCCCGTGCCCCCCTCCCCCTCCCTCCGTCTCAGCGCTACCTGGAGGAGGAGGAGGAGCGCGCCCCCCCACGGCCCCCCCTCCCCCGCGCCTACTCCCCCGACGACGCCGCGGCCATGGGGGGGGAGCAGCCTCCATCACCGTCGGCCGAGGGGGGGCGCCCCCCCGACGTGCCGCCCCTCCCCAGGGAGACGCAGGCGCTGCGCCACACGTCTGTGCGCGAGCTCAAGCGGCAGTCGGGCGAGCGGCGGAGAGACCGGGAGCACGGCGGACTCACCAATGGGGACTACCAGTACCACGTGAGGGCCCCCCCCACCGTCCGTCCCCCACTCTGTGTTCTGTTGAGGCCAGTCACGATGATGATGATGACGACGGTGACGATGATGAAGATGACGATGACAGTGAAGATGATGACGACGATGATGATGATGATGACGATGATGACGATGTTGATGATGACGATGATGATAATGATGATGACGGTGACGACAACGATGATGATGATGACGATGATGACGATGATGACGATGATGATGATGATGATGACGGTGACGATGACGACGACGATGATGACGATGACGATGTTTGATCCAAGTCTCCGGTCCGTGCTCTCTCCACCCCAGAGTGAGCCCGAGCTCTCCATCGGAGCCAGCAGTGATCCCTCGTCCTCCCTCTACAGATCGACACTCCCAGGTACCCTGCAACCTCCCCTCGCTCGTAGCAGCCACAACGGTCTCCTCGACGTGGTGTGCCGGGAACAGAAATATATTTCGGGTCTTAGCAGACTCTGAATGAACTCGGCTGAAGATGAATCCTCGACCGCGAGAGAGAGAGAGAGATGGCGACGACTTTGGGGTTGAAGTCTCCGTCCAGCAGTGGAGAGATCCTGGCTGCACCATGACGGTTGTCGGTGTGCTTGCAGGCCAATCGCAGATGCTCTCCGTCTCCTCCTTCGTGACGCTCCGACGGAGCCAGACGGAGGCAAACGTCTCGTCACAGGTACGGGGTTGTGCCCAGGGCTGTGAACCGGTAAACCCGTAACCTGTAACCGGTAACCTGTAACCGGTAACCCGTAACCGATAATCCTAAAAACCGGTAACCCGTAACCAGCAACACCGTAACTTGATAACTCCATAACCGGTGCCGGTGTTCAGTTTCAGGAGCAATTTCTGCTCCACGCAGCAGTGTTAACGGGTTCACCACACACAGACACAAATACCCCAAGTAGAGCGTTTAACAGGCTGTGGGGACTGTTAGCGAGCACCTATTAAAGCCGACACGGCACACAAGGGGGTTGTGTGGTCAGCAACCACGTTCGGCCGCCTTTGTCTCCCCAGTGCTCCTGTTGTTTACACACCGCACCGGTGACGCGTTCGAGGTTTACACACCGCACCGGTGACGCGTTCGAGGTTTACACACCGCACCGGTGACGCGTTCGAGGTTGGTTTGACGTAGGGGCGAGGCTCAGTGCCAGTCCAGATAATTATCATCGTCACCGATGTTGTGCTGTCAGCGGGAGTCCGACTCGGGTCGCTGGGTTTGTGGTGCGGTGAGTTAACCGCTGCGCCACCACTCGCCACGCACACACACACCAACACAAAGACAAAGATCCCCCGTATAGCCTTAACAGACTGTAAGTGCTGTTAGCGAGCACCTATTAAGGCTGGAACGGTACACGAGGGGGTGGGTGGCCAGCACCACGCCCGACCGCCTTTGTCTCCCCAGTGGCGATGTTTACACACCGCACCAGGTACTCATTTGAGGCTGAGTCGACCTAGGGGAGGCCCAGTACCGGTTCAGATAATCGTCACTGGTGTTGGTCGTGAGGGGGAATCGAACCCGGGTCGCCAGGTTCATCGCACAGTGCGCTAACCGCTACACTACCGCACCAACACACACACTCACGCTCACACACGTGTCCCCCCCCTGCGCGTGCCCGCCCAGCGGGACCGACCCCGCAGCGCCCTGGAGCGTCTCTATTCCGGCGGCGGCGGCGGCGGCCGCATGAGTGCTGAGGAGCAGCTGGCGCGGATGAAGCGGAACCAGCGAACCCTGCAGCGGCAGCGCAAGCGCTCGCTCAGCTCGGCGTCGGACAAGCGCGGCGGTGGCGCTAGCGCTGCAACCGCAGCTGGCGGCGGTGGCGCGCTGGCGAACAGCAGGGCTGCCGCCGGTGGCACGGCCACGCTCCCCGCACGCCCGCACTCCGCCTCGTTCGCATACGTACGTTGGTGATGACGCGCTCGCTCGCTCACTCGCTCGCGGTACGCGGGAGAGAGAGAGAGGGGTTCCAGCGTTGTTGGAGTGTTGAGGGGGGGGAGAGAGCGTTCGGAGTGATGGGGAGAGATTATTCGGTGTGTTGGAGAGAGAGTGGTGGGAGTGATGGGGAGAGATTATTGGGAGTGTTGCAGAGAGAGTGTTTTGGAGAGAGAGTGTTCGTAGTGTTGGGGAGAGATTATTGGGAGTGTTGCAGAGAGAGTGTTTTGGAGAGAGAGTGTTCGTAGTGTTGGGGAGAGATTATTGGTTGTGTTGGAGAGAGAGTGTTCGTAGTGTTGGGGAGAGATTATTGGGAGTGTTGCAGAGAGTGTTTTGGAGAGAGAATGTTCGTAGTGTTGGGGAGAGATTATTTGGAGTGTTGCAGAGAGAGTGGTGGGAGTGATGGGGAGAGAGAGTCGGCGGGGGGGGGGGGTTAGGGTCACGGTGCCTTCACTGTAGAACTCCCGTCTGGGATCTATAATCATAACCACTATTAATGATTGATTATCATTATTATTAATTATTATTAACGACTATTGTGATCGGTGTCACTGACGCTGGAGAGATGATTGCCGCTGTGTTGGGATCTCGGTTCACTCATTGTCTCCGCGCCAGCTCTTGAGTGCGCGCGATCGTGACCTTTGCACTGCGGCACGGGGGGGGGGGGGGGGTCGCCTGAGCGTAGAGAGACGGACGATACAGACAGACGGAGGGAGAGAGACGGAGAGAGACGGAGAGAGACGGAGAGAGACGATAAAGACAGACAGACGGGAAGATGTAGCATGTAATGAAGGGTTTGAGGAAGAGAGATGGATAAGTGGAGGGGAGAGCGTGGGTGATGTGGAGTCAAGGTGATGATACGATAATGACGCTGGCTAAGTGTGGTCGTTGTGTTAGTCTCATGGAGGTGAGAATCGTTGAACTGAGACGAAGGCAGAGGCCTGGGAATGTTTGCGAGCGACGTGTCAGAGGGAGGGAGGGAGGTTCGTGAGAGATGGTGGAGAGAGAGAGAGAGGGGGATTTAAGAGAGTGGTTCACGAGACGTGGTGGAGATGTAAGAGATTGAAGCTTGCAGGGAGAGCGATGGCTCAGGAGATGTTGTGAGAGCTTCAAATGAAATGGTCTGGGTGGCGAGCCCCCTCGATGCCGTGCCGCGCCGTGCGGCCACGTCACGTGGTTTCTAACTCGGGCGTTCACCCAACCACGTTTTTGTTTCACGCTGCCTGGCGGCGGTTTAAAATGTCACCGGGCATGGTGCTGGTGGTGGTGGTGGGATTGAAGGATTGTAAGGTTAGCGCCATTTGGCCCCCGTGCTGTCGTCGCGCGATCGTCCTTCAAGGGCCATCGCGCAGCAACCCGCCGCTATTTCACAGACAGGTCAAGTCGTGTTAGCAGTAGGGGGGTTGGGGGGAAGGGGGGGGGGCGGGGGTTGGGGGGGGCAGTTGTACCCAATTAAATAATTTGCATGTCAGACTCCGAGCAGAGGGGTGGGAGGCCGTGGGTGACCGCGCCGCGCAGAGGAGGGCAGCTGAAAAACCGGTTGCCCGAGCTCTGCGGTCCTATATTTGAACCTTTGCCTGACGCGATCCACGTGCCTGACTCGATCCACGTGAACTGGGGGTGACGGGGGGGGGGGGTAGCCCAGTGGGTTGATTGACAGGTAGATTAGTAGGTAGTCTGGTCAGTGGATAGACTGGCGGGTAGATAGGTGGGTAGATTGACGAGTAGACCAGTGGGTAGATGCGCTACCGCTCGGTTCACTGTCCATCATGGGCTGCCGTCCATCCCATGCGGCCACGCTTGGGGTTTGGGAATCGGGGTCGATGCTCTGGTGTTTGCACTGGTGACCGCTAACCCTTCCCATAACACACCACCTCTGCTTTCCCACAATCCACTCTGCCCTCCGTCCGTCCCGCCTGTCCGTCCGTGCGTGTGGTCTTCGTCCTGCCCTAACCTGCAGTCGCTGCAAATCATCTCCGCCGCGATTCGACAAATCATTTAGTGGCAATGCTGTGTCGGTAGTGGTGCGCTCGCAAAAACTAACACCAAAATAAAACTCAACACGTTCGTCAATAACGCGCTGTGAATATGGGCCATTGCCCGAAACGTCGGTTGTCGTGCCGTCGGCTTCGAAGGCCACGCACGGCGTTATTGACGAGTGAGTTCCACATCGATCGGACTAACGCCGGCGTAGAGGACACAGCTGCCCTACTAACTCCACTGGCGCTGTGGCCCCGGCTCTCGCGGTTTGCGCTGCCCACGTGCTTCTAGGATCGTGCCGCGCGTCGCTGGGCGCGATGTCCGACGTTTCGCAGCGCTCGCCGGGCGGAACCGAAACAGAACAAAAAAATTGCCCGAATCGACTCCCGAGCACGCGGGGCACGAAACGTCGGACGTCGTGGGTCGGACGACCCCTAACCCAGCGGGGAGCCGCGCAGCGCCGGTTGCCAAGCGGCTCGCGGTCCCGATGATTTCACCTCTCTCAGCGGTTGATGACATTAACCCCATGAGCCTCACAACAATAACAACGGAAGCGCCGCCGCTCCGTGAGCCCACGCGGCACCGCCATTGTTCAAGCCAGGTGGCCTTTGGCGTGCAGCCTTCAAAATGCGGCGGGGCCACAACCGACACCGGTCTGCGAGCGGTAACGTGTGATCGGTCCGACTCCGGCGGGGGACCGGGACCGTAGCCGGGGCCTCCGGTGCGTCTGAGCCGTGCACCGCCCCTTCTCCTGCGATCCTGTCGCGTAGCCGCCCCGGAGTGTAGCCGCCCCGGCCGAGACTGCGCCCTCAAACACCCCCCCCCCCACCCCCCCCATGCGCCGCGCGCTCCCCGTGCTTTGGCCTCCGATTGTATTTGTCGTCACCGCTGTTGTCGTCGTCACCGCCGTGTGATGCCCTTGTTGTTTTTCTTCGCCTGCGCTTCCCGACGCCGGTTTGAAAGCGTTCGTGCGTCGTCGTCCGTCGTGACGGGGGTGGTGGGGCGTGGCGGTTCGATAACTTCTCGTCGATATTTCCCGAGACGGACTAAACTCCGGACGGGACGTCGCGTCGCCGTTCGGCACGCCGACCCCGGCGACAGTCGGACCGATCCACCGAACCGGGAGACCCACGCCGGGGTGACGGTCCCCTCCGCCTGGCCGGGCATGGTAGGGCGAGAGCGCCGGCCACCGCCCGGCCTCGGCGCGTGTCGGGTAGCGCCAGCGGCCCCAGGCGGGGGCACGGGGTGGGCACGGGGTCTGCCGCCCGCTTCTCCGCAGCTCCCGCCCGAGGTGGTTAGAGCAAGCGGGAAGCGGGGGGGGGGGGGGGGGTGAGAGCAGCGCGGTGAATTGGCGATCACGTACGCGCCTCCAACCAATGACCCAGACCCCTTAACTGCCCTGCCCTGGTGCTGCCCTTCTCTCTACTTGTCAACTGCCTTCATCTTCCTGCCCTCCCGAAACTCCCCCTTCTCTCTCCATGCCTTCTTTCCTCCCCATCTTTCTTCCCTGTCCTGTCCCTCCCCTCCTCCCGTGCACCCTCTTCCCTCCTCCCCTCTCTCTGGCCTCGTCTTCCTTCCCCGCTCTCCCCCGTCCCCTCTCTCACCCGTCCGTCATCCAGGCTCGTCCACGGCTGTACCTCTGTTTGTAAGCAGTGACTCTCACTGCGGTTTAAAGCGTCGAGCCAAGGCTCACGATTAGAGCGCGCGTCTGGGCGGGCGAGGCCACGCCCCTGCCCCTTGCTGCCCCTCGCTGCCCTCCGGTCACTGCCCACTGCCCTGGCAGCCGCAGGATCAACCAGGGCCGTGAAACTTCTGCGACGGGCGGCATATTCGCTTGCCCCAGACCCTGCGGCTTCATGTGGACTTTATTGACCATACTTCACCACGCTGGTCGGTGCGGCTGGTTGGTGACGACCGGGGGCACACAGCTGTGGACCGTAGTGTGCTCTGCTGGCAAATTATCCCCACTGAGTCCAACCCCACCCCCCTCCTTCACCCGCCTTTTCACCCCCCTCTGGCAGCCAGGGCAGGGAGAGGAGGTGAGGGGTGACCTCATTATGCAACCTAATTAGGCGACCAAATCATGTTGCCTAATTATGCGACCTAACGAGGTGTCCTGAGATAGCCGGCCGCTCATTTCTTGCCCTCCCTCCCTCCCCACCCGCTCGCTCGCTCCCTCCCCCGCTCAGCCTTAACGCGTCGTCGGGCATGCTGATGATCAAAATAAACGCGAGGAGGACGGTTCGTCTGCCTGCGCTCCGCCGCTGCCTCCTGTTTGTTTCTTTTGTTTTATTTAGTTTTCTTTTGTTTGTTTTCTTTTGTTTGTTTTCTTTTGTTTTGGCGATGGTCTGTGACCCGTTGTCGCGGTGCCACCGCTGCTCATTCCTTCTTTGAAACCGCGACGGTTTTTGACGCCTCCCGTGTTGTGAGACTCTGACGCGAGTGACGCGGCCGCCCTGCGTGTCTCCATTGTCTTTGTTCCTGCATGTGGAGCCTCCGATCCCCCGGGGTCCTCTGATCCAGGATCCGGATCTGCGGTCCTTCCCGCGTCTTCCTCCGCGCCGCCACTCCGGCCTGGCGCTGCGCCCTCCTGCTCTGTTACGTCCGAGTTCGCTGGCGCGTTTTATTAATCGGGGGTCGAACGACGCGACGTTTTTTGTTATTGGATCGCTTCTTAGGTTCGTTCCGCGTAATGATCTGGCCCAACGTTTTTGCTATTGTGTCGTGGAACCCTCCACCACCAGTCACCACCACCGCCACCCGAAGCGGCCAAACGGATTAAATAGCGGGCGGCGCGTCCTGCATCGATCGTCACAGCGAGGTTTATCGGTCCCTGACGTACCGCCACGTTTCGTCTTGCAGTGGATTTACAAATGGAGGGCTTCGACGCGCTCATTGTCTCTTGATATATATTGGTTTGTTTATCTATTCATCGATGATTAATCATCGCGATTACACTCATGGAATCGCTCACGCCACTACGCATCAACCGATCGATTCGCCTGCAGCCACTACCATTTGCCCCATTGCGACACGGGATCGCATCACCCCTGTTTAATAATCAACTCGCAGCGTCAACTTCGTGACTCGGCATTTGCATTCAAAGCACCCAGCCCTCCCCCCCCCTCCTCCTCTGTCCTACTACCCCAACAAGTGGTGCATGCACAGGTGGTTATACGGTGGTTATGCGGTCACAGTGCCACACACGTGAGTCTGACGGTTCGATTCCCGGTGCCGGCCATGGGGACGGGGGCCCGTCCCCGCCGCATTGGCGTCATCTTGCGGAGAGAGATGCAAGCTTACCCACGATGCCGTGCGGGTCAGGCAAGCAGAGGTCATGTGACCCGGGGTTGGTTGAGCAAGCCGTCCCAGATAAGTAGCACACGCACGCACACGCACGCACACGCGCACACGCACGCACACACACACATGCACACACACACACACGTTCCCGAAATCCATCTGTGCGTCGCTCTATCGGAAGATTGCCATTTGTGGCACTCGCGATGCTCTGCTGGTGGATGAGTGCCTCCCCACGCCGCGTGGGTTGTCGGGGGTTATTTGACCATACTTCACCACGCCGGTCAGTACCTATCACAGGCTTGTGATTGTTTGTTGCGGGGGGGGTTGGAGGGGCGGGGGAGTTGGTTCGTGCAGGTGGCACAACGCGGTTGGCACGGGCCCTGGCGTGAGCAACGACACGGTGGGGCCCTCGCCAATCCCCCCCCGCGCCCCCTTCCTTCGTAGCCCGGGGGCTGGCCCCTCCGGCCCGCTAGGCGCCCCGGTGCCGTAGCGCCGCCTGCGCACTCAACAGCTACGCCACCGGTCCCCCCCCCCCCCCTCCCCCCTCGCAGCAGCACTGGGACCCCGAGGAGTCGGAGCTTCGCCCGTCGGGGGGCTCGGCGGTCAGCTGGGGGTGGGACGGTGGTGCCCCCCCCCGGTCCTCCTCCTCCTCGGCCCCCCCCGCCCCCGCAGCCCCCCCAGCAGCCCCCCCCAGGGCCGAGAGGAGCTCGACCCTGGCGAGCTCGGCGCCGCGGGGTCGCGACGGGGTCACGGAGATCGACGTGGAGCCGGACAGTTACGAGGTCGACCTCTTCAAGGAGGTGAGCTCCACCGTGACCTCTCGGCCCTCACTCGCGGTCGCTGCTGACCGCCTTCCGGTGCCGTGCCACGGCCTTTGACCTTAATTAGTAATTAATCTTAATTAAATACATTTGGTGTCGGCGCTGTGGCCTTTGGAGAGACTCGCCCCCCCCCTTTCCATTGGAATGTGGAATTTCACCGCTGGCTCTGCAGGACCCTAACCAGGAGATGGATCCGCAGCGGGAGATCAATGCTGAGCGGGAGATCACTTTATTGAAACACTTTAGTAATGTTGGTTCACGCTGCAAGTGCGTGATTGGTCCACCGGCCAGCGTCTCCGGGCGGGTACCGTGCGACCGGGGGTGGGGGGGGCAGAGTTGGTGAGTACGCGGATCACGCCCGCGACAGACGCTCAGACCACTGACCCCCCCCCGAGCCCCCGCCAGGTCACAGAGGCTACCGCTCCCCCTCTTATCTCCCGCCGGCTGACCCACCGACCCCTCTGGCCACCGTGGCGGTTGCGTAACGGCTTGCCACAATAGACGCGGTGGCGCTGTTTCTAACAGCTGCGCTCACGCACCGCTCGTCCGTGTGGGCTTCGCTCAGCGGCAGCTCAAACCGCTCGGCCCATATGACTTGTAGACTCGGGGTGAGACCCGCAGACTCGCGTAGGATCCGTAGTCTCACATAAGGATAATCGAGTAAGATATAGCCCATGGACCGTATACTTATATAAGTCTCTTTGTGATTACCAGAATGGCAATGCTCATATTATAATAACGATGGCGATGATGTATAGGTGACAACAGTGTTGGTAATATGACGATGATGTTGATGCTGTTGATGATAACGACGATGATGGTACTGGTGATGCTCTCTCCTCCCCCAGCTGGGCCGGCCAGACAAGGTGGTGATCCCGGAACGTTACATGGAGATGGAGCCGGAGGAGGCCCTGGGCCCGGAGGAGATGGAGGCGCGGAGACGCACGGTCGCCAAGATCCAAAACCTGCTGGCTCGTTCGAGGTGTCACGCTCGTTCACACACTCACACTTGCTCGCACTCGCACTCGCTCACTCACACTCGCTCGCTCGCTCACACTCGCACACACTCACACTTGCACACACTCACACTTGCTCGCTTGCACACACTCACACTTGCTCGCTCGCAGCCGCTCACTAACACTCGCTCATACTCACACGCGTGTGCGGTTCCTGTGCATGTGTTCCTGCGTGTGCGTGTGTTCCCGTGCGTTCCCATGTGCGCGACGCAGCGGGCACGCGGTGCCGGTGGCGGTGGCGCCAGGCGGCGAGGTGGAGGGCCCCGGTGTGAGCGAGGACCAGGAGCGGATCATCAGCATGTCACACGCACTCGCTAGTGAGGCGTCACGCCGCAGCAAGGCCGTGGCCGGTACGCACACGCACGCACACACACACACGTTTACGCACGCACACACGTACACATGCACATACACACGCACACACAGGCACGCACACACGAACACATTCCTGCACACACTCAGACCCGGACAGCTTCCGCTGAAATGATGGTGTGAGCATGCCTCCCTTCACTCTTGACCCTGCAAAGCCAAACATGACAACCTCATGTTTGCGGAACATTTGTGTTTGCGCTTTTAATGCATGCCCAGCTAACCAGCTGCTACCTGTGCTCTCTGTCCATCTCCCTCTCCCCATCTCCCGTGCTATCTCTCCCCGTCTCGTACGCCATCCCTCCCGCGTGTGTCCCCCACGCTGCCCCCCCCCGCCCCCCCCGCCCGACGTGTTGGCTTTGCCAATCCGGCGATCGCCGCGGGGGAATGGCAGCCAGGAAGCGATGCGCCTCGCTCAGCGAAGAGGCGAACGACGTTTTCGTGTGACGCGCCGATTGCGCGCTCGCGCACACACGCGTGCGTCTTCCAGTAAGGGACCGCGCTGCATGCGTGTTTGTGTGCGCGTGTCTGTGTACGCGTGTCTGTGTGCGCGTGTCTGTGTGCGCGTGTCTGTGTGCGCGTGTGCGCGTGTGCGCGTGTTTGTGTCTGTGTGCACGTGTCTGTGTACGCATGTGCGCGTGTTTGTGTGCGCGTGTGCGCGTGTGCGCGTGTGCATGCGGGGGGTGGTGGTGCAGTGGTTGGCGATGTGCAACAACCCCGGTGACCCAAGTTTGGTTTCCGCTCGCGGTCAAAAGTAGTGACTAATTAACCAAACCGGTTCCTGGGCCTCCCCTAAGTTGACTAAGCCTCAAATGAGCACCTGGTGCATCATCATTGGGGAGACAAAGGCGGCTGGGATTGGTGCTTCCTACTCATCCTCTTACATGCCGTGGGGGCCTTCAAAGGTGCTCGCTAACAACACTTGCCCCAACAGTCTGTTAAAGGCTATATGGGGAATATTTGTCTGTATATGAGGTCACTTGCCTTTTGAGACTGTGCTGGTCTCTCGATTTCTCACCTCGTTAAAAAAAAAAACCCGGAACTCGCCGAGTTCGTGGAGAGCGGCAGTATTGTGGTTTTTGACACTGTGCTCACAAACCCAGCTAGACCCAAGTTGGATTCCCGGCCAAAATGAGCCGACAGCACGGGATGTCTGGGAGAGACATCCCAGTTCGAGGCTATGGGAGCAGCAGAGCAGAAGGAGCGACCTCCCTCGGTGCTCACCCGCTCATCCTACGCTCTCGCTTTTCTTCCCGATCCCCCCCCCCCTTGACCTCATCGCTTACCGCGACCCCAACCTCGATCTCGACCCGGAGCAGCCCAAGCCTTGAGGAACAGCGTCGGCAGTGGGAGCAGCGTCCGGGCACTGCTGATGACTTCAAAAGACGACGATGACTTCCTCCTATAAATACCGCCTACGATAATAGCAATACCGTTTGATATTCCTCTGATTACCACCATCGTTTTTCTTTGATTACTATTTTTTCTAGATATTATTAATAATAACATTATTAAAAACAACTTGCTTACTAATTACAAACAAATACACACACACAGAGGTCTATTTTTAATAAAAATGTCGAAAGGAAAAGCAAGCAAAGGGGTTAAGCGAGCAGCAACGCATCCAGCGGACGGCACTCCGGGTGTGCGAGCGAGCTCCGTTTGACTTCTCTATTTTATTTTTTATCACGGACGTTGCTGGACGTTGAAGCGTGCGGCCGCGTGGACGTTGAAGCGTGCGGCCGCGTGGACGTTGAAGCGTGCGGCCGCGTGGACGTTGAAGCGTGCGGCCGCGTGGACGTTGAAGCGTGCGGCCGCGTGGACGTTGAAGCGTGCGGCCGCGTGGACGTTGAAGCGTGCGGCCGCGTGGACGTTGAAGCGTGCGGCCGCGTGGACGTTGAAGCGTGCGGCGCGTGGACGTTGAAGCGTGCGGCCGCGTGGACGTTGAAGCGTGCGGCCGCGTGGACGTTGAAGCGTGCGGCCGCGTGGACGTTGCTGGACATTGAAGGAGGCAGCAGCGGTGTGCGGCCGCTTGCACGTTGATGGGCCGCGGGGTGTCGGGTTGCTCTCGAGTGCTCGCCGTCAGGGCCACGAGTGAACGAAGATGGTCGACTCACGTGACGAGGACTGCGACTGCTGCCCACTCAACATCGCCACTATCACCACCATCGACACTGCCATCATCATCACCATCATTACCACCACCATCACAACCATCATCATCTCCATCACCACTATCACAATCATTATAACCACAACCATCATCACCACCACCACTATCATACCATCATTTTCACCATCACTACCATCATCACCACCACCACCACTTACCAGCATAACCACCACTACCACAATCACCACCACCATCACTACCATCATCACCACCACCACCACTTACCAGCACAACCACCACTACCACCACCATCACCACCATCACCACCACCATCACCACCACCATCACCACCACAGAGCGAACATGCCTGACTGTGACGAGACGAGGCTATAGAGTCTGAATGAATACGCGGTCCGAGATGATCTCATAGTGGCATTGCACGCGGTCATTGGCTACAAACGTGTTGAAGATTTACCGAGTTCATTGATTGCCTGAACTGATCATAAATTGGGGGAGGGGGGGGGAATTCCCCTTACAGTGGACGAGGCTAAGAGAATGACCACATGGGGGGCCACAGACTGGACTCGATGTGGCCATTGACCACTACAGCGGGCATCGTTGACTGCGAACATGGCTAAATAAAAGGGAGCTCACCAAATTCACACTGGCGTGCGTGCTGGCAAGCGGTCGCACATTGTTTCCAGCAACAATACCCCGTTTCCACTTGTACATCCGAGCCGAGCCAGCACGGGGCCAGCATGGCACGGGTGGTAGTTTTTTTTTCCCCCACTGGATCAGTTGGCAAAGCTGAGACGAAACCAAAATCGTGACATGTGCGCTGCTGGCATCACGAGAAAACGACTGGATCTGGCTGGCAGGCCAAACAGGACCAGGGACGGGGCTGATAATGTGCGCATTGCGTGTGACGTCAGGGGCACGACTCGGCTCCTACAGAGTGGGAAAAACAATACTGGCACGGCTCGGTTGTGCAGTGAAAAACGAGGAACCAGTGACCGGTTGTGCAGAACGCTTCCACACGTGTGCGAGCGACGCTCCAGCATTTACCCAATCTCGTCTGTGAACTAAAACGATAATTATTTTTTTTAAATGTATATTTTAAATCGTTACACGCTTTCACGCGCCTGATGATTGATAAACGCGTGACAGCGCTGTTGAGAACTGAGAGAGAACTTGTGTGTGTGTGTGTGTTCCACGTGTTGTTGAGAGCAGTGATGGTGGGGGGGTGGGGTTATACAATCGGGGAACCCGTACCAGCAGCACCGTGCCAAATCTACAACCCAGGTTGTTTTTTAACGTCGGGTGCAAGAACGATGTTCACGACGAAAAAACAATAACAGTGACGCTGATGTCAAGACGACGGCGACAATGATGATGATGAAAATGTGTCCGTTTTTTAAGCTTTTATAACAGATTTCTCTAAACTCAAAACTGCTGTAACAACAACATTAACGATTGTATTCTGATTGTAATGATGATAGCGATTGTAATAGTGCCTCTTAGGTTACACTGGGGGGGGGGGGGGCACAGGACCACCCCCCCCCCCCCATAATTGATGTGGATCTCAGTGGTCTGCCGGGCCCGATCGAGGCCACACAGCAAGGAGTAGCAGGACTCTGCGGGTGTTGATTTGTAACAAGCCAATGGATGACGAGTCGCGTTTAGTGTGGTTATTATTATTAGTATTATTCACGTGGGGAGGAGGAACCCCGCGCCTTGCGTGCGAGGGGGAAATAATATCCCCGTACAGATGGAAACAGCCGGCGCACCCTTGCTGTCCTGTTTTCCTCCTGGCAGAGCCAGGGCACGGCTCCTCCCCAGTGGCACCGGGGATTGTCACAGCGTTGGTATGCGGTGATCCACCAACCCTCGCTGCTGCCTCCCTGGTGCGCGATTACACTGAGCCGCGTGCATCGCCACCACCACCACCACCCCCACCACTGTCCGACTCCCACACTGAGCCGCGTGCATCGCCACCACCACCACCGCAACCACTGTCCGACTCCCACACTGAGCCGCGTGCATCGCCACCACCACCACCCCCACCACTGTCCGACTCCCACACTGAGCCGCGTGCATCGCCACCACCACCACCGCCACCGCCACTGTCCGGCTCCCACACTGAGCCGCGTGCATCGCCACCACCACCACCACCCCCACCACTGTCCGACTCCCACACTGAGCCGCCGCGCGGCTACCCGCGCACCGTCGGCGCCTGGAGAAGGGTGCCAGTCGGAGCGTCGTGGAGGCGTGAGCCGCGCGAACGAAAGTTGCGATGCGAGCACGATGAGCTTTACACCGAGCGGCAGGGAGAGCGAGAGAGACAGGGACACAGTCGTCAGATGTATCTATATATAATTTTATAATTTATGCCGACCGGATGTAATAGCGACTGTGAGGAAAGTTCAGCGAGATTGGTTCAGGGGACAGCGCGACTTAGAAGGGATGAAGGGCGATGGACGAGATCAGTGATGGAATGGCAGCCGAAGGAGGGAACTCGCCCGCGAGGGTGGCCGCCACTACCGCGGAGGAGATGGAGCGATGAGGGAGGAGCGAATGTATCGTGGCGTCGCAGCATCGCTCGTGATGATGGTTTGTGGAGTCCTCCATCCAGCAGTGGATAGATCGTGCCCCAATGGGGGGGGGGGGCGGGGGGTAATGCAGTAATTACCGAATGACAGCGGTGTGAGAACCCCTGCCTTAGGGTGCGGCACGGCGCGTCGCGGCTTGTAAATAAAGGAGTGGGCTGACGAGGGAGACGATGTGCCGAGCGTGGGGTTCAATACAAGTATCCGAGACGTGGCCTCTGTCGACTGACGTGCCCATTCGTCAATCAGGACGCGCGCCTGCCATGGAAGCGAATTGACTGCAGACATCCACGAAGCAGCCGTCCCGTGACGGACACTTGCCGGGTCTCGAGAGGCGTCGTGTTTGTCTGGAGGGCCCCCCTGCTCCACGGGGATGTTTGGCAAATTCCATGAAAGAGCCATCTGCCTGTCGGATGCACGCCGAGTTTACGCGGAACAAGCCCAACGCGGGCGTTCAGCTAAAGTGCACCCGTGTGCTTTATTACATGGGGCGGGGGAGCGGTGGCGCAGCGGTTAGCGAACTGCGTTATGTCCCCGGCGACCAGAGTTCAGTTGTATAAATTGTCGTTCTGTCTTCAGTGGAACCCCAATGCATCTCTGGGATAGAGAGTTCCATATCCCCGGTTGCCACCCGGGTGGCCACCCTATACATGGAACCCCTCTTGTCTCTCTATTCGACCGTGGCCACCCAGGAGGTAGTTCCCATTTCACAGATGACTGCTCCGTCTCCCTGGTTGCCACCCCATCTCCTTGGAGTCGTCGGTGACCGCCGCAGAAAGGGTGGCGTTCTCTCTCTCTCGAGTCTCCAGTCATCCTCACTCGGGCAAGAGTTCAGTTCTTCGCGGTTGCCACCCTGTGACTGGCACCTCGCACCTTCACTCGAACCTACTCCGGTGGCCCCCCAAGAGATGTTCCCCATTTCACAGCGGGTGGCCGTTCCATCCTTGGCGGTTGGCCACGTTCCGAACGCGACGGTTCCCGAGTCTCCGCCACGGATGCCCTTTGGGTGATGGTGGCTGTCCCACCCCACGCCCGCTCCACGCCACCCCGAAAAGCGGCCACCCGCGCCACCCGCGCTAACGCCGCGTGGCGCTCACGCGGTAGGGTCGCGGCTGGAGGGTAAAGCCGAGGCGGGGCCGCAGGTCGGGCGCGCCACCCCCGGCCAGGCTGAAGCGGAACCTGTGCAGCATGGAGGCGAGGAACAGGAAGAGTTCCATGAGCGCCAGCTTCTCTCCCACGCAGTGACGGCGGCCTGGGGGTGAGGAGGGGGTTAGAGAGGATGGGGTTGGGTCGAGAGACGGAGGAGGATTTTGAGAGGGATGTAGAGGGGGGGGGGGTGATGAGGGAAGAAGATGACGTGAGATGAGAGATGCACGGTGATGAAAATGGAAAGAGGAGAGGAATAAGAGTGGAGAGGGAGACTGGGAGAATAGAGCGAGTGGAAAGGGTTAGAAGAGAAGAGGTGGGGGGGGATGGAAGGGCGAGTGCGGTCGGGGGCCAGGGGGGCGGGTGGAGGTAAGGGGAAGGTAACGGGGAGTTAAGAGGAAGGGAGTACGGGATGGAGGGCGATGGCAGGAGAGTGGGAGGTGAGCGATGAGGTGAACAGAGAGGAGGCGAGGGGTACGGGGTGAGGAAGCGATGAGGGGGTGAGGTTACAGAAGACGGGAGGAGAGAGGAAGATGGGCGAGGAGAGGGAGATGCTGGGGAATGCAGAGAGGTGGAGCAGAGCGAGGAGTGAAGAGTCACTACACACACCCACCCCTCCCCTCCCCTATCGAGCAGTCCCCCACCCCACCCCCCTCCCCTCTCCACCCACCGATGGAGAAGGCCACGAACGCCTTGCGACGCACGAATCTGCCGTCTGCGTCGAGGAAGCGTTGCGGCAGGAACTCGTGCGCGCGGGCCCAGGCGCTCGGATCGCGGTGCGCCGAGTGGAGGTTGGCCACCACCACGGTGCCGCGGGGCACCGCGAAGCCGCGGAGGGAGGTGTCGCGCGTCGCCGCGCGGAAGATGCCGAGGGGCGCGATGGTGGCGTGTCGCATGACCTCGTGGAGCGTGGCCTCGAGCAGCGGGGTGCGCGCGCGGTCCGACAGGCGGAGCGCGCGACGCTCGCCGCGCAGCGCACGCGTCAGCTCCGCGTGCAGATCGTCTGGGGAGGGGAGGGATGGAGAGAAGGGGGAGCGGATGATGTGCAGGGAGATATTGGGGGAGTGGAGACGGGGGAGGAAGGGAGGGGGAGGTGTACCCACATTTATTTTTGACCTTTTATTTATAAATATTCAGAATATTCAGAAGCACCGCCGCTTGTATTTGTTAGCCTGACTCCTGCTAAACTGTAACAGTCATCATCAACATTGGGAGAGGGGCGCCGGGGGGGGGGTGCATGGAGGACCCGGGGTGGGGGGCGGGGTTGAGTAGAGAGTGGTTTCGGGACGGGGTGGATGGGGGTGTCGTGTGATTTGCGAGAAGGCGGGATTACGGGAGAGATAATTTGGGGTGATGGGGGAATGAAGTGGGGGTGGACAGATTTGGGGGGGGAGGTGATTTAGGAAGGGGGCGGATATCTTCACGGACGCGTTCAACTCCTGGGTAATTATTACGCGTCATGGACGTCTCTCTCGTTGGTATCGTTGGTATCGTGGTATGTTGGTATGTTGGTATCGTTGGTATCGTTGGTATCGTGGTGTTCGCTTCATCAGCCCAGAGGCAACCACCAGAGCTATACCTGGACGCACGATTCGATTCATGCATCGTGAGCAGAACACACAGATTTAATCGGTCATTCAATTAATAAAAAAAAACACAGTTAACGAATGGGTTTACAGCCAATGTTCAATCCACTGCTGTATTAAGGTCTCCTCTCCACGCCGTGTCAATTTGAGTCTCAAGCGCTTGAGACTCAAATCAGACCGCTGTTGTTTGCATCACGGCCCCCTCGCTCCCTCCCCTCCGCCACCCCTCCCCCATCACCCCTCCCGCTCACCTTGCAGCTCCGGGTAGAGGCACATGTAGAGGATGGCCCAGCGCAGAGTGTTGCTGCTCGTCTCGGTTCCAGCGATGAAGAGTTCGCCGATCGTGAAGATCATGTTGTCTCGCGTGAACGATGATGGTGGTGGGGGTGGTGAGGATGTAGGTGATGATGATGATGGTGGGGATGATGATGGTGGTTGTAGTGAAGTAGGTGATGATGTAGGTGATGGCGGTGATAATGGCGATAAAGACGACAATGATGGTGGCGGTGATAACCTAGACGATGACATTGATGATGATGATGTAGTTTCTGTTGATCCTGATGCCATTGTTCTTGATGATGACGACGACGCCTCCAACGCCGCCGCCTCTTCGGCCGCGTCCACCTGGTCGAGGTAGGCGTCCACCATGTGCCTCGGCTCGCCGGGCACGCGGCCGCGCGAGAACTTCTCGGTGAGGCTCACGAGGCACTCGCGCACGCGCTCCGCGTTGGCGAAGAGGCGGCGGTGCGAGCCAAAGGGCAGCGCCCCCACGAGGCGCGGGAAGGCGCTGTAAAGGAAGGACCAGGCGCTCGCCGCCAGCGCCACGTTCTCGCTGAACATCTGCACCATGCCCTCGAACTCCGTGTCGCCGTACTCGAAGCGCTCGCCGAAGATCACCAGGTTGGTGACGTTCGACACCGCGCTCGTGATGAGAGGGCCCGGGTCGATGCCACCGGCGGCGGCCGCGCTTGGGTCTCGCTTTGGCGGCGGTGTTGAAGATGAAGGGGATGCTGCTGCTGCTGACGACGATGCTGCTGCTGACGACGATGCTGCTGCTGACGACGATGCTGCTGCTGACGACGATGCTGCTGCTGACGACGATGCTGCTGCTGACGACGATGCTGCTGCTGACGACGATGCTGCTGCTGACGACGATGCTGCTGCTGACGACGATGCTGCTGCTGCTGACGACGCTGCTGCTGCTGACGATAATTGTGGTGGTGAAGCATCGGATGATTTTCGGGATTTTGATGGTGTTACTGAAGCACATGCTGTTACTGATGATGATAGATCACATAATGACGACGCGTTTGCTGTTGGTGATCTGGATGTTGCTGCTGATGATGATGAATGCGATGACGACGACGATGGTGATTCTGTATCGGCTGCCTCGAAGGCTTTGTCCATAGCCTCCAGCAGGTGGGCGCATTCCTCCTGGAGGAGACTCTCGAAGTCGGGCTTCGCCGTGCCGAACGCGTGGACGCTCCACACCGCCAGGCGCCTCTGCTCGGCCCAGCCCGGGCCGAACCGCGCGTTCAGGAGGCCTGGGTTCGCATTCGTAAGCGGGAGAGCGGATAGTCCCATAAGCCCAGAGCAGATACATTAACCAGCGGTGTTGGTGGTGCCCATTCATCTGCGTGGCCAAGAACACGATTTCACTTTTCCGTGTAATTTCCCAGGAAAACCTGGCCGAGTCCTCAAGACTCATTTTCAGGAGGGTCCTGCCGGGTTTTTTTTGCGCAATCGGAGGGACACGATGATTGCTGTGACCCGGTGATCCGCCCCGGTGAACCACCCCGGTGACCCACCCTGGTGACCCACCCGGTGACCCACCCCGGTGACCCACCCCAGTGACCCACCCCGGTGACCCACCCTGGTGACCCACCCGGTGACCCACCCCGGTGACCCACCCCGGTGACCCACCCCAGTGACCCACCCCGGTGACCCACCCCGGTGACCCACCCGGTGACCCACCCCGGTGACCCACCCCGGTGACCCACCCTGGTGACCAGGTGACCCACCCCGGTGACCCACCCCGGTGACCTACCCGGTGACCCACCCCGGTGACCCACCCCGGTGACCAGGTGACCCACGCCGGTGACCCACCCCGGTGACCCACCCCAGTGACCCACCCTGGTGACCCACCCCGGTGACCCATCCCGGTGACCCACCCCGATGACCCACCCTGGTGACCCACCCCGGTGACCCACCCCGGTGACCCACCCCGGTGACCCACCCCGATGACCCACCCCGGTGACCCACCCCGGTGACCCACCACGCATGCCCGTGAGGCGCTGGAAGAGCGGGAGGCACGGGCGATCGGCGAAGTCGGTGGCGCGCAGCTGCAGGCACTCGCGCACGGCCTCGTAGCCGCACACCACCACGGCCGGGATGGTGGCCAGCCACACCGAGTACACCTGCCCCGGGGGGTGGGTGGGGGCAGAGGGGGGTGGGGGGGCAGAGGGGGGAGCAGGATGAGCGAGAAGCCCCACGGGAAGGGGCTCACCAGCAGCCTGCCCACGATCCACCGTCGGTTTTTGGGCTGCGTTAGTAACTCGCCCATCCATTTACGGCATCATCTGGACAGTCTCCATCATCGGCGAGCTGCTCTGGCAGGCGACTGAGGCTGCGTTGGCTGGGTCATGCAGCCCTCATGCCCAGCCACCGCATGCCCAAGCTGCTTTTGATTTGGCCGGATAGAGAGGGGCCTTCATGTTCACTCAAAGTGCACCTAGCCTGATGCATGCGCTGTGTTGATATCAATGCCACCAAATAGAGAGGTACGGTTGCTGTGTGTGTTTGAGCGTGTGTTTAAGTTGGTGGGTATGTTGGCGGGCTCGAAGTGGTTACGGTGTCGACCAGTGCGTCTGAATCTCAGGAGTTGCCCTGAGCCCACAGTGCGTGTGAGCTATGCGGCATGGTGTGTCGCTTAGAAGCGAACCGACAGGAATCAAACAGAACAACCCCGCGAGGTGACGATGGTTACTGACTCTCGATGCACATGTGGTCATCGTCGTCCCTGGGGACGGACGAGACGATGACGATGATGATGATGGCGTACAGTCGTTACTGAGGTTGTGAGAGAGTATTCGTGTGAATGTATGAATGTGTTGGTTGGTGTACGTGTGTGCGAGTGAGGCTGCCTGCGAGGCTGCGTGTGGCGTGTACGAGTGTGTGAGTTGTGTGTTGTGTATCGTGTGTGTTGGCGTGTGTGACGTGTGGGTTCGTGCATCTCGATTCATCAGTGACGTTTATCTGCACCGATCCTGGGCCTCCCCTAGGTCGACTCAGACTCAAATAAGTAACTGTGTAAACATCGCCACTCAGGAAACAAAGGCTGTTATGTCATTTCAGCCTTCATTGGTGTTCGCTAAAAGCACTTGCTCCTCTCAATCTGGTCAGGTATCTTTGTGTATTTGGGAGTTTTTAGAGTCTGTCTCTGTGTGTATTTGTATATGGGCCAGAGAGTGCGATGAACCATCTTCACACCACTGCATCTGAAGCATGAGGGGGTTACTGAATTCTCGCGTCGGGTAGCTGGCACGGTGATCGGTCGGACACAAAGACAAAGATCCCCCGAATAGGCTTGGCAGGCTTTTGGGGAAAGTCCTGTTAGCGAGCACCTATAAAGGCCGGAACGGCACGGGGGTGAGTGGGCAACACCACGCCCAGCCGCCTTTGCCTCCCCAGTGTTCATATTTACACACAGGCACCAGGGACTCATTTAAGGCTGGGTCGCTGTTAAGGCTCGGTACAGGACTGGTTCCGATAATTAACTGTGGCCAGATAATCCAACGCCAGTTTCGTAGTGCAGTGCGCTAGCCACTACGCTACAGCTCCCCATAGTCCAACACAGACTATCACACACCGCTAAACGACAACAGGTGCTATTCACTGACGTCATCACAGAGCTTGTGCCAGGCTAGGTGTACTTTGAAGCCATCGTGTTAAGTGTCGAGGGTTCGCTGGCAGGTCATCGGACAGGCGCAAGGGTTAATGGTTAACGAGGTTGACTGGCGCAGACAGAATGGCAAATGTAAATATCGCCCGGTGGAGCCTTTGAGCGACTGTTTGGGGAATGTTTTCTGCGAGTAGCAACTGTGAATGTCGGCACGTGCCGGCACGCCGCGCCAGGTATTCATTCAAGACGGAGTCGCCTTAGGGGAGGCCCACGACCGGCACTGGTGTTGGCCGTAAGCGGGAATCGAACCCGTGTCGCCGGGTTCCGAGTGCAGTGCGCTAACCGCTATGAAGGCACAAAGACAAAGATGCCCCGTATAGCCTTAACAGACTGTAGGAGCAAGTGCTGTTAGCGAGCACCTATAAAGTCCGGCACGGCACACGAGGGGGTGGGTGGCCAGCACCACGCACGGCCGTATTTGTCTCCCAGAATGCTGATTTCACGCCCCACCAGGCACTCATTTGAGGCTGAGTCGACCTAGGGGAGACCGAGGACCGGTTCAGATAAGCGTCACTGATCTTGGTCGTGAGCGGGCATCAAACAAAGACACACACGAACATGCGCACACAGGGATGAAAGCAAAAACAGACAGCCAAACAGACACAGAAACACACTCGAGCACACATACACGGACACACACACGGACACACACACGGACACACACGCGCGCTCATCACAGTGTGGGCATTGCGTACATTCCTCGTCCGTCTGGGTCATGTCACGAGTTATGAAACATTACAGCATTCACTGGGTTAAGTGTCTGTGTGTGTGACTGTGTGTGATGTGTGTGCGCGCCTCTGTGCTCACGAAGGGCCTTCATGAGGGTGGGCAGGCCCGTGTAAAGTTGCCTGGCTGGGCGTCGGAGCCATGTTCTGTTAACCGTGGCGTGCAACAGGGATGTCATCTGGCCCCTACGCTATTTAACATCTTCTTTGACCGCCTAGTTTGAGACGAGTTACATGGATATACTCGTGGAATTTCCATCTGGCATAGATAGAATGGGAGGCTGATCGACGCCCGGGTGCGGTCAAAGGATGGCTCCCTTTTGATCAACCACGTTATGTATGCGGATGAACTGGCGAATGCTGCTACTTCTGAACCTGGAGCATGCAACTGCTGGAGCCTTACCACCAGTCCCACAAAAACAAGCACCTGGCTGGGTATTTTGCGTAATCACATGCTCCCCTCCCTCAACTTCCCCACGAGTGACAAGGCAGCGGGGGAGAGAGTGGAGACGTTTCTGTACTTGAGCAGTGTGCATATGACCAGCTCCGGTTTGGCAGCCGAGGTCACACTCCGAATAAGTCGAGTGGCATTATATTTCCATCAGCTGCGCACCGCTGTGTGGAAGCTACCTGGCCTGTCGCTCCATTCGAAGCTTCGGTTCTTCTCGGCCACGGTTTTCCCTCCTCTACGCTTGCGAGATGTCTGCGCCAGCTTGAAACATTGAGGCTAGCCTGAGCCATCCTGGGCTCAACCAGACTTGATTGTGCGAGGAGCAACACAGATCCCTGAAAGATGTGGGCACAGTCCTGTCAGTGCGCTCCTACAGACAAGCTCGGCTGAGTTGGCTTGGGACATGGAGCCCGCATGCCCATCAACCGCATGCCCAAGCAGCTCCTGTTTTACCGGCTAGATGGGGCTAAACCGGCGCGGTGCGGGCTAGAGAAGAGATGGGCTGATGTGGTACAGGAGGATATGGATCTGATTGGACTTGCCGATGAGTGGTACCAGCAGTGTCAAGATCGGCCACTGTGGAGGAGGTTCGTGAAGGATGCTGCTGGGGAAGTTGGAGGGAGTCGCTCAGGTGGTGCATCTGACAGTCATCTCAGTCAACCCATGGCACCTGGTTATGTTCCGTGACCTCCTGCTAGCGGACCTTCGAAACTGCACGTGGCCTCAAAGTGCACCTAGCCTGGCACAAGCGTCGTGGTGACGTCACCGGCACTTAGTGGCGAACGGCGGCTGTTGTCTGTGCGCGTGCGTGCGCGTGTCCGTCTGTCTGCGTGTTCTGCCACCAGACTGGACTTGTGCCCCGTGTTATCTCCATCGTGGTCATCATCATCACTCATCGTGTGGATGTCACGACCCTTTCCATTCACACCGGTATCGTCGTCAATATCACCACCTGCATCATCAACATCACTATCACCCCATTGTCTACATAATCAACGTCGTCTCCCCCCCCCTCCCCCCCAATGTTCCGGGTCTCCTAACCTCACATCACCCGTTCCGCCCCTCCCCCACCCTTCCGCCATACCCCCCCCTCCCTCACTTCCGATAGGTCGCGGTGACCATGCCCATCGTCAGAAACAGACTCCCACCACAGCCCCGGAACTTACACCCCCCACCCCCAATAAAATAACAAAGTAATAATCTAAATAATTAAATAATGGCCCACAACAACGCGGTCTTTATGACGTCAGCACTGAGCGGCTGTGGCTCGTGGCCACGCGCGACGCGCGCATACACATCTCACCCCCCCCCCTCCTCATCACCAGCCATGGCCAATCCACTGTTGGATGAAGGACGCAACGTAGCTACCGCCACCTCTTACGATCCTGCGATGTCACGATCCATCCACCCCTAGCACCTGGAGCACTATTGCAGCTGCTGATATCGTCATCATCATCGTAATTATCATGGCACCATCTCCACAGCTCACGTCCTCTCGGACGCGTTCCGTTCTTTGGCTGCTACCTCCGTCACCGTTCTTGACGACGTTGGCCTGACGACGGCCTGACGACGTTCAGAATGACATCGTTCTCCAGTCCACGTGGTTCCCCTTCCCAGTCTCTCCGCGAGATTCCGGCAGCGTCGCTTCTTTGCGCACTAACAAACACAAGCGGTGGCGCCTCTGATTTTAATATTTGAAAAAATGAACGCAACTCCCCTCCCTCCCTCCCAGTCCCACGACCACGCGCCCTCTCCACTCGCCGAGCGGAGAGAGGAGCGGGGTTCTTCTGTTCGCGGCGCTTAGAGAAGTCTGCGGTCTTCGTCGTGGCTGTCCATCTCGTCAGATGATGATGGTGATGATGGTGATGGTGGTGATGGTGGTGATGATGGTGATGGTGATGACGATGGTGATGATGGTGATGATGATGGTGATATGCAAGACCATCTGCTGGACCACATAGTGATGGAACAGCAGATGCGGGCCCATGTCCTTGACACCAGAACCTACCCTGGAGCTGATCTGCCCACTGACCATCGACTTGTCATCTGTAAGATGCGCCTGCCATTCTTCCACTCCAGTGGTGGGTGTACACCCTGGACCACATTCAAACCCATAGTGGCCTGGTTTCAGCTATGCTTATGAACGTTGAAAGCGAGAATTTCATCATTGCTTGCGGCTGGGGTTGGCATCGTCCCCCACTCCTCCTGATGTCGAGGGGAAATGGGCGAGATTTAGGACTGTGGCTCATGCAGCTGCAATGGCTGCTTTGGGTACGCGGTCCAGACCTCCTCAGAGACCCTGGCTGACAGAGGAGGTGTTTAAGCTGGCTGAGAAAAAGCGACAGACCCACTCTCATCGTCTACAGCATCCCACGTCAGAAAATGAGGAGGCTTACCGCAGCCTTCGCTCGGAGGTTCGGAGAGCCGTGAGGCGCTGCAAGGGTGGGTGGTGGTCGCGATTTGCTGAGGAGATGGAGTCTGCCTCAATGGCCCGCGATCACAAATCGCTCTTTAACTCCATCAAAGAGCAACCTGCAGCACCATACCTATTGCCATCCATAGGGGAAAGAACGGCGATCCAATATCTGATCCCCAGGAACAGGTTTGCAGATTTGCTGAGCGTTTCTGTGAGGTCCTGGGGAAGGGGAAATCCCTCGACATGGAAAACATCGTGGGACAAAGTGGGGATGACCCTGCCGAGGCTGCGGTGCCTCAAATATCGGAAGAAGTCGTCACCCCCTGTGAGTGGCTGGCTGAGGTGCCATCTATTGAGGAAGCACTGAAGGCGATCGAGAGCCTGAGACCAGGAAAGGCACCGGGCAGAGATGATCTCCCAAGAAAAATGCTGAGGGAGCGTGGCGTTTGTGCACAGACTACCCTACATGACATCATAACAAGAGTCTGGACCACTGGACGGTTTCCGCAGGATTGTAAGGATGCCCTGGTGGTCCCCCTCTTTAAGAAGGAGGACCGCACAGACTGTAACAACTACAGGGGGCATCTCACTCTTCAAGAATTATTATTCAATATCGCCTTGCTAGGCACGCTGACGAGGGGCTTGCGGAGCCCCAATGCGGTTTCAGAAAAGGGTGGTCCTGTACAGATGCCATATCTTCTGTCTATCTGCTACAGCAGAGGTGTAGGGAATTCCAACAAGACCTACATCTCTGCTTTATTGACTTGGTCAAGGACGATACCATCAGTAGGTCTGAGCTCTGGGTTTTTCGTGCTTTCGGAGTCCCTGACCCTCTGCTCACGATCATTAAGGACCTTCATGATGGTGAGCGGGCCCAGGTAAACTACGTGGCCAGGAGTCGGAGCCATTCCCTGTACACCTTGTGGTGCGACAGGGATGTCCTCTGGCTCCCACATTATTTAACACATATTTCGACCACGTAGTTCGTGAAGCCTTCCATAGCTGTACCGGAGGAATTTCTATCTGGTACAGATAGAATGGGAGGCTGATCGATGCCCGGGTGCGATCAAGGGATGGCTCCCTATTGCTCAACCATGTTATGTATGCCGATGATCTGGTAATTGCTGCTCACTCAGAGGAGGAGTTGGAGGCGCTGCTACTGAACCTGGAGCTTGCCACTAAGAGGTGGGCCTTACCATCAGCCCCATCAAAACTAAGCACCTGCCTGGGTATTTTGTACCATCGGACACTCCACCCCCACAACTCCCAATTGGTGACGGGGCAGTTGTGGAGAGAGTGGAGAGTTTCCCATGACCAGTTGTGAAACACTGTGTGGAAGCTACCTGGTCTGTCATTCCGCGCAAAGCTTCAGGTCTTCTCGGCCACAGTCATTATCTCCCTTCTCTACGCTTGCGAAACGTGGACCCCCCTAATGGAACATCTTCGCCGGATAGAAACATGTAGGCTGGCCTGCCTACGATCTATCCTGGGTTTAACCAGGCTGGATTGTGTGAGGGGCTCACAAATCCTTGAAAGATGTGGACAAAGTTCCATCGGTGAGCTCCTCCGGCAGGCAAGGCTGCTTTGGCTTGGTAATGTAGCCCGCATGCCCAGCCACCGCATGCCTAAACAGCTTTTGTTTGGCCGGATTGAGGGCGCTAAACGGGCGCGGCAGGGGCTAGAGAAGAGATGGAGTGATGTGGTACAGGAGGACGTGGAGCTGAGTGGACTTGCCGATGACTGGTACCAGCGGTGTCAAGATCGGACTCTGTGGAGGAGGCTCGTGAAGGACGCTACTGGGCAGTTGGAGACAGTCGCCCTCTAACAACAACGGAGGGTGGAGGAGCGACGCTCACAACAACGAGCGGAGCACCGGGTAGATAAAATCACAGCAAGTTGGCACAGTAGGGGGCACAGGTGGTGCATCAGCCAGTCATCTCAGTCAGTCGACCCGTGGCACCTGGGTCTGTCCCATGACCTCCTGCAAGCGGGCGTTCGACATTTCACGTGGTCTCAACGTGCACATAGCCTGGCACAAGCGTCGTAGTGACGTCACCGCCACTTAGTGGCGAATGGCGGTTGTTGATGGTGATGATGGTGATGATGATAATGATGATGGCGATGACGACGACTCCGTCTTCGTTGACCAGTGTGTCGACCGACGCGACTCTCCCTCCCCACCGGCTCGACTCACCGCTCCGTGCTGGCTCGCCAGCTCCGTCAGCGTCACGTGCGGCTGCTCCCCCAGCGAGAGGAGGTTCCCGACCAAGGGCAGCGCCCGGGGTCCCGGCGGGAACCCCTCGGGAAGGCGCCGGGGTCCCCTCCACAATCGCAGCGCCACGAGCAGCAGCAACAGCAGCAGCAGCAGGGCCACGGAGAGCGCGGAGAGCCCCAGGGACGAGGGGGGCGAGGCCGCAGCGGGGAGACGCGCGGGGGCCGGACACGACTGGCCGGGGCCCTCCGCGAGATGGCACGCCATGGTTGTGCGTGCGTGTGTGTGGCTCTCTGTGTGTGTGGCTCTCTGTGTGTGTCTCTGTGTGTGTGTGTGGATCTCTGCGTGCGTGTGTGTGGCTCTCTGTGTGTGTGGCTATGTGTGTGTGTGGCTCTGTGTGTGTGTGGATCTCTGCGTGCGTGTGTGTGGCTCTCTGTGTGTATCTCTGTGTGTATGTGCCTCTCTCCGTGTGTGTGGCTCTGCGCGTGTGGGTGGCTATCCGTGCGAGTGTAGTTGGTTGTCCGTGTAGGTCAAAGCGTGGGTGTCAGTGTCTGCGTGTGTGGTTGGCTATCTGTGTGTGTTCGCGACTATGCGTGAGTGTGTGTGCGGTTTGATATGTGTGCGCGTGTCGGTGTGTGGGTCAAAGTGTGTGTTTGTCAATGTGTTTGGGTCAAAAATGCGTGTCTGTTTTGTTGGTGTGTATTCGTCTGTGTTGCTGATGCACCAGTGTGTGTATTTGCGTAGTTCTGTGTGTGTTAGTGTTTGGCTATATTACAGTGTGCGTCGGCTCTTCGTGCGTGACATCGTTGGTGTATGTTGCGTTTGGGTAAGCGTGTGTGTCTGTGTGCGCATATCACTGTGCGTCTCTACGAATGCGCCTCTTGATGTCTACGCGTCTCTGTCTCGTATGCCCGAGTTAACGTTGCTCCGCAGAAGGCGTGCGATCTGTTAGAGTTGTGGGGCGAGCAGGAGAGGGGGGGGTGGAGGGGGGTTAATTTGCGGTCTCACGGATCATATCCCTCCCTCCCGCGGCGTCCCCCCCCCCCCCATTGTCACTCTCCAACCGCCGGAGCGCACTGCACGCACAGGAACTGTTACGCATTTGTCCGAAGAGCCAAATGGGGTGGGATAATGTCCGTATGTATGTTGGACTTCTTTCGCACCGTACGTAGCCAAACCGTGATAATTGGAGGTGTGGGGAAGGACAGCAAGATATTGTCTGATTGGCACGGAGAGGGTGGAGAGATGCGGGGAGAGAGACACCCGTGTCTATGCAGACACGTGTTCAACAACGGACCACCACCACCACCACAATCCCCGATGTTCCCACTAAGCATCACCACCACCACCTCTCTGATCACAAACTCCGCCACGACCATCACCCCCTTGCTCTCACCCCTACAGCCAACCCACGACCACGATCCCCTTACCACCACCACAAACCTCGAACACCACCCATATTATCACTCAATACGATTCTCATCAACCTACCACGACCACCAACCCTTGTAACCACCACCACGACCACCACCCCCTTATAACCACCACGATTGCGCAACAACGTTTCAGCCGGTCATGCCCCCCCCCCCCGTTCATCCGCCCCCTCAGCTCCCTTGGCACGGTCACCTCGCGTGCGGCGGGAGCGTCAGACCGCGCGAGACGAGTTCGAGGGTTAATCCCATTGTTTGGTCTTCATAAATAGATCGGCGTTTCACTCAATAGGCCCCAATCACGTCGCACGCTAAGATAAGAGCCCTTAACGGCTATACGACACACGCGCGCACAAAGACAAAGATCCCCCGTGTAGCCTTAACAGACTATTGGGGTAAGTGCTGCTTACGAGGTGCACACCATGAAGGCTGGCACGGCACACGAGAGGGTAGGTGGCCAGCACCACGCCCGACCACCTTTGTCTCCCCAATGGCGATGTTTTTACACACCGCACCAGGTACTCATCTGAGGTTGAGTCGACCTAGGGGAGGCCCAGGACCGGTTTAGATAATCGTCACTGATGTTGGCTGTGAGCGGGAATCGGACACGGGTTGCCGGGTTCGCTCACCGTTGCACTACCTACCGCTCCCCTCCAACACACACACACACACACATGACACACACAAGCACGCGCACACACAAGCATACACACACGTGCACACTCACACACACGCGCAGGCACGCGCTAACTGTTGCTTTCCCGCTCCCCACGCGCACACACGCACGCACACACACGCACGCACACACTCACACACACGTGCACACTCACACACGTACACACACGCACAGGCACGCACACGCTCACAGGCACACACACGCACACACGCACACACGCACACACGCACACACGCACACACGCGCACAGGCACGCGAGACCACCAAGGCCATTGCCGTGTGGGTCTGAGTGGCGACGTTGGGGGGGGGCTACGATACCGCACTGGAAGCGATTGCCACTTTGCGGGGGTCCAGTCGTCGTGGGGGTCCATTATGAATATTCTTTAGGGTGGCAGCGTTCAGATTGACACCCCCCCTCAAGCCGTGGGAGGATCGGCTGCCCCCCAGGTCCCCATCACGCTCCCATGATCGATCCACTGCTGGGTCAATGTGGCGCCACGGTGGCTATGAGATGTTCACTCTCTGGCCTGGAGTACAGGAGCTCGTGGGTTCGGGCTCGACCTTGACGCGTGGATTTTTGTTCCGGATCTTCCGGTTTTTCTCTCCACATTTAGAAACGCGCGTTGAGAGTATTTGGTTGCAACACATTTCCACGTGATGAGCCACTCTGTTGACCTATCATGTGTGGTCAGGTCGCTTATAAAAAAGACCTATAGAGCTTCGTGAGCCTTATCTGGTAAAATAAAATAAAATGTTTAGTTTGGAGAATGTCTCCCCTCACTGTCACTTATGTTGATATAAAAGTTCAGATATAAAAGTTCAGAGGTGTTGTAAAAGTGTAGGGGTGTTGCGCTGCTGATATCACTCACCAGTGATGTTAGCCGTGGCCAGGAATCGAGCTCAGGTGGCCGGGTTCCACTGCATCACCGCTGCATCCCATTTGGCCTCGAGTCTTGACGTGAGCAGGGGGGCATGGAGTCGGCAGCACGGTGTGCTGGGGAGGGAGGGCGAGAGGGAGTTCCAGACACTGGGGCCAGCAGAGGGGGATGAGCAACCTCCTACCGGGCGGAGGTTGACCGGAGCGGAGAGATGAGAGGGGAGATGTAGGCGAGTGGCAGGAGGAGGGGAGTAGAGTGAGATGAGACGTCGCAGGGTACATGGAGGGAGGCTGAGTGAGACCAGAGGGGAGAGGAGGTTGAGTGAGAGGGGAGGGGGAGAGGCAAGAGCGATTGGAGAGGGGGGCAGAGATGAGACGAGAGGGGAGAGACGTGAGAGTGCGTGGAGAGGATCGACAGTTCGGATGACCTGGGTGAGGGGTAAGTCTGTACCAGGATGGGCTATTCGAAGCGACGCTGTACACTGGAAGCGCGGCTCACTCATCGCGCAATCAGAGACGCGGGTTGCGAGAGGATGAGTGGAACGCGTGGAGTGGAGCGACCCCTACAGTCGGGAGGGCAGCGTGAACCCTCAACTATGTCAGCCCCACTGAGACTCATTGTTTCACAACGCAAGATTCACAACACCCATTGCTATAACACAGTCATAGCCACATTTACGTCTTCCCCGTTTTACGTCGTTTCGCAAATATACGTCGTCCCGCTATTAACACGGCTCTCTGATTTGCGTCGCTTCAACCCACACTTGCGTCGCTAACACCATCGTCCGTCCCGTGTCGTGTCCGTCGCCCCCGCCTGCCCTGCAACAAGGGCTCTCGTTGCAGGCTCTGTCCACCAGGGGCCGAGTGAGGATCACAATGACAACCAAACTCCCCCCGCGCCGGAGTTCACCGTGGACGGGGAGGTGAATGGCTCCCGTTTGGTTTAACACGCAGGAGGCTTCACGACCAATATCATCCATAATACGGGGGGGGGGGGGGTTTGAGGGGGTTAGATGCAAACTCCACCTAACCCAACAACCCCACCCCCCCTGTATTATGGTCACCTCCCGTTTATGGATATTTTACTCGGATGCGGCCTAAACGATAAACTAACAGGCAGCGTTTACCGAAAGGGAACGCACACTGATGCCTGTCCGAATGCAGATTCGCATCATCGCCCCGCACATAAATCCTCTTTCATCAAGACGCGCATACATCGGGATAAAACAGTGTCAGATGGTGCAAGTCTGAGGAGCGAGTTTAAACATGTAAAAGAAGCTATAGGATTAAATGGCTACAATGATGCGCGAATTAACAGAGCATTGAATGTAAAAACCAAGACCGACCAGAAATAATGGTGAAAACGATCATGTTATTAAAACAATGAAACACCATGCATTGCGGGAGTAACTGACACACTTGCTAGAGTTTTGAAAAAAACTAAAAATCAGAGTAAGATTTGGAACGGTAAAAAAAAACTTAAACAGTATCTTTAAATAAAGGTGAATTCCCAACGTTATCTACAGGTGTGTATGGGATTATTTGCTGGTGTTTTAAATGCTACGTTGAACAGACGAGATGTAACATTGGTGGGAGACTAAAGTAGCACAAAATATTAAATACTCACAAACACAACTGTCGGCAGTAGCAGAACATGCGTGCCAACAAGGACATTCAAATGATTTTGATGACGTTTAGGTGTTGTGTTAAACGAATTATTACTGGCCGAGTCTAATTCGATAATAGAAGTGGCCAAGCAATTCGGGGACTCTCCTCCTATAAACTATCGTCCGTCGCGCAAAATCCGGACAAACTTCGCAGTGAGCATGGGCCTTGCCAACACTGTGCAGTCGACTGCAGCAGCAACGTTCCATCTCGGTACAATTCAATTCCTGTTGCCACCCGAACGCAGACGCCGATACTCAAAATGTACCAGGTCAAACCTGGACAGGTGGCAACCCTTCCGTCATCGCGAGCGAAGACCAGGAAATTCGAGAAGAATCTCAGTCGCTAGCCTCCCTACCTCTCTCCGTCTCTTCGACACGCACACACCAGAAGGCAACGTACGCATTGGCAACAGCGGACACTTTTCGGAAGCGCCTGCCACTCCGATTAAATATTTCCGCGTTCTTTCTCTGCTGCCTGAGAGGTGGCTTTAATGAACATCACAGGCAAGCGCACACGCCCCACACCCCACCCACCGCTGCTTTGAGCGCGGAGCGAACGGCACCCTCGGAACATCAACGGTGACGCGAATCCTTCGCCGCGGCTCAGCGGGCGGAGAGAGCGAGCGACGCAGGCCCTGGTCCTCCTCCCATGTCACCGGGCGCCGTTGGGTGGCAGCTGCTGCACGTGGTGGCGTGCGATCCGGCACCACGGTGGCTTAGGCCGTCGATCCCTCCGCCGCGCAAGTTGAGGACCGATTGTTCCGTCTCGTCGATCCGTTCGACCAACAACACTGCGGGTCGAAACACGGCTCATACGCTCTCCGAGGCTGTATTAACCAGGGCGGACGCCGGGCTCGAACCTCTGCAACGAGCGGTGAACGCGCTACCGCTGGGCCACGTCCATCGCGCCTCCGATGAGCACGTTTGGCTACGTACTGTACGAAAGAAATTCAACTGACGTACATACTCGTTATCTTCCCCCTTACCCTCCCAATATAACTCTTCATGCCTCCTGCACGTGGTCCCCACCTGGGTGGGTCAGCGAGCCCAATCCTCCCCTCCCCCTTCACGGGGCCCTTGTCGCGCCGACATCGGCTCGTTGTCATGCGGTGTTTCTGTTGCCCCTCCGCTCTGCGATCGTCGTTTCGTTGAGCTGTAAGTAGCAAGCACACAACACATCGCCCCTGCTGGACGCACTCCCGAGACGCATCCCGTCCCAGGACCGACACCACGCACGTGGCACGGGGCACTCGTCCGTGCGGGGCGCGGAATCGAACGGGGGGTGGGTGGTGGGGGTCTGCCGACGGTGCGGTGTGGCGCAGCGGCGCCAGGACTTAATGAACCCTTCCCCATTCCGATGACGCACGCGTAACGTCTTAGGATTTGGAAGTAAAAATGTAGGTGAGAAATAACTTCATCCACGAGGCCACGCTCGGGAGGACGTCTGGCACAGTTTGGCAACCAGACGTCGCGTGTGCCCGTGTCACGGTCACCTGATGATTGCCGGTGGTTACCTCCGGCGAAACGTTGCACAACATTGTCAACTTTTTTCGCTCGATTTTCAACTTGACGGGCGTTTTTGTTTACGGGAAACCCGAAACAATTGGGGTGCTTGCATGTGTTTGCCTGTGTCAGGTGAGTGGAGGGCACACGGGTTCCAAATCGGGTCGGCATTATACCCACACGATCTAACGATAAAGAAACCGATTGCGTGCTGTGTAATGTCCGTTGGGAAAGCCCACGTGTGAACACGAATCTGTTCTAATAATGGAAACATAATCTCCAAATTACTTGTTTGGGTAAAAGCACACGGGCAAAATCACATCCGCTGCTGCTATGTTGGGACTGTTTTGCCACTGGGGGTCCCCTAGGCTAAACTGCCGCAGGGCGTGGCAATGGCAGAGATGAGAGGCGATGTGAAGTGCCGTTAAGATGCCGGGGCATTGTAAGCAAGCGCCCCACAAAGCGGTCACCAATGACTGCACAAGCACAATCGTCACGGAATGTATGCTGAACTTATTTCGCACCGTACATAACCAACTGTGCCAATCGGAGGTGTGAAATTCGATTTAACGCTTAATTTGGCTAAATTCCAGCTCGCCGACTCGTCACCGACTCGCCGGCTGGCATCAAGCGGCCAGGAGACGATGCGAGGCGTGATGCTGAGTGAGCAGCACCACGGACGTGGGGGATGGGGGGGGCTGGAGCGGGGTGGGGGGGGGGTTACGCTGCACTACGAACTCAGTCACCCGTGACGATTATCTGAACCGGTCCTGGGCCTCACCTAGGTCGACTCAGCTTAAAGTGAGTGCCTGGTGCGGTGTGTAAACATCGCTACTCGGCAGACAAAGGCGGCCGGGCGTGGCGCTGGGCACCGACCCCCTCGTGTGCCGTACCGGCCTTTATAGGTGCTCCGCGTGAACTGCACTTGTCCCAACAGTCTGTTGAAGGCTATACGGGGGATCTTTTGTCTTTGGTGGGGGAGGGTGCCTCGCCCACACGCTCACCCGTATCGGGCAGCTTGACTCCCGAACAAGACAACTCGTCTTTGGACCCGGATCAGCCAGCCCGATCGTCACACGCTGCCCATGCCACTGTCATCGTTTTAGCAACAAACAACAACCACGTGCCGTGTCTCGTTGATATGTACGTCAGCATTTATTTTGTCAATTGTGATCTTTTTTAAAGCCGAAAATCCAAAGTCCCACTCGAAGCGAGCTCTGTGGCCAGCACCACTCCCGACCGCCTTTGTCTCCCAAGTGGCGATGTTTACACACGCACCAGGTACTCACTTGGGGCTGAGTCGACCTAGGGGAGGCCCAGTACCAGATCCAATAATCGTCACCGGTGTTGGCCGTGAGCGGCAAACGAACTCGGATCGCCGGGTTCGTAGCGTGGCGCGCTAACCGCTACACCACCGCTCCCCACTATGACTGCACACGCAGACACACAAACAAACGGGTCGTCATATCTCGTTCGTGTTTTAAATGCTGCTATTTAATTCTGGCTCTGAGAACACAACACGTGTATTTGCTTTGATCGGCACGCGATGGAACCCCGTGCGCGTGGCACGTCACAATATGTGACGTGTACTCCGCAGTGGTAAACAAGGAGTTGACCGGAGCGAGTTCAGGGTTCGGGAGTAGTTCTGCGACGTCATTTACCCCCCCCCACCCCGTGGTCTTTCTCTGGAAAAACTCGATGAGCGCTTCGCTCTGAGATCCGCTCCATGGAAACATCGCTGCGTCGTAAGACGACGCCGGTGCGGTGGCAGATCCAAGGCGTGGCAGGCGCTGGGGGCGATAGGGAATTTTAAAGAGGGGGGGTGGGGGGTAAATTTGTCTAGAGGGTGTCCTTGTTTGTTGTCTTTGCCTCGCACCACCGATTACCACGGTGGGCTGCGGACGGTGGCGCGGAGAAGTTCAACATAATCCCGAGACGGGGTTCGGTGTTTACACCGCAGCAGCTGAAACTAAAATTGAAACTTTCGCACAGTGGCGGATCGAAGGTGAGGAGTGGATGGCTGGCGGCAATGAGGGCGATCCTCCCCCCCCCGCCACCTATTTAAAGACGAAGCTTTACATTTCGGAACGGCCCTCCGGCACCCGATGGGAAATCGCGAGATCCACCACGATAGCCGGCGTGCCCTGCTGATCCACAATGAGAATTAAATCCATTGACAAGGTCTTGTTTTGTCAATAGTTCTTTGCCATCCAATCAGGGTTTTTTTGGAAGAGTATTTCGCTTCTAGATTTGAAGCTTTCGTGACTGCAAGGATTCATACTCTTTGGTTTGTCGGTAAAGTCACCATGTAGGTAAAACAGCATCAGCAGTAGGCCATGCTTTCCCACCTGATGACGGACGCTTGTGTTGCGCCCGAAATGTCGTGATTTAATTTAGTTGTTTTCATTTATTGTATTTTATTTTATACCCACGTGACTTTACCGAAAGAACCAAAGAGTATGGATCCCTGCAGTCACGAAAACTTCAAATCTAGATTGCTTACGGGAGACGGAAATTCAAACAAGACGGTCAAATCAGCACTGCAAGAGGCAGCTTGCGTGTGACGCCGACGTAGCCGACACCTCTCACCTCGCCCCGCAGCTTTTGAAAATCCCTTGTCCCGTGAGTTCGGCGGCCGAGAGACGCGCGCCCGTCGAGAGGAGGCCGCTTGAGATGTGGAGGAGGTCGTTTAAAAATCCGTGTCGAGACGACACCGCGGAGAAACGAGTTCCACACTGGGCTCGCTGCAAACCAAAGGTTGAGGGTTCAATCTCCGGGCGCGGCAGTCGAGACAATGGAGGCTGAACTGGCGGAGCTCTGGATTGCAATTATGTACGCTGGACTGATACTCTTAGTTCTTTCGGTAAAGCCACGTAGGTAAAAAATGTAATTAAAATTAATAAAAAATAAAATAATAAAAATCACGACGTTTCGGAGGCAACACAAGTCTCCGTCATCAGGTGGGACCGTCACAGCCAGATTTGCTGCATAAAGTGAGTACGCTGGACTGCTTTACGCAGCATCCGCAGCCAACCGTGCCGATCGCAGGTGCGATGTGAATACTCGCCCACACGCTCGCCACGATACATCACCGCAGCACCCTTTGTTTCTCGGGGTGAGAACGTTCACCGCATTTTATTTTGGTGCCATCGCCGGCAAGGCCAAAACGTCCAAATTGAACGACTCGAGCAGTTGCTCGCGCTCTCATCGGTCACGCCACTTTACCGCGCCCTCCCCTTCCCCGTCTCTCTCTCTCCTCCGTGACCATTCCCTGTGGCCACAATCGCTGTCAGCATGTGTAAATCAGCATGTGTAAATCAGCATGTGTAAGTCAGCATGTATGAGTCAGCATGCGTAAGTCAGCATGTGTAAGTCAGCAAGTGTGAGTCAGCAAGTGTGAGTCAGCATGTGTAAGTCAGCATGTGTAAGTCAGCATGTGTAAGTCAGCATGTGTAAGTCAGCATGTGTGAGTCAGCATATGTAAGTCAGCATGTGTGAGTCAGCATGTGTAAGTCAGCATGTGTAAGTCAGCGTCCAGCCTGCATGGTGTCTTGGGACACAGAGAGCGCCACGGTGCGGCATTTAAATCGTTATTAATATTCATATTGTTCCACTTGTTAACACAGGAAAGCCTCACCGAGCCTCTAGACTTTTTTTTCCAGCAGGGTCCTACCACGTGTTTGCCCTTATCTTACGTAGACTTCGTTGAACCAAAGAGTATGTCACTAGATATATATTTTTTGCACTCTCATCTAGATATTTCCCAGCGAAGTGTGGAGCAGTGAGCGACGAGCATGGCGAGCGATGTCACCAGGACATTGCAACAATGGAGACACGCTACGAGGGCAAATGGAGCCCATCAATGTGTAGTGTAATAGCGCCGGCTGCTGTCCAGCAGCGGCAACTGCGGTGGACAAACAGTGGACACGCCGGTGAGCATATACACGGCTGTGTGTCGGCAGGGCGGAGGAACTGGGGTAAGGGTCATGGAAGACCCCATCTGGAAGCCCCTGGAACCTGCTAGTGGGTTCCAGAAGGGAGGCGTGGTCAGGGCGGATCCAGGCCGCGCTGGGCGCATAAAAGCAGCTGAGAGCCGGAGCTCAGCGCTGCTGGTTCTGGGAGTGGACTCGTCTCGTCGTCGCTGTCGTCTTCGCTGGATATTGCACGGCCGGAGAGTTGTTGGCTGTCTCGGTCAGCGCTGTCGGTGTCACACGGTCAGGGTTGTGTCTAGGCTAGGCTAGACGACTCGGGAGAGTGCGAGGGCGAACCTGTGAAGTGTGAAGGTGTTCATAAAGTAGGTGACTCCCGGAAACCTTCGTCTCCGAATCACTGACACGACAATTGCTTGCAGACTATTGCTGGACAGTGACAGGAGATGCTCCGTTAAATTAATACAAGAGACAAGCCAGGAAGCACTGAGTAGACACTGAATAAGGACTAAACAATGTACTTATATATTCTTGGTTCTTTCGGTAAAGTCACGTAGAAGGGAAATAATAAAATAATAAAAATAAAACGTAATAAGATAAAATTCTCACGACGTTTCGGCCACAACGCAAGTAGCCGTCCTCAGGTGAAGAACAGGGCTGTCATAAAGACAGCGTCCTAATAAATTATTATTATTATTTTATTCCCCTTCTACGTGACTTTACCGAAAGAACCAAGAATATGAATACCTGCAGTCACGAAAGCTTTAAATTGAAATATACTTATATATACATAATAGTTTTTTGCCTTTTGTTTCATAATACATTTGATTTATATAACCCTTTTTCTGATTTTTGTAAGTGTCACATGAACAGGACAGGTGACGTGTTATCATGCAAAGCAACCATAAACACATGAAAAGACCTAGGTTTAGCATTTATGAGTAAAACTCTACTATCTACACAACATACATAGACGCAAAATGTAAAAACTTAAATAGCTTGGGAACAGTAGCCAATCAGTTGTTTTCATTGTCAATGTTTGAAGTCAGCACATCAAAATTCATAACAAACAGCACATCTCATCTCTGAAGCAGACGTCGTCTTAACATTGTAGAGCAGTGTGATCGATTTACATTGAGAGAAATAAAAACTTATTGTGACCACTCTGACAGCTACAGGCTTAGTGCGGCCTGGACGCATATTACTAAGTAATACACCTTGCAATTGCATTCCATGTAAAGCCAACATATGCTAATCAACTGTGATTAGCAATCTTCTACTGTTTTACAATTACAATAACGGGGCCCCGCCCCCCCACTCGGCTCCACCATGAGTTCGATTCCCGGACTAACGATAACGATGGTGGCTTACAGTGACGTCAGAGCCAACCCAGGCCCCCGCAACAGCTGGCCAGCGTGGTGAAATATGGTCAAACAACTCAACCCCCCCCCCCTCCCCCCGCCCCCACTCCCAGCTGTCGTTATAGTCGGTGGCAAGCGCTCCTCACCATCGTTATCTACGCAGCAATGGTCGATCCACTGCTGGATGAAAGTATCTTCAAACAAATATATAATCAGACAATTTGCCTCCCAACTTCCCATCGCTGTCCCTTCGCTTCGATTAGCACGGTTGGATACGTACGATGCGCGACAAGTTCAACACGCATTCACTTAAAACTGTTCTTAACACGTTCCATCAGCCGCGCTTCCTCGTGGGGGAGTGAATTGTCTTCAGCAGCATTGGTTTAACAGAAAGGAAACTTTGGCGCCGGTTTTCGACTTTCAGTGTCTCATCGAGAGAGGCAAATCGTTGTTCATGTCGTGGCTCGTGGACACGAGGAGGCGATAATAGTCGTCGTTCGAGAGTCAATAGTGCGGCGGTCTTGCCGTGTCCCCTCTCGCCCCAACCCGCCCCGTCGTGTCTCAGCCCTGGGGTCAGGAGGTCAGGGCCCGTGCCTGTGGTCAGTATTTCGTGTTCCGTTTGGACACAGATTGTCTGTGACGCTGCTGCGTTGGCGGTGCCGCGCGGGCACCAGCAATAGCAGCACAACATCCACACAGTCGACAAGAATAGCGCCCTCAAAGTGGAGTATATGCATGTATATATTGAAGGCGACGTTTCGGGCAATGGCTCTTCTCCATAGCAGAGACGAGTGTGTTTTTGGGTGTTTTTCTGAAGCAGGGGTGGGGGCGGGCGGTGGGGAGTGGTGGGGCGGGGGGTATGGATAAGGAATGGAAGGCGCGTCATCAGTCATCGATTAAAATCGATTATTGATAATGGATGATGCTGATGATCGTTTGATGATTGCATAGAAAATTAATGTATAAAGTGATTGATTTAATGATAATGAAGATGATAATTGGCCATGATGCTTGCTACACTCTGGAAATCCTCGCAGAGACTCAGGACCCCTATTCAGGCGGGTCCTGCCAAGTTCAAGTTCAAGTTAACTTATAAGGTATAGCCCTGTGAGCCATTCGGCTCTTGAATCGGGTGTAACCGCAATAAACAAAAAACAAAAACATGAACAAGAAAACATCTTAAAGTGACTATGTGCAAACAGAAAATCCAAGAAAAGACGGCAAAATATTGCAGAAAAAGCACCGTACACCAACGATGTGTGCAAAAATACCAGTGGGATGCAAGTCAAACAACAACAACAACAACCACAATACAACTTAGATTAAGTGTTCTCACGTCGACGATTGTTCATCATCCCAGCTACGTAATTTGTGGGTTGCGTTTTAAATTTGGACAGTCACACAAACAGAGGTCATCACCGAGGACGACTCCCCGCACACAATCTCATACTCTTGCCAAATGCGCCACGGGATCTGTAACGTCCACTGTGAGCGAATGGCGCGTACTGCTTTATTTTTACGGTTATTACACCACCGCAGTATTAATCGGGGTGGCCGCTGGGATCTAACCGCGAACCTTCGCGACAACGAGTGACGAACGCGTCCCATTCACATCAGCGATGGATGATGACGACGGTGGCTAATGAATGACGCTGATTATGATGATGATTGAATGAGGATCATAATTGGCAATGGTTGCTGATTCAATGATGACTGATGAATGACACTGAACGATGTTGATCGCATGAGGATGATGCTGAGTTATTGATAAATAATTACGATGATTGTAAATGTTGTGGATTTGCTGTCTAACACACCGGTATGCTGTACTAGTAACGAATTGGCATGTTCTGTTTACGTGACAACCCTTACTAATTGGCTGTGTCGGGTGGTGGAGGGTTTAATGACACATTTATATTATGTATGATGATCACGATTGAATGAATAAGAATGATTAATGATTATGATGATGACAATGGAATTAAGTATTTGATGGTTACTATGACTGTTGATTCATGACGATTTTATTAATAAAAATAGTTCATCGGTCAATATCGCTTGCGGCGGATGTAAACGGCACATATATATAATGGCACATACACGAACAATGATCATGACTGATTGATTTATCGGCTCCTCGTTGTATGCATGTTTGTTGAACTTCTTTGGCACTGCACGTGCCCAACTGCGCAAATCGGAGGTGCGGGGAAAGGACATCAAACTTGACACAAGATGCAGTTCTAAAGAAATAAGTTGTCAATATAGATGATTTATAAGTGCGTAACTCCAGTGGCCACCGAATATCGGAAGGAAGAGCGTTCCAGACGGCCGCAGCAGCGCATCTCTGCCACCCCGGTACCTCGCTCACCGATCCTCGGCACGCGACAAACAGAACTCGCGACACACGAAGGTCCAAAGATTGGACACAAAATTCCTAACCCCCAACCCCTGCCTCTGATCCCTCCCTCCCTCGCTCCCTCCCCCGCCCCTCCCCAACCCCGCCTTAATACAAGAGCCACATCGCTCACGTGGGCGCTCCGAGAGCGAACGACACACAGGAGCGAGTCGAGCCGCTGATGAGACGATAAAGACCGGACAGGCAGCAACAGCGACGGGGCCAGGTGAGCCGAGAAGGGAGGTGAGCCTCACCGGGTGAGCGGTGAGCCGAGGGCACAGTAAGTGCGATGTGAGATATGTTGGGGGGGGGGGGAGGGGGGGTGAGAAGTGAGGTGATGGGTGAGAGTGTGAGCTGAGAGTTGTGAGATGAGAGTTGTGAGGTGAGGGGCGAATGGTAAAGTGCGAAGTGGGAGGGGAAGTGAGATGCGAGATAAGCGGTCAGGTGGCGAGATGTTAGCTACCTCGCCTGGTATAGAGGAGCTTCGAGGTTTAATCCCGACCCTGACACCTGCGTATTTGGAGTTTGGATGTCTCTCTCTCCGTGGTCGCGTGGATTTTCCTCCAGGTTCTCATCTAGCAGCGGATAGACAATGGCTCATGACGATTACGCAGCATGTATTGCGCACGGTATATATATATGCACTTGCGTATGATGCGTCCATCAGTATGTGCGTGCGTGCGTCTATTGTGTTGTTGTGTTCTCTCATCGCAAGTCGTGCACCGAGCCTGGCACCACCACGATCGTGTATATTGTTGGTATAGCGGCCCCCCAATTAAGACCACAATGTCCTGTACCCCCCCCCCCCCACCAACTAGACTCACTCATCACACTTGGTGACGAAATGTTAGCTATTGCCCAGTGGGCCTTAACTGGTTAAAATACAAATCAAATATCGTTGAATTGAAGTTTGTATCGGCGCGCGCGATTATTCACTCCGTGGCTCCGTGGCCTGCCGTGGCCTGCCGCTCCATCGCCAGCCTCGAGCAGCGGCCACCCTCGGCCCCCTTGTGGCCATGCCACTCGCCTTGTGTCATCGTCCGACGATTTCAAACCACCCCGCTCTCCGAGCTTTCGAAGATCAAAACTAAAACAAGAAAAGCAAAGGGCATTTGACCGTTCTTGGAAAGTCGCTGTTAGATTTGGAAGGGGGCCGCCTACCCCGCCCCCCCCCATGCGCCCGCTATTGCGTGGAAGGCACGGGTTGACCAACAGACGGAAGAAACCACAGCAGGACACAACGGGGCATTGGTGGCAGCTGCCGCACTTCCACTGCTGCTGGAGTTGATCGCAAATCTGGGAGTGATATCGCCCGGCCCAATATCGCCACTAGGCTGCACGCAAAAAAACAAAGACCCCCCCCCCGTATCGCCTGTGAACAGACGGCCGGGGCCAGTGCTGCTGGCGAGTAGCACCGATGAAGGCACGGCACAATATAGGGTGGGTGGCCAGCATCACGCCCGGCCGCATTTGTCTCCCTCGTGGCGAGATTTACACATCGTACTCATTTAAGGCTCAGTCAACCTTAGGGGAGGCCCATGACCAGTTCAGATAATCGTCACGGGTGTTGGCCGTGAGCAGGAAACGAACTCGGGTCGCCGGGTTCGTATTGCGACGCGCTAACCGCTGTGCCACCGCTCCCCACTGCTGGCTCCACACTCACACACTGACACACACTCACAGACACACTGACACACACACACACTGACACACACACAGACACATGTCCCTCTCGTACATTCCACGCGCGGGCTCGACCTTGACCGAGTGTTGTAGCGAGTCGCCGCTCGCGTGTTTACACGGAGGGACTTCTCCTGCACGGCATCCATGCCACAGGCTGCGCGACCTCGTCCGGATGGAATGAATGGGGAGTGTCTGACTATTCCGCAAACGCGCACGTGTTTGCTTAACAGATTAAATTCGCTGATGTTTCAAGGCCGATGGTATCAAGGTGCGACGTTTTATATCTGCACCTCCGCGGGAATGAGCGTGCGTGCCTGTTGTGTCGAACGTCTCTGACGGGTGCGTTTATGGTATCATTTCTTTTTTTATGCCTTTTTTTTCAATATCGCGTAAACGTTCGTCCCGAACCTTGGGCACGAATCGAGAGCCAACGTCAACAGACGGGGGGGGGGGGTCGTAAAAGGGATCGTGAATGCGGTGGCGATGGTGGCATCTTCTTCACCACTCGGCTACTACAAACAAACAGGTTGTAAATACCGGAGCAATGAACAGACACCCGACTACCGAAGCAGAGGACACCAGGGCGGGGGAAGGCATCGCTCTCCACGCAGAGCACTGCCGCCCTTCGTGCCGCGGAAGCTGATATCACAGAGCTACCTCTGAGATCCTTTCTTCCAGTGACGTCTGAAAACCCAGATATTGGTCCTTAATTTATATTTATATTTACCAGAGAAAATACGTTGAATGTCGGAATTTGGTTATTTGATTGAGTGAATGAGTGAGTGGTTCGTTGATTGGGTGAGTGAGTGGGTGGCTGAGTCAGTGAGCGGGTGAGTGGGTTAGTGAGCGGGTGGGTGAGTGAGTGGGTGGGTTAGTGAGTGGGTGGGTGAGTGAGCGGGTGGGTGGGTGAGTGAGCGCGTGGGTGAGTGAGCGGGTGGGTGAGTGAGCGGATGGGTTAGTGAGTGGGTGGGTGAGTGAGTGGGTGGGTGAGTGATCGGGTGGGTGAGTGAGTGGGTGGGTGAGTGATCGGGTGGGTGAGTGAGTGGGTGGGTGAGTGATCGGGTGGGTGAGTGAGCAGGTGGTTGAGTGAGGGGGTGGGTGAGTGAGCGGGTGGGTTAGTGAGTGGGTGGGTGAGTGAGTGGGTGGGTGAGTGATCGGGTGGGTGAGTGAGTGGGTGGGTGAGTGAGTGATAAGTCCCACTATGAGAAGCACGACTGAGTGTCCACGTGCAGGGGTGGATCTGGCTGTTTCGAGGATCAGGCTCCTCGGCCATCAACAAATGCACCTCGACACACGTAGATGGAACAGTCGTCATCACCACCATCACAATCTAACGAGGTGGACAGTGGCGATGAAGATCGCACACCGCTCCTCTTACCTTGGCGAGTGAAGGGCCCGCGTGGTGGAACTCGCAGGGAGGGAGGGTGTGGAGGTCGCATTGTTTGCTGCATGCAAATCCTCAGCTTAGCCATTGCCGTTTGTAATTAAGACCTTAATCTGTAATAATTTCGTATGAATGTAATCATTGTGTTGCTACACATTCCTGCAGAGTAGAAACAACATGTAATAATGATCACTGTAGTCCTTGTAATCAGTTCAATGTACGTGCTTTGAAAAGGGGCCATTGCCCGATTCGTCGCCTATTAAATAATTGCTCATGTTAAGGTCACACACACGCACACGCACACACGCAGTGTCGCGAATGAAGGCGTTGAGTTGTTGGTGTTGAGTGTGCGCGTGTGCACCATTCCCCACGCAGCGGTGCTCAGAATGAAGCCCTCCTCATTTGAGACCCATTCATCATTCCTCCTCCTCCTCCTCGAAGTCACCGCTGCAACCATTATCTGTACTCTTAGTTCTTTCGGTAAAGTCACGTAAATAAAAATTAATAAAATAAAAAATAAAAAATGACGACGTTTCGGAAGCAACACAAGCCTCCGTCTTCAGGTGAAACTGTCACAGCAAAAAATCTGTATCAAGTGTGACAATTTCACCTGAAGACGGAGGCTTGTGTTGCGTCCGAAACGTCGTGATTTTATTGTTTTAAATTTTTATTAATTTTTATTTAATTTTTTACCTACGTGACTTTACCGAAAGAACTAAGAGTATGAATCCTTGCAGTCATGAAAGCTTCAAATCTAGAACCATTAACTGTCTCAGAAACATCGTCAGCAGGCGGATGCGCGCATCTACGTCACACATTGGAAATTAGAGCCACGATCGTGTCGCTCTAATTTTACCGGGAAGGAGATTGTGACTCTTTGGGTAGCAGTAGATTCGTGAATTTAGTATTTTTGTTCGAATATTTTAGTAATTTGTGAAATCATATAGATTGCCCTCTAATTATTAGGGTCTTCTTCTGAGCCATTTATATATGTACTGGAGGAATAAAATATGCTTTCCACCAGGGGAAATGTACCTTCGGTGAGAGCTCGCAAATGCGTGTGAGAGGTTTACGAATGAGATTTACCCACAGCCACAACTGCAAATGCATGCAGACAACTGCTTCCGCGGATGACGATGTCGTAATTGATGCCAACTCGTGTAATACGTCCCATTCAGATATGGGATTGCAGGAGACGTATGGACGATGACTTCTCACTTACACGTCGTTAGGGTTGGGGTGTGAAGAGGAAGGAGTGAGTGGTGTGAACAGCGGTGGTGTATTCGGAGATATTTCACTCTGACTTGTTCTGTCAAAGATGTGCCCTGCTGATCCACAATGAGAATGAAATCCATTGACAAGGTCTTGTTTTGTCATCCCATCAGGGTTTTTTTGGAAGAGTATTTCGCTTCTAGATTTGAAGCTTTCGTGACTGCAAGGATTCATACTCTTAGGTTTGTCGGTAAAGTCACCATGTAGGTAAAACAGCATCAGCAGTAGGCCATGCTTTCCCACCTGATGACGGACGCTTGTGTTGCGCCCAAAACTTCGTGATTTAATTTAGTTGTTTTCATTTATTGTATTACATTTTTGACCTACGTGACTTTACCGAAAAAAACAAAGAGTAGTACTTAGCTTCCCTTTAGTGTTCAACCGAGTTGAACGTTTTGTAGACAAGTCTTGTGGTTTTTGTGAATTTAGCAAAGTTTGGTGGTAAGAAAATGTTGCATTTTTTCCTTAGCGAGTACGCATACATGTCTTATTGTTCTGTAGCTAATCCAATCAGGGAGATTTTATTCCAGGCTATATCTAGAGCTTTCGTTCATTCAGGAATGTTCGATTAAAACCAACGTGGACTATCATCCTTTAATCTGAACTATTTTAAGTGGCATATTTGTCAATTATTTTTTGGAATTGGCTCTTAAATATGTCCAGGCACTTTCAAAAACTGGGATTTTTCTCGCCGTATCCCAGTCAGAATGGAGAGCGTCGTGTTTAGATGCTTGAAGGTCTAAATGTTTTAAAGACCGTTTTATGATAATGTTATGAGTTTATTTTACTTATGTTTGGACGCCGAATGCCAAATATAATGGCACGATCACTGAGATGATTACCGACGACTCCCACTTTTGAAGATGTACTGGGTAGATGTGTTAGTATAGGACATCAAGTATGGACAAACGATCCGAGTTGTTTATATTGGGTCTCGTGGTTGAAGCAACTCAATTGATGTAGATTGTACGCGTTTGCAAAGTCGAATGCATCATGTGGTACGTTTAGCCAATTATAATTCAGGTCACCTCTGATTAATAATTCACCTTTTGGAATGGGTAACGTAATTTTATCCGGGGATTAATTAGAAATGTACTATTTTGTGGTCGATAGCAACACATCAAAGTAAAATGTCGGTTACCTGGCGAATAAATCATGAGTGTGATATATTCAAATGAACCCGGGTCGGATACAGTAGTTAGTTGTATGCAAGGTAGGTTATTTTTCACATGTCCTGCCACACCTCCTCCTCCTCTTCATGATATCCTTCATTTTCCCCGAGGCTATGAGTTATATGCGAGGTGAGCCATGTTTCAGACAGCCAATTCAATTTTTATTATTTAAATTTAGCTGTGAGGTCTCTCATGTTGACCTGGACAATGCCAAGACCACGTCTGTCTGAGTTAAAGGTGAGTGATGCAGAAGATGTGGCAGTAATGGAGCCAGGATTGGTTTTAACACCTGACCAAATCAACAATATTAATATGAATAGTTTTAAAATGTATTTATAATAGTGCTGTCCTAAACGTAGTGAGGCGTGGCTATGAGTATTTTTTAAGCTTTGAAGCGAACAATATGAAATTGTAGAATTCTGTAGATTGGAGGAAGAGAATGCACAGAATACGGGAAGTGCAATTATTTGAGAAATTATGGGAGGTGGGGGGGGGGAAGGAGGGTGTTGTGTGCGATGGATGAGGTGACTGAGTGAGCTGGATGGGCCGAGTGACAATGGGTAAAAACAATAGAACAGAGTTAGTGGGTGGCAGCAGGAGCGTGAGTCCGCTCCACACACACCAGCAGGAGGAGCCCATCTTGAATGTCATGGCCACTGCACGGAGACTTCATGCAGCGACCTCCCAGAGCAGTTGCCGAGGCAGCCGAGCAGCTGGGGGTTGTCGGCCCAGCCGAAGATGGCAGAGGCGACGCGCACGGTGCTGCAGACGCAGGGCGTGGAAGTCTGTTCCGTGCTCTTCTTGCTGTTCACGGGGTGGCCCCGCTGAACAGCACGCCACGGGCTGCTGGGGGTGCCAAGGGGGTCCGCACAATAGATTGCACACAGTGCACTACGGCTCGCTGCGACACACACAGAGCAAGCTGCACCGCACACTTCAATATTCATCAAACACTTCTCTACTATACCACACATTTATACTCTACCCATCAAAGTCCAACTAAACATTACGGCAGTGTACAGTACTCTTAATTAAATGATACACACAATGGACATGCACACAAACACACAATGGACATGCACACAAACACAAAAACAGATAAACACAAACATAAATACGCATGATAAATAAATAACAAAAAAGCCTGTATACAAAATCCGTTCAAAACTGAGAATCTTAAAAAAACGCTAAAATAACAGTTTCTAAAATCCGTTAAAAACGAAAGAATCCGTTATGTTTTTTAAATTATTGATAAATTAAATAACAAACACATTTACACAAGCCCACGCATTTATTCACATCTTAACCTAAAAAAGTGGTTGCAAATTGTAGTATCATAAACAAATGTATAACAAGTACTGTGCTAAAGAACTTGGCTTCGAGGCCGATCTTGATACCTTCGGCACTAAGCTGTGTTTGTTGTTGTTACCTGTGCACTCACTCACCTGTACACTCACTCACCTGTACACTCATTCACCTGTACACTCACTCACCTGTACAATCACTCACCTGTACACTCACCTGTACTTTCACTCGCCTGTACACTCACTCGCCTGTACACTCACTCACCTGTACACTCACCTGTACTTTCACTCGCCTGTACACTCACTCACCTGTACACTCACCTGTACTTTCACTCGCCTGTACACTCACTCGCCTGTACACTCACATGCAATCAGGTGGATGCTGGTGCGAGATTGATGGCAATGTAGTTTCTTTACACTTCCTAATTATTAACCAGATGAGCAATTATTAAATCTTCTGTTCTCTTATACTTCCTCGCTTGAATACCGCCCGCATCACCTGCACGAACAGAGATACACAGAGCTACGCCACGAGACGCACCGATACATCTCGACCGACACAGACAAACACCCACGGAGATGCATCGAAGTCGAGCCGTGGCAGTGCGACTGAGCACGTGAAAATCAACCTATGGGCCGCACAGTGAACATACTGTGGTGTGCGCTTCTTCACGGAGGAGGAGGAACAGCGACACGACACAAACTCTGTCTGTCTGCTGAGGTCGTCCCGTCGTGGCCAGCAGCAGCAGCAGTAGCAGCAGACCTCCATGTTGGGCATCTAGCTGGTGAACATGTGAATGATGATGGTGACGATGGTGATGGATGTGGACGATGATGGCTGTTGATGATGATGCCAGTTTTATTTTCCCACTACGATGTCGATGATGATGCTGAGTATTGTGTCAGTGGAAAATGAAATAATAATATGACGATGATGACAATGATTTTGAAGATGACGATATCGATGGTGAGTCAGAATGGGTTGATTTTTCACATTGCCCAGACGATGATCATGTGAATAATGATTTTACAACTTGATGATGATGAGTGTGTTGTCAGAAACAATGATGACAATGACCCTGCTGCTGATGACGCGTCAGGCATGTCTTGATTTTAAATCCCTTCAAGATAATGACGACAACGATGATGATGAGGACGATGTCTATGAGCATTCCCAAAAGCAACGATGATCGTCTCGGGAACAATGATCAACACCGTGATGATGACGATGACATTGATGTATCAGTCAGGTGCTCGCTAACAGCATTTGCCCCAACAGTCTGTTGAAGCCTCCCTGTCGGTATCTTTGTCTTTGCGTGAGCAGCGAGATGAAGGCGGCGCACGAGGAGAAGAGCGTCGGCTCGCCTGGCGCAGAGAGGACACGGCGCTTCGCCTCCGTGCGGGTGAGGCCGCGAGCTCCCGGGATGTGACCCCCACCGTAGCCCTGACCCCCCCCCCCGCCACCGTAACCCAGATCCCCCCCATCTCCCCCACACTGCAGCCCCCTTCAGTTCTAATCCCGGCCACGGCTACCCAGCAGACTTCTCTTCTTGCGCGTGGCTGGTGTCGATGCAGGGCGTCGACCCCAACGTCACATCCAGGTGGCCGAGCCAGACGACCGCGTCAGGAGCGGTGGCGGAGTGGTCCGCTGCGAGGTCTCCTTCGGGTTTGCGGATCGGGCGTCGTTAGATGTCGCGCCGTCTCTGTGCTGGATGACCACAGCCGCACCACGACTGGAGAGTTTTTAATGCTCCGTTTGTGCATCGTCAGGGGCCCGCTTCTGCTACCGTGGTTTGTGCGGTGGACGCGGCTTAGGGTGGACCACGAGCAGCTTCGTGGGAGACCAAATCCCAGGGTTCTTCTGCGTCGCTCCTTTCGAGCAATAGCTGAGTGATATCTGAACCACTCTTTGCCCGACCCCTAGGTCGACTCAGCCTTAAATGAGCACTGGGGAAACAAAGTCGGCCGGGCCAAGTAGTGGGGAACTGCTCCACATCTTGTGCACAGCCCGCGTTAATAGGTGCTCGCTAACAACACTTGCGTTCCCACTCAATGAAAGGCGATACTGGCGATCTGTGTGTACTGTATATATACATACACATCGTATAAAACAGCGGTGAGCCGTTACGTGGTTACGAACCTGGTGAACCCAGTTCGATTCCCGGCTCACGTGGATTTCGCTGCAACGCCCTCGGATGCCCACAGCGGAGCCCCGAAGCCTGTAACACCTGTTATGCATGGCCAGCGTCCTCTCAAGCACTCAACTCCTGCTTAGCTTCCGAGATCTGGTCATCGTCAAAGGTCAACGCGATGCTCTGCTGCTCCAATGAGCATTGAGGCTGTGTTGCTCATCTCTTGTTAACAGCCCTGCAGAACCAGTGATGGAAATTCCACGTTACTGTGGCGGGAGCGACTCTATCCAAAGGGCAACTTCTGTTTCCGTTGTTGATGCTAAGTGTTACTTATTGTATCGACCCCCAAGAAGGATTATGGGCTTAGTCAACTGCCTACTCGGGAGTTGAACTCGAAACCCGTCGATGGTGAGCCACAGTTGTCATCGATATTAAAGAGATTGCCTGCTGATGCGGCTGCTCTTGCTGTGGCAGTGATGGTGCACAAACAACAACAACAACAACAACTCCGTGTCAATAACAACACCGCGTGTGTGTGGCCTTGAAGTGAAACGCATATAAGAGGCGACGTTTCGGGCAACGGGCCCTTCTGCATTGCACGCAGAGAGGCCAGAATAGAGACAGAGTGAATGATGAGAGTTGGAGGCTGCACTTGCAGTATTCCATGGAGTGGGGGACGCTTGGTAATTTCGTGTTGCAGGTTGCGTGTTGTGATCACGTGTTGTGATTCTGGTACGATTTGGGTCAGAGGCACCTCATGTTTGTCACGTATATTGGGGTGGATCATGGTGCTTGGGGAGGCCTCCATCCAGCAGTGGATTGACCATGGTGGTGGCGGCGGCTGCTGCTGCTGATGATGAAGATGTCGACCGTAATCAGTCCGTACTTGATTGCACCACACGGAGCACACCAGGTTTATATTATCTTTATTTTCTCATTAAGACAAATGTGCTGATGGTAATAGTAGCCTGTTAATGTTTGTTTTGTTGGTCGACCTATGGCACCTGAGTGTTCGTTTATAAAATTCATGTTGCATAAGCCGTGGACACAGTCTCATTGTAATTGACTGCGTAAGCGATCTCACCCCTGATTTATATTTACAGCCCTTATCAGACTGTGTTACCTGTGCAAAGGTGATTATAAACTGGGGTCTATATCTTTATATGTGTGTCTGTCAATTCTAGTATGTTGGGAGCGGTGGTGCAGCGGTTAGCGCTACGCTGCGCTACGCTGCGCTACGAACCCGGCGACCCAAGTTCGATTCCCGCTCACGGTCAACACCAGTGACGATTATCTGAACCGGTCCTGGGCCTCCCCTAAGTCGACTCGGCCTCACATGAGTTCCTGGTGGGGTGTGTAAACATCGCAACTGGGGAGACAAAGGCGGCCGGGCGTGGTGCTGGCCACCCACCCCCTTGTGTGCCGTGCCGGCTTTCATAGGTGCTCGCTAACAGCACTTGCCGCAACAGTCTGTGCAGGCTACATGGGAGATATTTGTATTTGTGTGCGTCAGTGTGTATTTGTGTAAGTCCGTGTGTGTCTGTGTTTATGATGTGTGCGTGGATATAAGTTCTATATGTGTCTCTTTTATATTTATACATCGATGGAATGTATATACATTTATGGTCTGCCATTTGTCGGGCAGTGGTGGCTATGCACGTGGCACTGTGGGGCAACAGCGAGGGTTGGTAACTCACATCACTGCACAACATTTGTGAAACTCCTTTCCCGTGCGCTGTCTCGCCACGAGGTCTGTATGGGATAGCGCGTTGCCCCCTCACACGCGGGGGAGTTCTCCGGATCCTCCGCTTTCCTCCCGCATGTAAACACTCATTAATTGGCCGACACCGCCTCGCGGTCGCGGTCGTGGTGGTGGGGGAGAGATTTGAGATTCTTGCACCATTCGCCAAAGCAGCCGTGCCGGGAGATCGAACCGAACCCTTGACCTCTGCCACATTGCAAGTGCAGAGTGGCGACAGCCACGACAACGCCACCGCAGCTCGTGACTAAACGAAAAATTGCAGGCTTTCGCGACCAATATCATCCGTAATAGAGGGTGTTTTTGGGGTTTGATCGTGTAAATGTATAAATGTGTCGTTAAACCCGCCACCACCCGACACAGCCAATTAGTGAGGTCTGTCACGTAAATGCAACATGCCAATTCATTACTAGTACAGTAACACCGGTGTGTTTGTACTCAGATTGTAAATGTTGTGGCTTTGCTCTCCAACACACCGGTGTGCTGTACTCGTGACGAATTGGCACGTTCTGTTTACGTGACAACACTTACTAGTTGGCTGTGTCTGGTGGTGGCGGGTTTAACGACACATTTATACATTTACGCGATCCAACCCCAAAAAGACCTATATTTTGGAAAAAAAGTGTAACGGTACGTATGTTGAACTTCTTTCGCACCGCACGTATCCAAGCGTGTTAAGCTGAGGTGCGGAGGGAATGCCAGCAAAGTAAACACAACAACAACAGCAACAGCCACGGGCGGTTCTAAAGAAATGAACGAAGGCCATCGGCGCCCCAATTGGGCAGTGGCAAACGGGCAAATCATCTCGTGGTGAGAGACGGTGTCACGAGTGGCTCACGGGTGAAGTCGCTGACGAGAGACACGTCGACCTCGCAGATTGGAGCAGTGAGGACACCACGTGCCTCGTGGGAGCAGGAAGGGGGTCCTCATCCAGCAGTGGCGAGAGAATGGCCAATAATGTTGTTCATAACAATACCGTCACAATACGATGTCGAGTCGTACGGGGGTTCGTCCCGAGACAGGCTGCTCTTTATGCCGTGAGCAAGGGTCATTGCCCGAAACGTCGCCTATTGTCGAGTCATTACCCAGTCCGATTGAAGGTCGTTGTTGGGGATTTGAAAGGGGCGGAGTCGTGGCGCAGTGGTTAGCGCCGGCGACTCGAGTTCGAATTCTCGTCAAGGGAAAACGTCAGTGGCGAGTGATACCAGAACTGGTCCTGGGGATCCCCTAGGTAGACTCAGCCTTAAATGAGTACCGGGTGCTGTGTGTAAATATGGGAAACAAAGACGGCCGGGTGGTGTGATGGCCACACTCAACCCCCCCGTGTGTCGTTCCGGCCTCAATAGGTGCTCCCCCGGACAGCACTTGCTCCAACAGTATGTGCAGGGTGCACGGGGGGCCTTTGTCTTTGTTGAGTTCGTGTGCGTCTTTTGAATTCGACATCGAGATCCATCACTCGCCGCTGATGTTTAGTTGTCGTGGGTAATTCAACTCAGGTCTCCGAGTTCACATCGCAGTGGGCTAACCAATGCCCAATAGCTCTTCGTCTGGAGTCAATGACCCCTGGAATGAAACTCATGTCTGTGATGTTGTGTGCGTGGTTTTTATTGTGGGGATGGCGGGCAAATGGGGTGGAGGTAGCAATGCCGGTGCAGTAAAGCACACGAATGACTCCGGTGCTGTGAATTACTGTGCTCTGTGAAAGGGGTTATTGTCCGAAACGTCACTTTATATCTTTTTTTCCTTTTATGGCTGCAGTGTTATCGACATCTGTGTTGAGATTGTTTTCCTTCAATCGCCTGTTTTTATCTGTTACTCTATTCCGCTACCATCTATACCATCTCACGCAGAGCACGCTTGGCTGTGGCCATCTGGCAGGTCACCGGGACATTCATTGGCTCAAGCGAATGTGGCCACGCTGATGAGGCGCTGAATGTCGAAACCGGTGTGGAGTTGTGCTTGTGTTGAACCCATGCTGCTCAAGTTATGCACTCCCAGAGAAGACAGCCGTTTGTCTGATGGGGTCGTTTAAAGCAGACTCAAACTCTTTATTTAGACTGGAGGAATCCGATGACCTGTGGAGCTCTTTTTTCACAGATGTCCAGTAGAACAAACACTACTTTGCAGACGTGTAGTCATTTGGAGGGACAGACACGGGAAAGGAGGCGAATTTTCCACTTCTTTTTAATGCGTTACCAATCCTTGCTTCGGAATCGAACTGGGATCATCGGGTTCGGGAGATTGAACTCTCGCGCCACGCGACCCCCGCCTCCTCGCCACCCCTTCCCTCACCCCCACCCCATTCCTCGCCATCATTAATCATTGCCACAGGCTATAGGTGTGCATGTCTCCGCTTCATTGGTGTCTCGTCTGGTCGCGGTGACACGGGGACGAACTCAGCGGAACACTCCACAGCTGATGCACCGACGAACACAGACAAAGATCACCCGTATAGCCTTTCACAGGCTTGTGGGCAGAGTGCTGTTGGCGAGAACCTATGAAGGCCGGCACGGGACACGTGGGGGTGGTGTGGCCAATACCACGGCCGTCCGCCTTTGTCTCCCCAGTAGTGAAGTTTGTAGCATATATACACGCCCCGCCGTCCACTCATTTAAGGCTGAATCGACCTAGGGGATGAGGCTCACAACCCGTTCCGATAATACTCGCCACTGATGGTAGCCGTGGTCGGGATTCCAACTCGAACGGTCGCGTTCCCAGTGCCGCCATCCATTGTATCATCACCACCATCATCATCAGCGGCAGCGGCAGCAGCCATGGTCAATCCACTGCTGGATGTACGCCTCCTGCCCACGCCGTCGCAATGTCTCACGGATCCCCCGTGTGTGAGGATCCACCCTGCACACGGGACTGATGATTCCATCACTCCATCTCCGCGCGGTGTAAGACCTCTCGGACCCGTTCCGTTCCATTGATTCATCCTGATCACTAGATAAATAATCTCGACAAAGTAAATAAATCAAGTGGCATTCATTGTGTTTAATTTGATTCGTTCGTTTCTCAATTCGCTTATCCTGGTGAGGGTCGCGGCAGCAGCTTGTTGAGTCGTGGGGGTCCAAACCTCCCTACAGCACTACACACTACATTAAACACTACACTATACACTACTATATACTACTATACACTACACTATACACTACTATACACTACTATACACTACAGCAGCTTGTTGAGTAGTGGGGGTCCACTCCTCCCTTCCCCTGGCGATGGACTCCAGCACAACAATACGATACACTACTACACTACTTTACACTACACTATACACTACTACACTCTACTATACACTACACAATACACTACTATACACTACAACACCCCACACTACTATGCACTACACTACTATACACGAAGCTACTACACACTATACACTACAATACACTACACTATACACTACTATACACTACTATACACTACTATACACTACACTATACACTCCTATACACTATACAATACTACACACTACTATACATTACACACTACACTACTATACACTACAACACCCCACACTACTATACACTACACTACTATACACTAAGCTACTATACACTATACACTACTATACACTACACACTACTATACACTACACTATACACTATACACTACTATACACTACACTATACACTACTATACACAGACTGTAGCTCTTCCTGGGGAACTCCCAGGCGTGTCCAGGCCAGCCGAGCGACGTCATCCCGCCAGCAGCAGCAGCATCGTCGTGGTCCTGGGCCGGCCGCGGGCTCTTCGCCCAGTGGGACGTTGCTGCTGCTGCTGCCCAGAAGAGTTCCAGAGGGAGACTACCGGGTGGCTTCCTTACCAGGCGACTGAACCACCTCAACTGGCTCTTCTCGATCTGCAGGAGTGAACCACGACCTCAGATTCGGAGGCGCAGATCCTCATCCCAGCCGCTTCGCACTCGGCATCGAACCGCTCGAGTGCCCGCTGAGATCCCAGACTGACGAGGCGAAGAGGACAACGTCGTCTGACAAAAGCAGCGTCCCCACCTCCATGCCCCCCCGTACCAGACACTCTCCATACCTGGGGCTGCGCCTTGATGTCCTGTCCATGAAAACCACAAACAGGAGTGGAGACAAGACGCACCCCTGGCGGAGTAAAACCACCACGGCGAACGACTTTGAGAACACGGACACGGCTCTCACTCCGGGAACACAAGCGGCACCTTTGCATCGTCATCCCGCAGCACCTCCCACAAGCCACTGCGGGGAACAAGGTCACATGCCTTCTACAAGTCTACAAAGCAGAGGTCGACTGCAGAAGCATACTCACATGATCCCTCGAATATCTGTGAGAGGGAACAAACACTGGTCCATTGTCCCGCGACCATGACGGAATCCGCATCGTTCCTCCTGATTCTGATGCTCGATCACCGGACGAAGCCCCCTCTCCAGCGCTCTGGCATCGGCGTTACCTGCGACGCTGAGCAGTGTGATCCCTCTGTAGTTGGAGCACACACTCTGGTCCCCTTTCTTAAAAAAGTGGGGACCACGACCCCAGTTTGCCAATCCAGAGGTGCTGTACCTGTCTTCCATGCAACATCGAAGAGGCGCGTTAACCACGACACTCCTACACTGCCCTGCGCTTTCAACAACTCTGGGCGAATCTCGTTCACCCCGGCAACTTTGCCGCTACGACGGCCCCCGTGGTGGATCTGACCCCCCCCCCCCAGCTGCTGTTTCAGGGCTGCCTCCTGAGACGAGGGCATGTCCACCGGACTGAGGAGCTCCTCAAAGTGCTCCTTCCACCTCCCGACTATCTCCTTCAGTCGAGGTAAATGTTACGCCGCCACCCGCGCTGAGAACAGCCTCGGTCACGTCCCGTCGGCCCCTCCTGAGGCGTCGGATGTCTTGCCAGAACAGCTTTGACGCTGCCCAGGAGTTCCTCTCCGTGGCCTCTCCCAACTCATCCCACGCCCCCCGGAGGATGTCGCTTCCAGCGACTGCTGCGGCTGCCGCCCTCTTGGCTCGTCCGCGGTGCCTCTCACTCGAGTCGGGAGGTCTCTTCCCCAGGATTTCACTCCATTGCATTTTAATGACTTTAATCATTCACCATTATTACCATTCACCCTCGCTCCTGCACGCCGTGTCAGGTCGGGCACTCAGCGGCATGTCCGTTAAACATTAAACAACGCTTACTTCCCACATGTGCCGCTCCTATCTAAACACAGACGAGTATTGTTTTACGCATCCCATCAGCGGCACGGCATTCTTTCTGCGGACGCATTTTTTTGTCTTCTTCAGCATTGGCTCAACGCAAGCAGCACTGTGACCCGAATTCGACAATCATTGTCTCGTAAGCTCGCAGGCTTGAGTCCGGCTCGCTTGGAACATTGCTGGTCAGCTGCCATTTGGGCAAGAATCTTCCTCTCTCCGTGAGATACTGGTTCAAGTTGGAAGCAAGGCAATACTACAAAACGTGAAATCACAACTATTGGAGTCGTCGAGAAGAAGATGAATTACAATGCAGTTAACAATTAGCACGGTTGGTTACGTACGGTGCAAAAGAAATTCAACATACAAACATTCACAGTTTGTGCCTCTGGTGGTCGTGGTGGTGATGCTGCGGCTGTGTTGGCAGTGGTGGTGCAACATGCACAACCAACAACAACCAACAACAACCATCTCGACAACATTCATCAACAGCACCATGCGGACTTAAAATAACACTTACGTGACCAATATTATTCATGATAAAGGTGTTTTGTTTACGTGACAAATCAGACTTATTCGCTGTATTGGGTGGTGGTCGGTTATTTTTACGCGATCTAACCCGAACATGCGTTTATTGTGATTTAAAATAAACAAATGTATAATAGGCGACGCTTCGGGCAATGGCCCTTCTTCTCTGCGTGCTCCCCCCCCGCCCCGAACCCTCCAGGTGTTCCTGGTCTGCCTGTCTCTCCTCTACTTCTCCAAGGCGTTCGCTGGCAGCTACATGAAGAGCTCCATCACCTCCATCGAGCGTCGCTTCGACCTGCCCAGCTCCGTGGCGGGGATGATTGACGGTGGATTTGAGTTCGGTGAGCTGCTTGAGATTAAAGGGGGGGGGGGGCTGGGGGGGGTGTGGGGGGGGGGTGTCAGCCGTCGTCCAGCCGTGGATTGACAACGGGCTGCAATTGATAGTGATGATTTATTTAATATTTAGCTCATGCCTAAGGTGCATGCTCGGAATTACAGAGGTACACAAAGAGGAACGTATAGATCCGTGGAAAGGGGCACGGCCCAAAGCGTTGCCTATTATATATATAAATGTACCCTTTAAGGCCACACAGTGGTATTGACGAACGTGTTGAGTTTGCCTCGGCAGGTGAAGGGAGCCGACTCCTGTTGCGCGCTCTCTCTCTCTCTCTGTGTGCGTGCAGGGAATCTTCTGGTCATGGCCTTCGTGAGCTTCTTTGGCGCGCGCTTCCACAGACCCCGGATCATCGCGGTGGGAAGCACGCTCATGGGCCTCAGCACCCTGCTCATGGCCATGCCGCACTTCTTCATGGGCAGGTTAGCATGGAGGTGGGGGGGGGGGGAGCGGTGGTGCAGCGGTTAGCGCGCCGCGCTGCGATTCCCACTCGAGGCCATTTGTAGGTATTTGTTTTTGCACCGAACGTAGCCAACCGTGATAATCGGAGGTGCGGGGGAAGGACGAAAAACTAAACTGTTATGAAGTTCTAAGTAGTGTGTGGGTAAGTGCGTGGGTATAGGGTGAGGTTGTCGGGTTCATAGTCCAGCGCACGCTAACTGCTGCGCCACCGCTCTGACACAAAGACAAAGATTACCCCCCCCCCTGTGTAGCCTTAACAGACTGTTGGGGCAAGTGCTGTTTGCGAGTAGCACCTGTGAAGGCGGCCACAGCACACGAGGGAGTGGCTGGCCAGCACCACCCATGGCCGCCTTTGTCTCCCTAGCGCCGATGTTTACACATCTCTGCAGGTACTCATTTGAGGCTGAGTCAATGTAGGGGAGGACCAGGACCGATTCAGATCATTGTCAACAACGGTGTTGACCGCGAGCGGCAATGGAACTCGGGTCACGTGTGTGTGCGTATGTGTATATGTGCGTATGTGTGTTTGTGTGTGCGTGTGTGTGTGCGTGCATGTGTGCGTGTGTGTGTGCGTGTGTGTGTGTGCGTGGGGGAGAGATAGTATAGTGGTTAGAGCGCTGCGCTATGAACCCGGCGATACGGGTTCAATTCCCGCTCACGGCCAACACCAGTGACGATTATCTGAACCGGTCTTGAGCCTCCCCAAGGTCGACTCAGCCTCAAATGAGTACCTGGTGCAGGGTGTAAACATCGCCACTAGGGAGACAAAGGCGGTCCGGCGTGGTCCTGGCCACCCACCACCTCGTGTACCGTTGCGGCCTTCATAGGTGCTCGCTAACAGCACTTGCCGCTACAGTCTACTAAGGCTACATGGGAGATCTTTGTCTTTATCTTTGTGTGTGTGCGCGTGTGCACCAGGTACTCCTACCAGAGCATCGCCGGCGGCGGAAACTCTAGCCACGTGCGCGCCGTCTGTGCGCTCGAGCACGAGGGAGGCGGCGAGGGGACGCTCCTGCCATCAGAGCCCCTCTCAGTCACCTTGGCCCGGGAAGAAACCACGCGGCCTGCACCAGGTACCGTGGCGAGGAAACGCCATCGTCCGAAACGTCGATCATTATACGTATTTATCTTTTAAGGCCACACACAGGGTTATTGGCGAATGTGTTGAGTTGTGTATTAACGGCGATGGTGATGATGAGTGTGATGACGGTATAAATGTGATGGTGGTGATGATTGTGTTGATGGTGGTGATGATCGTGTTGATGGTGATGATGAATGTGGCGATTGTGTTGATTGTAATGATGGTGGTGATGATTGTGATGATGATGGTGGTGATGATTGTGATGTTGATGGTGATGATGATGGTGGTGATTATGATGGTGGTGATGATTGTGATGATGATGGTGGTGATGATTGTGATGATGCTGGTGATGATTGTGATGATTGTGATGATGGTGGTGATGATTGTGATAATGGTGGTGATGATTGTGATAATGGTGGTGATGATTGTGATGATGTTTCCAGCCGGGTGCGACCGCGAGAGTGGCTCCTACCTCTGGGTTCTCGTGCTCATCGGCAACGCGCTCCGGGGGGTTGGGGAGGCCCCCATCGGACCCCTGGGCATCTCCTTCTTCGACGACCACGTACGCGAGGAGAACACCGCATTCTACCTCGGTGACTCCCACGCCACGCACGCAGAGACAAAGATCCCCCGTATAGCCTCGAGCAGACCGTAGGGGCAAGTGGTGTTAGCGAGGAGCACGTGTGAACGGCCGCCTGCACGGCTCGCGAACGGTCACGCCCGGCCGCCTTTGTCTTCCCAATGATGATGTTTGATGCACACCGCATGTGTGACTCATTTCGAGGCTGAGTCGACGTAGAGGGGAGTGGAGTCGTTTGCGCAAAAGGGCAGCAGACACGAGAGGCAAGGGGAGTGGAAGGGGGTGGGGGGGCGTGATGGAAGTCCTCGAGACGGACAGAGAGGAGAGTGCGGCTCAATATGAGCGGCGGCAGAGAGAGAGAGAGAAGGGAGGAGGGGATGAGTAGACGGGATGAACGGGCCAACGTGTTGGTGATCATGAGAGGGCTGTGGTGGTGGTGGTGAGAGGAGATGGAGAAGAGAGACGGAAGGAGCGAGCAGAAGAGAGCTGCACGGAGGAGGAGGAGCGACGTCTGTTCTCACAGGGGGCGGGGAGAGGGGAGGGGTTCGGAGTGGTGGTGGCCACGGGAGGCTTGAGCTGACTGAGACGTTGAGATGTCATCATCACCATCACCGCCCTCGTCGCCCTCCTGCCCTGCCCCCGCAGGCTGCGTCAACACCGTGGGGCTGCTGGGCCCCGCGTTCGGCTTCATGCTCGGCGCGTTCTGTGCTCGCGTCTTCGTCGACATCGGCTTCATCAACATGGGTACGGGGGCCGCGCACGCTTGGACCCGTCATAGGAACGTGGATAATGGCTCGGGTTGGCAGCAAATGGGGGAGATGAGCCACACACACCGTGCAATGCCCCCACCTCCCATCGTCTCCGTTGTGCCAAGATAATCCACGTTCCCACGGCAAGGATAAGTATCGCTGTTGGCTTCCCCAATAAAGTGGTTCTCGATTCAGTGGCCACGCCGAGACACTGATCATTGTGTACTTGTTCCCGAGGGGGGCACACGAGCGTGGGATTTTTTTGATGTTGTAAAATTTGAAGGCGCTGGTTCACAAACGGGACTACGGTCCTGGAGGGCGCTCAGCTGACTCTATAAAACAGCTCGATCCCCACGCGGGGGTTGAATACCGTCGGGCACTCAGCCGGGTTGTCACAGACAGCAATTAGAAGCTCAATGGGCTATGAACTGGACGTCAATCACAAGGAATTACTAACCTTGATGGACCCCTCCACATGATTAAGCAAGACACAGACAGTTTATCACGTCGGCTTTCGCGACCGATATTATTCATAATAAAGGTTTTTGGGTGAGATCGCGTTATTTATAAATGTGTCGTAACCCTCCACCACCCGACACGTCCAAACAGTAAAACAAGTGTCACGTTTACAAAAGACAAATAGTTCACTACTTTAGCCCACCGGTGTGTTGAAGAGTGAATCAACATCATTTAACATTTTGAGTAGTACGACGTTTCGCTGGTAATAACCCAAAAACCTTTGTCATGTCCGTGACACAGACCAATGTCCATCCAAGTGGGCTCTTGACTCGGGGTAAATAAATGGACAACGAATCGCTTCGGGCTCTCACCCGTCTGAGACACACGCCACCTGCTTCTCAACCTGGCGAACTGAACTCGTCCTCGGCACCCCACCCATCACCCCCCGTGCCCCTGCTCCCTCCTCCTCACAGCGGACGTGACAATCTCGCCCCGCGATGCCCGCTGGGTTGGCGCCTGGTGGCTCGGCTTTCTCATCTCGGGCACCGTGGTGCTGGCCACTGCCATCCCCTTCTGGTTCTTCCCTCGCTTCATGGCGCGCGAGGCGGAGCTGGAGCCCCCCGCTACGGGAACCTCCAATGAGAAAGCGGATGCCGAACCCCTGCGCGGGCCACCTAGGGGTGACACCAAAGCCCCCGAATCCGTCGGCGTGAAAGCGATGGCGAAAGGTGGGTTGTTCCACGTCGGAGCAATCGGTTGCGCTGCAACTCAATGGCTTTCTGCAACCGGTTGCGCAAACAGGTCACCATGTATACAGCCATCAGGGAAGTCTGCTCAACGATTTGAGCCACGTGTTCCATGACGTGCTTGCTCACATGTGTGCGACTATGGTTGGTCATCAAGACCCTGAATTACGCGCTGTCTAATTTCCTTCCTGCGCAGCTAAGCGCTAGGATGTGGACAAATCAGTCGCAAGCGATCATCTACGTGTTGAGGTGTGGACCCGGTCGAACCGACAACAAGAAGAACGTGACCCGGTCATCTTGGCCTAAGTAAAGGAATGAGTAACAGAGCTCGCTAGAGTTGCGTGAACTGTGAACAACAGTGGTGGTGTAATGGTTCACGCACTGAACTTGCGATCCAGAGGTCAATAGCGAAGGGGTCACGAGTCGATCAATCGACTCGTGACCCCAGTTCGAGCGTAAACACAGTGCGCGCGCGCGTGCACGTACCGCGCACAACGCATACTCGCTAACAACACTCGCCCCAACACTCTGTGAAGGCTATACGGGGAACCTTTGCCTTTTGTGCGCGCGTGCCCAGAGCTGGGTCCGTCGATGCGCACGCTGCTGGGGAACCGCGTGTACGTGTGCATGATGGTCACGACCGTGATGAACGTGAACGCGCTCGTGGGATTCTACACCTTCAAGGCCAAGTACATCGAGCAGCAGTTTGGCGAGACCGCCTCCAAGGCCAACTTCATGATCGGTGCGACCCTCGCCATCGTCACCGTCATCGTCACTCTCATGAACAACGCCATCATCACGAGCATCGTCATCATCGTCATCACCGGCATCATCATCAATCATCCTCACCCCCAGGTCCACCACGTAACCGTTGCCACCGCTGAAGCAACACCACTCACTTCAGCCTGAGTCCATGTCAGTGAACGGGAATCGAACTCCGGTCGCCCGGTTCGAAGCGCAGTACGCTAACCGCTGCGCCACCGCTCTCCACACCACCACCACTCCGTGTTGTCCCGTGTAGGTGCCGTGAACATCCCCGTGGTGGCGCTGGGCATCTTCGCGGGCGGGATGATCAGCAAGAAGCTGAAGCTCTCACTGATGGGCTTCTCCGTCATGGGCCTGCTCACCGACCTGCCCGCCTACCTCCTCGTGTTCACCTACTTCCTGTTCGGGTGCAGCGAGGCGCAGGTCGTGGGCCTCACGGTGGACAACAGTGGGTGAGTGGACGAGTGGGTGAGTATTAGGTGAGTGGGCCTGGGGGTGAGTAGGGTGAGTGGGGAGGGGCAGTGAGTGGACAAGTGAGGGAGGTGGGTGAGTAGGGTGAGTCCAGGAGGTGGGTGGGGTGAGTGGGTGCGTGGGCAAGTAGGGTGGGGGTATGTTGAACTTCTTTCGCACCGTACATCGCCAACCGTGCTATACGGAGGTGCGGGGAAGGACAACACACAAAAAGCAGTGGGTAAGTGGGTGAGTAGGTGGGTGGGTGAGTGGGTGGATGAGTGGGTGGGTGGGTGGGTCGGTGAGTGAGTGAGTGGGTGGGTGGGTGAGTGGTGGGTGGGTGGGTGAGTGAGTGGTGGGTGAGTGGGTGGGTGAGTGGTGGGTGAGTGGGTGGGTGAGTGAGTGAGTGGGTGAGTGAATAGGTGAGTGGGTAGGTTAGTGAGTGGGTGGGTGAGTGGGTGAGTGATTGAGTGGGTGGATGAGTGGGTGAATGAGTGGGTGCGTGAATGAATGGGTGAGTGAGTGTGTGGGTGAGTGGTGGGTGAGTGGGTGGGTGAGTGAGTGGGTGGGTAGGTGAGTGAGTGGGTGACTGAGTGGATGGGTGAGTGGGTAGGTTAGTGAGTGGGTGAGTGAGTGGGTGTGTGAGTGAGTGAATGAATGGGTGAGTGAGTGGGTGGGTGACTGCGTAAATTCCTCTAGGATCCCCTTGTCTATCCACTCATGATGACCACGCCGCTTATGGTGCTGCTCCCCCCGCACCCCCCTCCCGCCTGCCCCCCAGGGTCCCCATGGCCATGCGCTCGCTGCTGGCGGAGTCTCTGGTGGAGCCCTGCAACGCGGCCTGCCCCTGCCCCCTGGGGGAGTGGGACCCCGTGTGCGGGGTCAACAACCTCACCTACGTGTCCCCCTGCCTCGCGGGCTGCGCCACCATGTCCGGCAGCGGCAAGGCCACGGTGAGTGAGTGGGTGGGTGAGTGAGTGAGTGAGTGGGTGAGTGAGTGGGTGAGTGAGTGGGTGAGCGAGTGGTTGGGTGAGTGGGTGGGTGGGTGAGTGGGTGGGTGGGTGTGTGGGTGAGTGAGTGAGTGGGTGACTGGGTGGGTGGGTGACTGGGTGGGTGGGTGAGTGAGTGAGTGGGTGGGTGAGTGAGTGGATGAGTGAGTGAGTGGGTGGGTGACTGGGTGGGTGGGTGAGTGGGTGGGTGGGTGAGTGGGTGGGTGGGTGAGTGAGTGAGTGGGTGGGTGAGTGGGTGGGTGACTGGGTGGGTGGGTGAGTGGGTGGGTGAGTGGGTGGGTGGGTGAGTGAGTGGGTGGGTGGTGAACACGAGACGATGGTGGTGGTGAACACGTGACGGTGGTGGTGAACACGAGACGATGGTGGTGGTGGTCAACACGTGACGGCGGGGGTCCTTAATAAATGACGTCACGCAGCAGTCCTGAAGAGCCGCAAGTTTGCGGATCCCTGCCCATGACTGATGGCGAGGGGGCGGGGGGGGGGGTGTCCTGGGGGGCGGTGGGGGGTGTCCTGGGGGGGGGTTCTTGTGGGGGGGGGGGGGGGTCCTGGTGGGGGGGGGGGGGGTGCGGTTTGGCTGAGTGGCCACGAGGTGGCGATATTCGCGTGGCTCTGAGAGACGGGATGGGTCGAGGAGGGGACGCTCGTCCTGTGGTGGTACATCGACGACTCCTCGTGCAGCCAGCGCTGTGCCAATCCACTGCTGGATGAGAAGGCTTCCCTACGCCGCGTCGGTCACGGCGGCTGAAGCAGAAGATTAGCGCTTTGATTCAACCATTTTTGCAAATGTGATTTGCAACGTTTGATCCCGCAGGTTACTCGATCGGGGTTTGATTCACCCCAGCAGTTATCGCCCCCTACTGCAAACAATATTGGGCAGGACCCTCCCGAGAAAGACTACTGAGGCTCAGTGATACTTGTCTGGGTAAATAAGCGAGGCCATACACAAATATAATGAGTCAGGTGTTCGGCCCTTTACCCAGGTGTTCCAGCAGTCCGTGTGCACCCAGGTATGTTTTTTGTGTGCGTTGCATCAATCCAATTGTGTTCCATGATTGTGGCTGGTACAAGTGAGACCTGTGTGTGTGCGCGCACCCAGGTGCGTTCCATAAATGCAGGTGGGTTCCATGATTGTGATGATGAGGATATGTGGCGCAGCAGTTAGCGCACTGCGCGCTAACCCGGTCGGGTTATGGTCATGTTTTTCTCCGGGTTTTTTTTCCTGTTCCTTTGGGCTGTTCAAGGCAGAGGACTGCCCATGATTGAGAAATGAATAAAACATTGAAATAGGCGCGCTAACCCGGCGGCCAGAGTTCGGCTCCCACTCACAGCCTCGACCAGCTGGCCAATCTCTGGACAGGTCGACTCAGCCTTTAAAACGAGAACCTTGCACGATTCGTAAACAAACCCCAAAAAAATTCGCCAATCGGGAGACAAAGGCGACCGGACGTGATATTAGCCACACGCCACCATCGCCTTGTGTGCCGTGTCGGCCTTCACAGGCAGGGCATGTCTACAGCACCGCTCCTCGCAAACAGCACTTTCCCCGGGCGCGCTGTTCAAGGCTGCACGTGCGAGCGGGTGAAGGTTTAGATCCTCTGTCATTGTTGCACGCAGGCGTTCGAGCAGTGCGCGTGCGTGGGCGGCGCCGCGTGGGGGAACGCCTCGGCCGTGCTGGGGCAGTGCCAGCGAGGCACCGAGTGTCCCACCGCCTTCCTCCAGTTCATGGTGGCCTCGGTGCTCGCCTCTTTCGCCGGCTCCATGGGGTTCACCGCGACGCAGCTCATCTTCTTGCGGTATGGACGAGGCGCCATCCGCATCATCGTCAGCATCGCCGGTGTCGTCACAGACCGCTGCATCGCGCGGCGCTTTCAGACGCGCTTCTGCGGCCGTCTGGAATGCTCTGCCTTGGGAGCTTATGCACTTTTAAATCATCTAGATTGAATGCTAATTTCGTTAAAACTGCTTGTTGTTGTTGTTGCGTTTGGTTTGTTGTCCTGCCCCAGCACCTCCGATGAGCACGGTCGGCTACGTGCGGTGTGACTTGTCGTCACCACTTCAGCGAGCACGAACCTCGTCACCCACATCACGACCACCACCACCAGTGTAGCCACCACCACCAGTGTAACCACCACCACCACTACCACCACCACCACTACCACCACCACTACCACCACCACTACCACCACCACTACCACCACCGCTCACCGCGTGGTGGCCTCGTTCTGTGGCTCTGCAGCTGCATCCCCAAGTCGTTGAAGGCGTTCGCCATCGGGATCCAGATGCTCGTGGTTCGCACCCTGGGTGAGTGCCGCCCTCCCCTCACCCCCCACTCGGGCCGCACCACCACCACCCCTCACCACCACCACCCCTCACCACCACCACCCCTCACCACCACCACCCCTCACCACCACCACCCCTCACCACCACCACCACCCACCACCACCACCACCCACCACCACCCCTCACCACCACCACCCCTCACCACCACCACCACCCACCACCCACCACCACCCACCACCACCCACCACCACCCACCACCACCACCCCTCACCACCACCCCTCACCACCACCACCACCCACCACCCACCACCACCCACCACCACCCACCACCACCCCTCACCACCACCACCCCTCACCACCAGTGGGGAGGGGGTTGTTGAGTGGGGGGGGGGTTGTTGAGTGGGGTGGGGGGTGTTTAGTGGGGGGGGGGTGTTGAGTGGGGGGGGGAGTTGTTGAGTGGGGGAGGGGGTTGTTGAGTGGGGGGGGGGGGTTGTTGAGTGGGGGGGGGGTTGTTGAGTGGCGGGGGGGTTGAGTGGGGGCGGGGTTGAGTGGGGGGGGGGGGGGGTTGAGTGGGGGGGAGGGGTTGAGTGGGGGGGGTTGTTGAGTGGGGGGGGTTGTTGAGTGGGGGAGGGGTTGTTGAGTGGGGGGGGGGGTTGAGTGGGGGCGGGGTTGAGTGGGGGGGGGGGGGTTGAGTGGGGGGGAGGGGTTGAGTGGGGGGGGGTTGTTGAGTGGGGGGGTTGTTGAGTGGGGGGGGGTTGTTGAGTGGGGGGGGTGTTGAGTGGGGGGGGGTGTTGAGTGGGGGGGGGGGTTTGAGGGGGGGGGTGTTGAGTGGGGGGGGTGTTGAGTGGGGGGAGGGTTGTTGAGTGGGGGGGGGGGGTTGAGTGGGGGCGGGGTTGAGTGGGGGGGGGGGTTGAGTGGGGGGGGGGTTGAGTGGGGGGGGTTGTTGAGTAGGGGGGGTTGTTGAGTGGGGGGGGGGTGTTGAGTGGGGGGGGGGGGTGTTGAGTGGGGGCGGGGTTGAGTGGGGGGGGGGTTGAGTGGGGGGGGGGGTTGAGTGGGGGGGGTTGTTGAGTGGGGGGGGTTGTTGAGTGGGGGGGGGTTGTTGAGTGGGGGGGGGGGGTGTTGAGTGGGGGGGGTGTTGAGTGGGGGGGGGTTGTTGAGGGGGGGGGTGTTGAGTGGGGGGGGTGGGTTGTTGAGGGGGGAGGTGTTGAGGGGGGGGGGGTGTTGAGTGGGGGGGGGGGTGTTGAGTGGGGGGGGTGTTGAGTGGGGGGGGTGTTGAGTGGGGGGGGGGGTTGTTGAGGGGGGGGGGTGTTGAGCTACTTGCCGCGTGTGCGATGCAGCCGGGATCCCTGCCCCCATCTTTTTCGGCGCCGCCATCGACTCCACGTGCCTCAAGTGGACGAGCAGCGGCTGCAGCGGTCGGGGCTCCTGCCGCCTCTACGACATCAAATCCTACAGGTGGGGGGGGGGGGGGTGCGGCAGGGAAGACAGGTGAGAGAGGGAGGGGACAGGTGAGAAAGGGAGAAGACAGGTGAGAGAGGGAGGGGACAGGTGAGCGAGAGAGAAGACAGTCAGTTTCAAAGACAATGCATATACTACCACAGCATGTTTTTTATTTGTTTGCATGTTCACCACAAGTACATCTTAATGCAGTGTTTAACATCTCAACACAACTGTTTTATTGCCAGAAAGGGTAACACCTATTCTTATAATTTGATGCTGGCAAGGGGAGGAGGTCCCATGATGGAGTCGGCAGGGGACACGCTGCTGGGTAGCGATCGAGGGGAGGGGTGCTTGGGGAACACGACGGGGTTAGGGGAGGGGTGCTTGGGGAACACGAAGGGGTTAGGGGAGGGGTGCTTGGGGAACACGAAGGGGTTAGGGGAGGGGTGCTTGGGGAACACGAAGGGGTTAGGGGAGGGGTGCTTGGGGAACACGAAGGGGTTAGGGGAGGGGTGCTTGGGGAACACGAAGGGGTTAGGGGAGGGGTGCTTGGGGAACACGAAGGGGTTAGGGGAGGGGTGCTTGGGGAACACGAAGGGGTTAGGGGAGGGGTGCTTGGGGATCACGACGGGGTTAGGGGAGGGGTGCTTGGGGAACACGAAGGGGTTAGGGGAGGGGTGCTTGGGGATCACGAAGGGGTTAGGGGAGGGGTGCTTGGGGAACACGAAGGGGTTAGGGGAGGAGTGCTTGGGGAACACGAAGGGGTTAGGGGAGGAGTGCTTGGGGATCACGACGGGGTTAGGGGAGGGGTGCTTGGGGAACACGAAGGGGTTAGGGGAGGAGTGCTTGGGGAACACGAAGGGGTTAGGGGAGGAGTGCTTGGGGAACACGAAGGGGTTAGGGGAGGGGTGCTTGGGGAACACGAAGGGGTTAGGGGAGGAGTTCTTGGGGATCACGAAGGGGTTAGGGGAGGGGTGCTTGGGGAACACGAAGGGGTTAGGGGAGGGGTGCTTGGGGAACACGACGGGGTTAGGGGAGGAGTGCTTGGGGAACACGGAGGGGTTAGGGGAGGATTGCTTGGGGATCACGACGGGGTTAGGGGAGGGGTGCTTGGGGATCACGACGGGGTTAGGGGAGGGGTGCTTGGGGAACACGAAGGGGTTAGGGGAGGGGTGCTTGGGGAACACGACGGGGTTAGGGGAGGGGTGCTTGGGGATCACGACGGGGTTAGGGGAGGAGTGCTTGGGGAACACGAAGGGGTTAGGGGAGGGGTGCTTGGGGATCACGAAGGGGTTAGGGGAGGGGTGCTTGGGGAACACGAAGGGGTTAGGGGAGGGGTGCTTGGGGAACACGAAGGGGTTAGGGGAGGGGTGCTTGGGGATCACGAAGGGGTTAGGGGAGGGGTGCTTGGGGAACACGAAGGGGTTAGGGGAGGGGTGCTTGGGGAACACGAAGGGGTTAGGGGAGGAGTGCTTGGGGAACACGAAGGGGTTAGGGGAGGGGTGCTTGGGGAACACGAAGTGGTTAGGGTAGGGGTGCTTGGGGAACACGAAGGGGTTAGGGGAAGGGTGCTTGGGGAACACGAAGGGGTTAGGGGAGGGGTGCTTGGGGAACACGAAGGGGTTAGGGGAGGGGTGCTTGGGGAACACGAAGGGGTTAGGGGAGGAGTGCTTGGGGAACACGAAGGGGTTAGGGGAGGGGTGCTTGGGGAACACGAAGGGGTTAGGGGAGGGGTGCTTGGGGAACACGAAGGGGTTAGGGGAGGAGTGCTTGGGGAACACGACGGGGTTAGGGGAGGAGTGCTTGGGGAACACGAAGGGGTTAGGGGAGGAGTGCTTGGGGAACACGACGGGGTTAGGGGAGGAGTGCTTGGGGAACACGACGGGGTTAGGGGAGGGACGGGAGGAGGGGAGGGGAGAGCGGAGGGAAGTGGTGATGAGGCTTCAAGAAAGGAACGTAAGGAGGTTAATGAGGAGTTGGACTATATCACTCTGTAGCTGCGACACTGGCTTCATCATCATCATCATCAGCAGTACCACTGCCACCAGCAGCAGCACAATTCTAGCAAAATCGCCCGATGATGCTGGTTGTAATTACCAGCACAACGTGGTGCTGAACTTGTAAATGTGGTGGATTTGCTCTCCAACACACCGGTGGGCTGCAATCAAATCAATTGGCGCGTTCTGTTTACGTGACAATAATTACTCATTGGCTGTGTTGGGTGGCGGCTGGCTAATGGACACATTTATTCTTACGCGCTCCAACCCCCTAAAAAAACCTGATTGTGAGCAGTGCCTAACCCATGATCGTCAGCGATGGATATCTCGTGACCCTTGACAGGTTCCACGGACGATCTTAAGTGGCGTCTCTAGCACGCCGAGGACTCGGCTGGTTTTGTGAGGTCTGGAGTTGGAGCTGAACGGGGGGGGGGGGGTAGTGGTGATGTGGAGGGAGGGGAGGGGTTGGCTGATGTAGGGGGAGGGGAGGGGTTGGGTGATGGGGGACAGGGACTGGGGGGGTGGGTGCGCATCGCGACCCCGTGTCCCTGCGCATGATGACTCTGTGACGCATTCGCCCTCCCCCCGGCCCCCGACTCCCCCCCCCCTTCACCCTTTTCCCTCCCCTCGCTCCCGTCCGCATCCACACCCCCCACAAGTACCCTCCCCCCCCCCATTTTCCCGGTATTCAAGCGCTCCGCTCTCCTGTAATTGGCAGCACGCAATGACCTCTGCTCCTTTGCCGGGTTCAATTAAAGCTCGCTGATTGAACAGAAATGTATTTTCATGAGTTGATTCATTATGCGGGGCAGGACATTGGCTCTGATTGAAACGTCCGTGCTGCGCGGAGCGCGCGCGCTCCGGTTGGGCCCGCTCGTGCAACCACGCGGCAACCACCACCAACAACCACGCGGCAACAACCACACAACCAACCCCTCTTATCATCGGACACCACCATCACCGCAGCTACACCATCACCAGCAACCACGCCATCACGGGAACGGACAAAACGCCACTCCGCTGCCAACCCTCGCAGTCGGAAGAGTTGAAGAAGCTCTTGAGCCGGGACCTGAACACGAGATGGAGGAGGCGCTTGAATGAGGAGCTCTCACCACGCGTGTGGTCAGGCCGCCCTCTGAAACAGGGCTCGTAGCTCGGGAAGAGTTGCCCGCTTGATAGAACAGTTCAGCTTGGGGATTGTTTTGACCATACTTCACCACGACGGTCATCCGCGCCATGAGCTCGCCATGATGTTCTTGTCTCTAACGGGGGGGAGGAGGGGGTGTGGGCGGTCCCCGTGTCTCGATGCCCCGGTCCTCACCCCCCCTACCCCCCCCCCCCTCGGCCCTGCGACGCACAGGTACACAGTAGTGTCGCTGATGCTGGGCTTCCGCACCGCGGCCGTGGCGCTCGGCGTCCTCGTCGTCTTCAACGTGCGGCGACAACTTCGGAGGGAGGCCGCGGCCGCGCGGGGCGCAGGGAAAGGCGCGGGGGGCCACGAGGAGCTCCTCACGGTGGCGCGAAGCGACGGGGACTCCTGCCCCGCCGAGACGGGGGATGATCCCCGATTGAGGGAGCCGCAGAAACTGCTGCTGCCGGAAGCTGATCCCCACAGGGAGACGGTGGTGTGAGTGGAGGAGGGGGGGGGGGGCGGGGGGGGGCAGCGGATCGCGGCCTGTGCTATGATCTCGTCGATTCGAGTTCGATGTTTGCTCGTGGCCAGCATTAGTGATAATTATCTGAACCGGTCATCGGCCTCCCCTAGGTCGATTCAGCCTCAAATGAGTACATGGTGCGGTGTGAAAATCATTGCCACTCGGGAGACAAAGGCGGCCGGGCGTCGTGCTGGCCACCCACCCCCTCTTGTGCCACGCCAACCTTCATCGGTGCTCGCGAATGACACTTGCCCCAACCGTCTATTACAGGCTATACGGGGGATCTTTGTCTTGTTGTGCGTGCTGTGTATACGAACCCGGCGCAGTGCGCTGGGCAGAGGCTCTGAGGCTCGGTACCAACAAACATCCGAGTTCGATTCCCGCTGCTGGGTCCCCCTTGATTGTGTGTGACCTTTATAGATGCTCGCTGACAGCACTTACAAGTTTATCCTTGCAGTGTATACGACTATATGGGCGCTGTTTGTCTTCGTGTGTAACCTGTGTGTGCTCGGATTGGCATCAATTTGCCTCCAGAAAGGCACAATAATTGTTATGTGTTCCGCAATCAGTCACTGGCAATTGTATGGCCAGGTCAACATTGAGTTGCATTGCAGCTTAATCGATTATACGCAGGACGTCTCTGCAACTTGTTGCGAGTAGTTCTTCAACCGCAATCGAAACGCATCGGCAATTTGTTACCACGTGTTTCACCGTCACGTGCTGCGCGCTTGCGCACCTGTGATTGGTCGTTACGATCCTTCATAGCACGCTGTTTCATTTCCCGCGTTGTGCAACCACTCGCTTGGACGTGGACAAAGCAGTTGCAAGCGACAACGTTGAAGTTGTGCGACTTCGAGTTCAACTCGGTTGCGCAACTGATCGCTCAGGTGGCGGCCCGGGGCTGACCGACAACAGCACAACCCGGGCCTCAACCATTAGGTTGACTCGGCCTAAAATAAATAACGTGAGTAATTGGTGTGTAGTGTGAACAACGGCGGAGGTGAGGTGAAGGTGGCCTGGCGAACGTGTTTCTGACCACACCACCGGCTCGTGTGTTAGCGGCGGCCTCAAGGCCTCATTGATAAGTGCTCGCGAGCCATCCTGGTCTGGGGACAATTGAAACTCCTGGAAGTGTTGTCCCCCGTGACGTTTGGGGAGGGGGGTCCTTGGGGAAGAGGGAGCGGTGGCGCAGTGGTTAGCGCGCTGCGCTAATAACCTGGCGGATTCCAATTCGATTCCCGGGCCGCGGCCCACATCAGTGGCAAATAGTGTCAACACTCCCCCCCCCCTTCTCGTTACTAGCTCGCACTGACCAGCGTGGTGAAGTATGGTCGAAAATCCCACGGGACCGACGTGACGGCGTGGGGAGGCCTTAATCCGATGGTGGATTGATGAGTTCAACCTTGGATATAAATATGTTTTTTATTTAATTACGAACAATGCTATACAAATGAGATGCTGTGAACATGCGAAGGGTGCGATTATATCGGACTTGTATTATTACAATTGTCCGTTGTCTATAAATCTGAAATAAATTGTAAATCCATTTCATAAAGGAAACCGATAGCCGACTCTATCAATGTGTTTCCCTGCAGACAAGCTGTCTGCCTCCGTGCCAGCGTGTGTCTGCGTGTTGGTCTGTCCGTGTCGTTGTCCATCTCTGTGTGCCTGTGTCCGTGTGTCTGTCCCGTGTGGGGAGCGGTAGTGTCGTGGTTAGCGCGCTGCACTTCCAATTATTTGAACTGGTCATGAATCTCCCATAGGTCGACTGGGCCTCAAATGAGTACCTGGTGTGGTGTGTAAAATCACCGCTAGGGAGACAAAGGCGGCCGGGCGTGGTGTTGGCCTCCCACTCCCTCGTGTGCCGTTCCGGCTTTCATAGGTGCTCACTAGCAGCACTTGATCCAACAGTCTGCTCAGGCTATATGGCGAAATTATTTCCTTTGTGTGTCCGTGTGCTTGTCAACGCAAACAAACTAACGATGCGATGCTGTAAAGCATTCTGGGTAGGAGTTCCCACAATCCACAGCCACGTGCACAATGCGCACGACGCGCTGCGCGTTGTGCGGAACCACACGCTCCCGAAGAAGTGCATTGCGGTCACCTTGTCTTCAGTCGCCATCCGTGACTCGAGCAATTGCGACCAACCCACGTGCAGTGGCGAGACAAAGACGGTCGTGCACCGGTGTCATCCTGATTGGAGAATCTTCACTAAAGTACAGTGACCGATGCTCACCGCTGCAATGTCTGCGAAACCGGTCTACAGCTGTCTCAATGCTGTCCATCGGTTGTTCACATTTGCTCAATTTATAGACGGCGCGGTTCTTCAGGAACTGCTGGTCGTTGTAGTCCCATCAACCTATTGGCTCTCCAGACCGATACTATCGATGAGCATTGGCGTTAAGCAAGACTCGTGGAGTGGCGAGAGTCAAACCAAGATAAACTAATTTTGGAGGCGGAGGCGACCTAGAAGAGGCCCACGATCGGTACAGATACTCGTCACTGGTGTTGATTATCGTGAGCAGGAATTGAACTCGGGTCGCCGGGTTCGTAACACCGTGCGTTAACCGCTGCGCCACCGCTCCCAACTACCCCTACACGCGCGCACGGTCCGTGCGGATAGCTGCCCGGACGCGTTAACTCGCAAAAGTCACGTTCCATGCAAACGCATTTTCATTCGATCCCTTTGTATCGACGTTGCGTCTATCGCAATGGAAATCCATCTAATCTCAGCTCGCGTTTTCCACACCGCGTTCACATTACGCACATCATCATGATCAGCGGCACGGTCATCATCAGCACGGTCATCATCATCATCAGCACGGTCATCATCATCATCATCAGCACGGTCATCAGCGGCACGGTCATCATCAGCACGGTCATCATCAGCACGGTCATCATCATCATCAGTACGGCCATCATCAGCACGGTCATCATCAGCACGGTCATCATCATCCGCATCGGCGCAAGTTCCTCTCGCCGAGGATGAACTCCATTGAGCAAATTAGGGGGGCTGGGGGCTGTGTGGTGGAGGATGGGGGATGGGTTGAGCAAGTCGCAGGGTGGGCGGTGAGGGTGGGGGTGGTGGTGGGGGGTGAGGGTGGGGGTGAAGGTGGGGGGTGAGGGTGGGGGTGGTGGTGGGGGGTGAGGGTGGGGGGTGAGGGTGGGGGGTGAGGGTGGTGAGTGAGGGTGGGGGGTGAGGGTGGGGAGGGGACAATGGGAAGTCTGGGGGCGCACGCGGTGACGTGCAGATGAGACTGATTCCATTGATTTCGAATTAATCTTTAAATACTCTTTATTTATTTAATTAATATTCGGCCTAAGACCCCTGGAGGACTCTCTGCGTGAATGCAGAGTCACGCCCAATGAGCTCTGGCGCCCGAGGAAGTTGCCACTCGCTCGTCACCGTTGTTGCGCTCGAGTCCAATGCGTTGGAGTTGGGAGGAGCGGTGGTGCAGTGGTTGGGAGCACCGCGCGATGGGCCCGGGCCTCTGAGAGGTGGCGAAGTTGTTGTCGCGAGCTGATACCTGCAGCACCGTTTCGAGCAAGCCGCACTGACCCAGCGAGGTGAAGTATGGTCAAACCATCCTCGGACGACGCCGTGTGGGGAGGCCTTCGTATAGCAGTGGATTGAGAAAGGAGCTGTACACTTCGTGTCATCATTCGAGTTAAACGTTAAAATGAAACAGACCCTGTCTAATTATCACTCCTCGTTTGCTTAAAGCTTCGGTCTGCATTTGCTGTTAATGATCTGCGGCAGCCCAGTGGCGAGAAACGCACGTGGGAGTTCACGGACATCACTGTCGTGACAACCTCGCAATCTCTCATCACCATCATCAAGAACATCACCATCATCAAGAACATCACCATCAGCCATGGTCGATCCACTGCTGGATGAATGCCCCCCTCCCCAGGCCGTCGCCACTTCTCGCGATCCTGCGATGCAGTAATCAAACCCAGGCCATGCGACTCGCTCTGAGCAATCATCGCTCCATCTCCTTGTTGCGCGATTCGCAGTTCCTGGCTGCCACGCAACAGTGACGAGTGTTGGCCGTCGACCGTCAACCGTCTAGCGAGGGGCCTGCCGCAGCCCACTCACTGCTCGAGTTAATAATTATAATAATAATACAATAACAAGGCTCCTCGTTTACCCAGGAAAGTGTCGCCGAGTCTCAAGATTCATGTTCAAGAGGGTGCTGCTACTGCGGTATTACATGACGAGAGGTTGGCTGTGAGTGAGAGGGGTTAACACACATACTAAACTCCGCACAGATAGATTCATGAATTCACCGCTTCGCTGCCAACTCCTGACCACCTCACTTCCCAACTACTACAACGCCTGGAATGTGTCCGTGCAGTCTCCCATCTCAGCTACTGACCAGCAGTGGATAGACAATGGCTGATTGTGTTTTCGCTGGTAGGCTGTGTTCTTATTTTGCCCCCTGTTGTTGTTGTTGTTGTTCGGCACATTGTCCAACGGTTCGCTCCACGTGCTGTGTGTGAGCTTTTTCAGGAACAGCATTGCGGACCAACCAAAAATAACATCGGATAGGCAACAGCTGGTGATGCTGGTGATGCTGATGATACTGATGATGATTCTGATGATGATACTGATGATGCTAATGATGGTACTGATGATGATGGATTATAAGACGTCCACAAATACACGCGCACATATATGCCGGATTATAAGACGCACCCCCAACTTTCTTTTAAACTAAACTACTAAACTATTTTAATTTTAACAGGTAAGGCCCACTGAGCTATTTCAACAACGACCTGGCCACAAATGATAGTTCAACGAAGTGGCTTATCACGTGGGAACGTGTCGCAACCAAATATTTTCTATATTGATTTGAAGCTTTCGTGACTGCAGGAATCCATACTCTTTGGTTCTTTCGGTAAAGTCACGTCGGTAGAAAAAATAATAATAGATCACGACGTTTCGATCGCAACGCAAACCTGATGACGATTACTTGCGCCGCGATCGAAACGTCGTGATCTACTATTATTATTATTATTATTCCTACCTACGTGACTTCATCGAACGAACCAAAGACTACAAATACTTTTGATTTAAAGCTTTCGTGACTGCAGGGATTCATATTCTTGGTTCTTTCGGTAAAGTCACGTAGAAGGGAAATAATAAAATAATATAAATAAACAATACAAATTATCACGACGTTTCGACTGCAACACAAGCAATCATCATCAGGGTGTGAAATCCACAGCAAGAAAATTTGAAAAATTTGCAGTCGAAACGTCGTGAGATTTTTTAAATATTAATATTATTTTATTATTTCCCTTCGACGCGACTTTACCGAAAGAACCAAGAATACTGCAAATACTCTCAGCGCGCGTTTCTAAATGCACCGACAGAACAAAAAAAACTAAAAAAAGTTCCCTCTTCAAATCTGTAGAATACCGTCCAAGTAGAATTTGCTGTCTATGCAACGGCAACTATCCTGCAGTGAGAAGAGGAGTTATATAACTGGATGAGAGTGTCGCAGGAGGAAACATGTCTCCGGCTCGTAGAGAAGTCATCTTATTTCCTGCGCGACTAATGTCATTACGTTGCCCCATGGTCTTTTGGCCGGTGCGGTCTCGATGCGGGCAACGTGGAAAGAGGGGAAGGAGGGGGTGGGGGGGGGAGTTATGCCAGTTGCCGATTTGATTTAGAGAGTCAATCGATAGTTATGAGGATTGATGGCTGGGTGGGGGAGGGGGCGAGGGGGGAGGGGGCGAGGGGGGAGGGAGCGAGGGGGGAGGGGAGCGAGGGGGGAGGGAGCGAGGGGGGAGGGAGCGAGGCGGGAGGGAGCGAGGGGGGAGAGAGCGAGGGGGGAGAGAGCGAGGCGGGAGGGAGCGAGGGGGGAGAGAGCGAGGGGGGAGGGAGCGAGGGGGGAGGGAGCGAGGGGGGAGGGAGCGAGGGGGGAGGGAGCGAGGGGGGAGGGAGCGAGGGGGGAGGAGCGAGGGGGGAGGGGGGAGGGGGCGAGGCGGGAGGGAGCGAGGGGGGAGGGGGCGAGGCGGGAGGGAGCGAGGGGGGAGAGGGCGAGGGGGGAGGGGGCGAGGGGGAGGGGGCGAGGGGGGGAGGGAGCGAGGGGGGGAGGGGGCGAGGGGGGAGGGGAGCGAGGGGGGAGGGAGCGAGGGGGGAGGGAGCGAGGGGGAGGGAGCGAGGGGGGAGGGAGCGAGGGGGGAGGGAGCGAGGGGGGAGGGGGCGAGGGGGGGAGGGGGCGAGGGGGGAGGGAGCGAGGGGGGAGGGAGCGAGGGGGGAGGGAGCGAGGGGGGAGGGAGCGAGGGGGGAGGGGGCGAGGGGGGAGGGGGCGAGGGGGGAGGGGGCGAGGGGGGAGGGGGCGAGGGGGGAGAGAGCGAGGGGAGAGGGAGCGAGGGGGGAGGGAGCGAGGGGGGAGGGGGGAGGGGGCGAGGGGGGAGGGAGCGAGGGGGGAGGGAGCGAGGGGGAGGGAGCGAGGGGGGAGGGAGCGAGGGGGGAGGGAGCGAGGGGGGAGGGAGCGAGGGGGGAGGGAGCGAGGGGGGAGGGAGCGAGGGAGCATTGTCTAAACGACTTGACGTCACGAGACGACTTCTTGTGACACACGGTGACTAAAAAAGACAAAGATCCCCCGTCTAGCCTGAACAGACCGTTGGGGCAAGTGCTGTTAGCGAGCACATATGAAGGCCGGCACGGCACACGAGGGGGTGGGTGGCCAGCACCACACCCGGCCGCCTTTGTCTCCCCAATGGGGATGTTAACAGATCGCACCAGGTACTCATTTGAGGCTGAGTCGACCTAGGGGAGACTCATGACCGGTTCAAATAATCGGCGCTGGTGTTGACCGTGAGCGGGAATCGAACTCGAGTCGCCGGGTTCGTAGCGAAGCGCGCTAACCGCTACTCTAGACACGGTGACACACACACACAGATACGTACTAACACAGAGTGACAGTGACATATACACACACATCGTCACGCACTAATATACACACCAGCACAACGAGCTACAATTTCACACACAGTGACACAATGAGAGTAGCACACACGAATATATACGTGAATATACACATGTATATGCACATTAATATACACGTGAAATAAACTAAACAGCTTTACACTGACACAATCATTGACAGTGGCACATAAACATACTGATACGATGGAAACCGCGACACACACTCACAAAAACAGCGTCGCTCTCCGTTGCTGCTGGAGGGCGACTGCCTCCAACTCCCCAGCGGCGTCCTTCACGAGCCTCCTCTACAGAGGCCGATCTTGACACCGCTGGTACCAGTCATCGGCAAGTCCACTCAGCTCCTCATCCTCCTGTACCACATCACTCTATCTCTTCTCTAGCCCGTGCCGCGCCCGTTTAGCCCCCTGTAACGGGCCAAACAGAATCTGACTGGGCACGCGGTGGCTGGCTCTGTGGGCTACGTGACCCAGGCAACGCAGCCTCGTTCGCCGAAGGAGCTCATCGATGGGTTTGCGTCCAGATCAATTCAGAGATCTGTGAGCTCCTCCACATTTCGCAAGCACAGAGAAGAGAGGACATAACCGTGACCGAGATGACCCGTAGCGTCGCAGAGAGCGACAGGCCGCGTGGCTTCCACGCAGCAGCGTTATTTACGCGCGCGACCGATGACAAGATAATTCCGCTCGACTGATTCGGAATAAGAACTCTGCTGTCAAACCGTAGCGAGTCAGGAGCACACTGCTCCGATACGGAAACTCCTCCACTCTCTGCACACGTGCCTCGTCACTCGTGGGGAGTTGAGGTGGTGGAGGGTTTGATGACATCAAGTGCGCCAGGCAGGCGCTATATTTTTGTGGGACTGATGGTAAGGCCCAATCTCTTAGTGTCACGCTCCAGGTTCAACGGCGCAATCTCCGACTTTTATCATAGTAAGCAGCAATTTACCAGATCATCCGCATGCGTAACCTGGTTGATCAATGGGGAGTCATCCCTTAACCGCACCCGGGCATCGATCAGCCTCCCGTGCGTTTTGTATCAGATGGAGATTCTTACAGCCACGCGCAACCTCTCGAACGGCGTGATGAAAGAAGATGTTAAATAGTGCAGGGACCAGAGAATATTCCTGTCCTCACGATCGGCCGCCTTTGTTTCCCCAGTACTGAAGTTTACACATCGTAGCAGGACGACATAGCGAGATGATCAGGGCCGGTGCAGATGTATGGCTGTGATGTTCGCCGTGGCCCGGAAGGGAACAGGAGTGGCTGTGTTCGGAGCGCAATGCGCACGCACGCGAGAGAGACACGCGAATTAGACACGTGTCTCCTCGCCCGCGCATACCATGCCTCCCCCGCATCATGTTAGCAGCCCCCCTTACCCCCCTCCCCCCAATACCACCAACATCCCCCCCCCCCCACAAAACCACATCTCCTCCAGCGACCCCCCCCCCCCCAACATCCCAACCCATCCAGCCCCTCCACGCCCCAGCCTCTCTCGGTATAAATATCCCGTGGCGTGATGCGGGACAGAGACAGAGAGATCGGCCTGCCCTGGGGCAAGCGGGAGAAGGAAGCACCCAAGCCGAGCCCAGCCATCAGGTGAGACTGACACACACCTGTACACACCCCTGAGCAAAGACCACCCGTGTAGCCTTCACAGACTTGGGGCAAGTGCCGTTAGCGAGTAGCACCGAGGAAGTTCGGCGCGGGACACAAGGGGGTGAGTGGCCAGTAACACGTCCAGCCGCCTTCGTTTCCCTTGTGTGGCGATCTTGACACACTGCACCTGTTACTCATGTGAGGCTGAGTCGACATAGGGGAGGCCCAGGACTGCTAAATATAGTAATCATGTTGATCGCGAGCGGGAATCGAACCCGGGTCGCCGGGTTCGTAGCGCAGCGGGCTAACAGCTGCACTACCGCTCCCCACACCTGTGCACACCTGTGCACACCTGTGCACACCTGTGCACACCTGTGCACACCTGTGCACACCTGTGCACACCTGTGCACACCTGTGCACACCTGTGCACACCTGTGCACACCTGTGCACATCTCTAAGCCCAGGTCCACGTAAGCCAAAGTGGTTTCTTGTCTCGCATTGAGCAGTGAATCATTGGCCATCTCCCTCCGTTTTCAGTTCACTCAACTCGTGATGGAATTTCCACATTCCTTTGATGGGGGCGAGGTTATCCTTCCTCCATAGGCGACAACCACTTGTTGAAAAGTAGCGCAAAGTAGTTACTCGTTTTATCCACCATGATAGGATGATGATCTGAGATTACTCGCAGGCTTCCGCTTGCGAGCCGCTCGCTCTACCGTATACTTACAGATGGGATCGCAAATATCATGAATATATTTTATACAAAAAAACTATATATATATCTATTATTACGACGTCTCTTCTGCCACAACGTGGCGTGTCCGTCACAACGACAACGTTCGATGCGTCTCCACGTCGTCTTCGTGCGAGCTCCTGGACGCTGCGTGTACTCGAGTCAACCGTGGCGATATCGAACCAGGCTCATCCCCGCTCAGCGGCCGAGATCCCACGAGTTGCATGCAGGGTGATTTGACCGTCGGCATGAATTCATATTACTGATATCAACATTCAGTGCTTGGGTAATCCACTGCTGGATGAAGGCATCTTCCTCCTCCACGCCATGCCATGTCGGTCTACGGGTTGTTTCGCCATACTTCACCAGGCGGGTCAAGTGCAGGATGGTCGCCACTGATGTTAGTCGATGATTATCCCAAAGGCGAATTATAATAACACAATACAATCCTGGTTGGCAGGGGGTTGTCTCAGCCCATCAAACCTACGCGATCGATAAAGTAAGTACCACGTTGTGGCGAAGTCAGCAGTGTATGGTTGTCGTATGGGATAGGCTCGCCCCTCCTGTCATAGGAATGTGGAATTTACACCACGAGCTCGGCAGGGCTGTGGACAGGAGACGATCACCGATGCCCCGATGCTCGTTTGAGCAGCAAGAGATCGCTCGGTCCAGACCCTCAGTGCTGTCTCTGACAACAAAGGTTTCCATATCGATGGGACCTCTTTGCCAGTTTCAAAATGATGAAAAATAAGAATAGGCTTTGCCCTTGCTAGCAATGAAACAGGTGATAGGCCAATTAGTTTTAAAAACAATACATACATGAGCAGAGCATGTTTGTTGTACGTTTTGCCGCAAGTGTGTTTGGTTAATGCAGGCTTGATGCCGTGCAATAGGGCATCTAATTAGTGTTTGAACGGGTAAAGCCTCTTCTTATTCATCCACATCAAATGTTTCCGTCGGATCTTTGGCAGGCACGTGGCAAATGCCCTCACCTCCAGCCACAGAGGACATCTCTCAGAAAATTAAAAGTACCCCGGACTTTTTTTTGTCAATAGGTCAATGATCCTGACCCCTTCCATTGACCCCGTAGCGTAATGAGAAGATGATCCTCGCCTGTGAGAGCGGAAGTTCGCCAGCGGTGGTTCGAGCGAGCCCGACTCTGCTGCGGATGTCGAGACTCTGTGTCGAAACCGGTCGGGAATCAGAATCAAGATTTGTATTCATACTGCAGGAATCCGATGAGCTACGAGGCTATTTAACACAGATGTCCAGCAAGGGACGGGTAAGAACGTAACACAATTGATGAGTCGATTTTGTTGAATTTACGCACGCCCAGATGTGTAAGATGGGCTGTGTATTCGAGCGTGCGGCTGATGGGATGTGTGAGAATTAACTTTCATTTTGGTCTTTACGTGGAGAGGCGGAGATGCGAAGGAGGCATTGCTCGCTAGCCCCGTGATTTTTCTCACCCTCTCAATGTCCGTCTCGGTGCATCAGCATCAGTCGATATCGAAAGAGCTTCACCAGATTCCCAAAACGAGCCGTCGATCGGCTAAATCACTGATCACTGAATCTGTCATCGCTGCTTCCACGGAAGGATTGTAGATGTTCGGCACTCGCGGTTTGAGGCCCTGCGCGATCTTGTCCTGCTCTGCGATGCTGACCTCGTCTCGCGCTTTGCGGCGTGACCCTCGTTGGCATGAGCCGGAGCCACCGGGCCCAAGCCGTGTGGGCGCGAGGACGCCTCCAACGCACGCCCAGAGGCACACTTTGCAGCAGCGAGCATTGGTGACCGCATCTGTGCTGATGAGTCCTGATTACAGCGAAACCGGCCCAGCGTGTGCGCATCATTGTTGCTGCTGCCGCTGCTCTCAGTTGGTGTCATATTTCATCGAGATTATTTTGATGTACGTATAGATGCGTGTCTGTATAGCTGTGTGTATATATAGATGTGTGTGTATGCATAGTTAGATTGATGTATGTTGAACTTCTTTCGCACCGTACGCAGCCAACCGTGCCAACCGTAGCATCGTGGTCCTCTCGAAGACGATAGGACCACGACGCAGTTCTCCAGCAAATGCGGAGTCGTGTTTTGCACAATGCACGAAGGCGGAGCGCTCTTAGTGCATTTCTGTTGTTTGAAACTCAAAGTCGCTGAGCACAGGGCTCAAAAGCCCAAAACGCCAAGCGGGCAGTCACAAACAGCACCGTTATCATAATAGTTGAAATCGACAAAGAGTGTAAGGCGTTTCTTGAACTGAGCGGAGGTTATTGTTTCTGTAAGAGTTGGGGGGCCAGAGACGATGGTGATGACGACGACGATGGGGGAAGGGAATCCCAGAGGGGAGCAGCGCGAGGAATACAGCAGAGAGAGAGCAGTGAGGTGCAGTGTGGTGAGTGAGTGGGTGGGTGGGTGAGTGGGTGGGTGGGTGGGTGAGTGGGTGGTTGAGTGGGTGAGTGGGTGGTTGAGTGGGTGGGTGAGTGGGTGGCTGAGTGGGTGGGTGAGTGGTTGAGTGGGTGGGTGAGTGGTTGAGTGGGAGGGTGAGTGAATGAGTGCTTGAGTGAGTGTGTTGTTGTGACCTGCAGTGTGGTGGGTGAGTGGGTGAGTGAGTGGGTGAGTGGTTGAGTGAGAGGGTGAGTGAGTGAGTGCTTGAGTGAGTGTGTTGTTGTGACCTGCAGTGTGGTGAGTGAGTGGGTGAGTGGTTGAGTGAGAGGGTGAGTGAGTGAGTGCTTGAGTGAGTGTGTTGTTGTGAGCTGCAGTGTGGTGAGTGAGTGGTTGAGTGAGAGGGTGAGTGAATGAGTGCTTGAGTGAGTGTGTTGTTGTGACCTGCAGTGTGGTGAGTGAGTGGGTGAGTGGTTGAGTGAGAGGGTGAGTGAGTGCTTGAGTGAGTGTGTTGTTGTGACCTGCAGTGTGGTGCTGGTTGAACGCAGTGGTGGATGATGAGATGAAAGAGTCGATGTGGTGGACCCGAGTGGAGGAGCAATCAATGAGTGGAGTTAACGGCAATATCAGCTCCGGTCGTAGCGCTCGAAGAGGGATAAGTAGGCGAATGACCAAGTCACCGGAACGCGCTCAATCTCGCAAGCTCAGCAGGTCTGGGCCTGGTTCGTGAGCCTGGTTCGTGCTATCGGCGACTGCGCTCTGTGACCAACCAACCGGCACGGCGCGGGGGAGACACTCATCCAGCAGTGGATGACAAGCGTGCTGTACATGTCCAGGGGGTCGCTCCTTCTCCTTCGCTGCCCACCTCCTTCCCCCCACCCCCCACCCCCCACCCACACTGCCCCCTCCCCTGCTCGGTAAATCACGACCCGTGCCCTTTAAAACGAAGTGACGGCTCGCATCCAGATTCACGGACACGCATCGCTCCGTGCGCGCGCAGTCGAGGGCTGGCGGCGATTCCTCGACAGCGCCCAACGCACCGAGTGCGCTGCGTGTTCGGAGAGAGAGAGCGGTGTGCTCAGTGGTTAGCGCATCGCGATACAATTTCCCATCCTCGGCCGAAATGAGTGAAGGGTGATATCTGAACCGATCCTGGCCTTCAGCTAGGTCGACTCAGCCTTAACTGGGCGCGGAGTGTGAGCATTGGCCCTGTGGTAGACAAAGGCGGCCGTGCGGGTTGCGAGCCGCGTCACTCCCTCGTGCGCCGTCCCAACCTTCGCACGCGCTCGCTAACAACCCTCGCCGCTGCGGGCAGCACGTGCCGAGCACATCGCTCGAGCCACGGAGTCCGCGAGTGCGTTCGGGTCGACCGACAACGGCAGTCGCAACGTGCGTTGAACTTCTTTGGCACCGTACATAGCCGATCGTGCACTATCTCACTACCTGCCGTTACGTTGCGCTTAAACACATCGTCTGGTGATGCTGCTGCTACTGCTGCTGCTGCGTTGGCAGCGGTGCACAATTCACAAAAGCACAACCCCCCACACACTTAGCAATGAAAACACCGTGGCATTTAAAAAGGTAACGTATATGATACGCGACGTTTCGGGAAATGAGCCTACTTCGCAATGGGTGTCGCACCGCGTGGCACACGACCGCGCTATCTCACTGACTGAGCGTCGCATCTCGCCAAGTCGCGTGATGTCGCGTGATGTCGCACCGTGGTCGCGTCGAATCGCGTCGCACACAAATGCATCGCCCTGTTGGTGTCGCGACAGCCCTGCTGTATCACTCCGGCAACAGCAGCAGCCGCCGCAGCATCCGCAGCCGCCGTCCCCGCTCACGATGTCTCCGCGCCACGCGTCGCTCCTCCTCGCCTGCCTCGTCCTCTCGGCTCGGCTCAGCGGCTCCAGAGCCGCGCCTCCAAGGTGCACACAACACGCGCGCGTGCGGCTCTCTCTGTGTCTCTCTCTGTCTCTGTGTCTCTCTCTGTGTCTCTCTCTGTCTCTCTGTGTCTCTCTGTGTCTCTCTGTGTCTCTCTGTGTCTCTCTCTGTCTCTGTGTCTCTCTGTGTCTCTCTGTGTCTCTCTCTGTTGCGCTGTCTCTCTCTGTCTCGCTGTGTCTCACTCTGCCTCTCTCTGTGTCTCTCTGTGTCTCTCTCTGTCTCTGTGTCTCTCTGTGTCTCTCTGTGTCTCTCTGTTTCTGTGTCTCTCTCACTCTGTCTCTGTGTCTCTCTCACTCTGCCTCTCTCTGTGTCTCTCTGTCTCTCTCTCTGTGTCACTCTGTCTCTCTCTGTGTGTATCTGTCTCTTTCTCCGTCTCTCTCTCTTTCTCTCTCTCAGTATCTCTCTCTGTCTCTCCCTCTCTTGCTCCGGCAGTATATATACTACAATTGGAATGATACAGAGAAGATTAGCATACCATGGTCTTGTGATGCCTATTTGAGGCTAAGTCGACCTAGGGGAGGCCCAGAGCGTGTATCAAACCCGGGTTCGTAGCAAAGTGCCCTAACCGCAGCGCTACCACTTACTCACTCACTCACCCACCCACCCACTCATTCACAAACTCACCCCATTTACTCACTAACGTATTCACGAAAGCTCACCCAAGTCACACACTCATTCATCCACCCACCCACTCATTCATCCACCCACTCACTCATCCACCCACCCACCCACCCACTCACTCATCCACCCACCCACCCACCCACTCATTCATCCACCCATCCACGAACGCTCACCCACCCGCCCACTCAACCACGAACTCACCCACGAACTCACTCGTCCGCTCCGCCACCCAGGCTCGTGCTGGAGCAGGGAGGCCCTCCGGGTGTGGCGGGCAGGCTGCTGGGCGCGCTCGTGAGCGGCTACCTCCGTCCCTCCTCCAGCGACGGCAGAGGGCACCAGCAACAGCAGCAGCAGCGAGAGAACGATGAGGAGGAGGGGGGGCAGTGGGAGTCGGAGCCCCTGGGATGGGATGGCAGGTGAAAGCCCACACCTCGCTGTCTTCCTCCGTCGGAGGTTCGCAGTTCGATACCAGTAGGCGCGCCCTGGAAAATACTGGCGGGTATCTTCACCGTAAAAACGAAGCTCCGTGTGTTTCACAGCAGACGTTAAAGACCCCCCCCCCTCTCTCCGTGATGTCACTCGCCAGAGCAGGCCACTGTTGTGCCGGCGTCACGGTTCAAGTTTGCCAAATAATAAAAAATATCCGCAAATGGCACAATTGGGTTCACACACAGAAGTAGCAGTGGCGCAGTAAAGCCCGCCTTGCAGGCCGGGCCCTGATCCATACCCCTACCGACACGTGGACAGCTGCCACTGGGGGTGCCCCCTTCGGCTGTGTTGAGATGAGACGCAAGTCGCGTGACGCGCGTGGGGCGCTCTGCGGACGAGGGCGCCTCTTTCAGAACCAACGCTCTGAATCAGAAGCAGAATATGTCGCTATCCTGGTGGAATCCGATGAGCTATAAAGCTCTTTTTCACAGACGTCCAGTAGGGGCAGGTCCGAACGTTACAATAACAAACAGTACAACACCACGATTGGAGTGCAAGGTATAAAAACGCTGCTGCGTTGGCAGTGGTGCACGAGCACAAACCACAATTATAATCGACGACGTTTCGGGCAATGGCCCTTCTTTTAAGACAGTGGTATTGCCGAGTGTGTAGCACGTTTAAAACATAAAGTCAATATCAGTGTCACCTCCAAGTGTCACTTCGTCTGTTCCCCTAATCCCCTCCCGCACCCCGCCGCCCCCTCCTCCTCGCAGCCCCGAGCGGGACCTCGCGGTGTCCAAGCGCTGCGTGGGCCTCAGCACGTGCATCCTGGCGGACCTCACGGACAAACTCCATCGGCTCAGCGGCACGCGCACCAACGTGGGCGTCGGGACGCCTGGCCGAAAGCGACGCGCGGCCCCCTCTTCCTCCTCCTCCTCTTCCTCCTCCTCCTCCCCCGCCGGGATCCCCCGGGGAGGCTCCCAGGGCCCGGGGGAGATCGCCTCCCCCTCCTCCTCCTCGTCCGCCTCCAGCCTCAAGCCGGGGTCGCTCCCACCGCGTGCGGTCTGAACCTGGGGGGGGGGGGGCGGTGGCTGCTGAAGTCGTTTGCGTTCCGTGCCTCCTTCTTCCCGTCTCTCTCTCTCTCTGTTGTTAAATATCTGCGACTTTATTCTATCTGCGCCCCACCCACCCAACCATCCACCAACACCACCCTAGCCGCCCCCCGCCACCCGCCACGAGCTCGTGTCCCCGATGGGAGTGTGCGCGTGTGAGAGATGCAGCAGGCGCGGGGCTCTTCATCATCATCATCCACGCGCGTGTCCGGGCGCGTGGATGAGAGCACGGAGGCATGAGTGCTCACCGAGCCGTGGCGAGCGCGTGTTTGTGCGTGTCTGTGCGTGTCTGTGTGGTGTGTCTGTGCGTGTCTGTGTCTCTGTTTTTGAGGGTGGGGAGCGGTAGTGTAGCGGTTAGCGCTACGCTGCGCTACGAATCCGGCGACCCGAGTTCGATTGCCGCTCACGGCCAACACCAGTGGCGATTATCTGAACCGGTCCTGAGCCTCCCCTAGGTCGACTCAGCCTCAAATGAGTACCTGGTGAGGTGTATACAAAACATCGCCGCTGGGGAAACAAGGGCGGTCGGGCGTGGTGCTGGCCACCCACCCCCTCGTGTACCGTGCCGGCCTTCATATGTGCTCGCTAACAGCACTTGCCCCAACAGTCTGTTCAGGCTACACCGCGTTATCGGGGTATGGCCGTAACAGTGGGCCAGCCGGCGGCAGTGTGGGGTGAGGGCCTGACCCGCTGCACGAAATGAAACCTCTAAAGAGCGGAATTCAAGGTCAAACGTCTTCAATGTGGTAGGACCCTCCTGAAATAGCGAGTCTTGAGACTCAGTGAGGTTTTTATTTATTTCGTTCGTCCTCAATGGTAAATAAAGTGTCCGGTGGTATTGTCATTTGGCCAAAAATGTCCCACCTCTCGTGCCACGGGGTAAGCTCCGTTCTCGAACGCCAAGTCACTCCGAGACGTGCACTCCTCTCCACGTGATCACCTGCAGCGATTGCGGTGTTTACTTTGGCGAAGGTGTCATGTGTAAAATCGGTGCCCCGTTCTGAATGTGATGTACACCATCTCTCGCTTGCTTGCCCTGCCCCCCTCTCTCTCTGTGTATGCATATGACATGCAATTATATATATAAAACCCGTAGTCCCGTGCAAATATGTGTGCAGCATTGGTGCATTACGCGCATCGCTATTACATGCATATAGATCATGATTAATTATGATAATAACAATACTACATGTCATAGACTGTGAATAGTCGTATCTGTGTCGGGTGATTATATAAAACGGCTACGTGTGCTGATGATGCTGAGTCTAATGCACATGCCTTCCAAATACACACGCGCACGCACGCGCACGCACGCGCGCGAACACAGAAGACGACGATGATGCTGCGTGTAAATTAAAAGTATCCAATAAATATTTTATTTATCAAAAGTCATGCGAAGCGCACGTTTCGGAAGTCCCTACCTTTGCTGCATGCCACAGGAATCCGGGTGTGGCCAGTTGGCATCGCTACCCCCACAACCACCACCACCACCACAACCACCACCACCATCAACAGCAAGCCACTACGATCGTCTCAATCGTTATCCATCATCATCATCATCATCAGCAGCAGCCACGTTCAATCCACTGCTGAATGAAAGCTTCACCACGCTACTGCGATGCAGTGAGCCGCCGAGCGATGGCCCATGAGAGCTCAGCTTAATTCATCGCTCCATCTCCGCGGAGGAGATCCTCACGGGCGCGATTTTCTCCTTTGACTGCCACTCCGACGTCAGTCTCGACCGCCGGGGTCATCGCCCCATCCTCTGGCCACGCGTCTTGCCCAAGCTCGCCCACCAGTGCACTTGGAAGTCATCATTTGTGAGATGGATGGACTTGTCCCCGTAATGGGAATGTGGAATTTCGCCACTGACTCAGGCCAGACATTAAGATGAGAACTGCTCCCCCCATGCCCCCCATACTGCTCGTCAGAGAGGCATATAGGACACACATCACATTACTGCATTGTACACAACACTCACACGCAGGACACACTAAGACACGCAGAACACATGGACACACTACACACACAGTACACGCCACCCTCACACAGCAACACGTATATATCATTATGTCGGGGGAGTGGTGGCGCAGTAGTTAGCGAATTGCAGTTGAACCTCGTGATCTAGGTGTCATCAGTACAGCAAACTCTGGACCGGATTCGACCCATCTGGGTGCAATCAGCATAGTTCAGCTCGTTAAACAAATGCTCCTGGATTACCCAGATGTTATTGGCAAGGGCGCTCCAAATAAACCCCCCGGAGTTGCTTGTTTGAGCAAATGCTGCTCTGATATGATATAGGCGTGGAAAGCCAATAGGCCGATGGTCTTATGTATGTGTACAGTTTTTGGAAAGACAGATCGATGTTTGTGATTTTGCATATGCTTTGAGTCGGTATCTGCTGCTCATTTGCAGGCCAGTTGGGTTAAATCAGCGTGGGAGCGGAGCTTCCCGTTCTCACGCAGCCACCGAGCTAATTGGCGTCTAATTAACACCGCCCTGGACACGGCGCGGCTACGCGTGGGGGCTTTGACTTCGCACAGGAGACGGACACGAGAGAGAGGCTCGCGGGGAGACAAAGGAGGCGCGCGTAGCCCGAACGACGATGTGGCGGGACTTTGGGGAGTGTCTGCTACTTGTAGCGAAGAGCCGTGGTCTTCTTGGATACACAGTGAGTCGCGGAGACTGGCGAGTGAGTGAGTGAGTCTGATATGTTTCATCTCTATCGCCTGAATTGTAAGCACCGTACGGCGTTCCGGATGTGCTGGCCTGGCCAAGCATCAATCGGAATGCGTCCGCGCCTCCAAACATCTCGGAAGCTGAGCGGGGTTGAGCCTGGATAGCTCTTAGATGGGTGACCATCACCAACGTTGTCAGTTGTAGTATTCACTGTTGTGTCGTGCTATGCTCTAACCGTCTCACGTCTATGTTGCCAAGATGATCATAATCAACCAATGCGGAATTGTGTGGGTTGACTGGAGTGAATGAGTCAATAACTGAATTAATGATTTAGCGGCTGAGCAAATGAGTCAATGGCTGAGTGAATGAGCTGGTGGCCAAGCAAACGAGTTGGTGACTGAACTAATTAATTAATCGGTCATGAGTTACTGAATTCACGTGTTGAGTGACTGATTTATTGAATAAGTGGAAAGCTAGCGAATGCGCGCTCGCGTGAGCTAGCGATTGAAAGGCGGATAAATCGCTGAACGGATACACCAGTACTGTAAACGAGCCGGTGGCTGAAAGAACGACTGAATGAGTGGAGGATGAATGAGCGGCGAGTCGGTGACATTCCGCGCGTATCGAGACGCGCGTCGTGGCGTCGGCTGCCGCCGCGCGTGGGATGGGTGCCAGGAACCCTGAATGCGGGGCTCGGAGAGAAGAGGGGATAAGCCGGGAGTCAAGGGGGTAGCGCAGAGGACGGAGGGAGGGGGCGGAGGGGAGGGAGTGAGGGGCCCCAACATCTGCTCCTCAGCCATGGTTCTTAACCTTCTCCATAGACACACAAAGACAAAGGTCCCCCGTGTAGCCTTGGGCAGACTGGCGGGGCAAGTGCTGTTAGCGAGCACCTATGAAGGCAGGCACGGCACAAGCATGGGGTGTGGGTGGTCAACACCACGCTCGGCCGCCTTTGTCTCCCCAGTGGCGATGTTTGCACATCGCACCAGCTACTCGTTTGAGGCTGAGTCGACCGAGGGGACGCCCAGGACCGGTTCAGATAATCGTCACCGGTGTCAGTGGCCGTGAGCGGGAATCGAACTCGGGTGGCTGGGTTCGAAGCGCAGCACGGCAGGTCGCGTTCGCCAGGGTAGAGTGTGGGTAGAGCTCCCACCTCGTCCCAGACGCCTGGGACAGCGTGGGGCAGTGGGCCACGTGGCTCTCTCTGGAGCTCTCACCAGTGGAGGTCCCTTCCGCCGGAAGCGAGCAATTGCAGGGGCTGCGCCTTCACCGTTTAACTTCCACTGCCCAGTCCGCGGGGGAAGTACACAATCTGGTGAGACAAAGGTGGTGGCACCCCCCCCCCCTCAACACCCCCCCCCCTCAACACCCCCCCCCATGCCCCTCCCCCCTCTCCTCACTCAGCCCATCCCCTCGAACGCAATGTGCGCTCACCAACAACGTCATGCCCGACAGTCGATAAAGCAGCCACGGGAACAACAACAAGGGAGGCTTTGTCTCCCCCCCTGCCCCCCCCTGTCCCCCCGTCTCCCCCCCCCCCCTGTCTCCCCCCCCCCCTGTCTCCCCCACCCCCCCCGGGACTCCTGGCTGTAAAGAGTTTTTTTTTCTCCGCCGGGAGTCGCGGTCACACGGAGGCCTGGGACTGGGAAGCGGTGAGAGTCGGTGAGTGAATGAGTGAGCGAGTCAGGGAAACGGTGAGTGAATGAGTGAGCGAGTCACGGAAACGGTGAGTAAATGAGTGAGCGAGTCACGGAAACGGTGAGTAAATGAGTGAGCGAGTCACGGAAACGGTGAGTGAATGAGTGAGCGAGTCACGGAAACGGTGAGTGAATGAGTGAGCGAGTCACGGAAACGGTGAGTGAATGAGTGAGCGAGTCACGGAAACGGTGAGTGAATGAGTGAGCGAGTCACGGAAACGGTGAGTGAATGAGTGAGCGAGTCACGGAAACGGTCAGTAAATGAGTGAGCGAGTCACGGAAACGGTGAGTGAATGAGTGAGCGAGTCACGGAAACGGTGAGTGAATTAGTGAGCGAGTCACGGAAACGGTGAGTGAATGAGTGAGTCACGGAAACGGTGAGTGAATGAGTGAGCGAGTCGCGGAAACGGTGAGTGAATGAGTGAGCGAGTCACGGAAACGGTGAGTGAATGAGTGAGCGAGTCACGGAAACGGTGAGTGAATTAGTGAGAGAGTCACGGAAACGGTGAGTGAATTAGTGAGAGAGTCACGGAAACGGTGAGTGAATGAGTGAGTCACGGAAACGGTGAGTGAATGAGTGAGCGAGTCGCGGAAACGGTGAGTGAATGAGTGAGCGAGTCACGGAAACGGTGAGTGAATGAGTGAGCGAGTCACGGAAACGGTGAGTGAATGAGTGAGCGAGTCACGGAAACGGTGAGTGAATGAGTGAGCGAGTCACGGAAACGGTGAGTGAATGAGTGAGCGAGTCACGGAAACGGTGAGTGAATGAGTGAGCGAGTCACGGAAACGGTGAGTAAATGAGTGAGCGAGTCACGGAAACGGTGAGTGAATGAGTGAGCGAGTCACGGAAACGGTGAGTGAATGAGTGAGTGAGTCGCGGAAACGGTGAGTGAATGAGTGAGTGAGTCGCGGAAACGGTGAGTGAATGAGTGAACGAGTTACGGAAACGGTGAGTGAATGAGTGAGCGAGTAACGGAAACGGTGAGTGAATGAGTGAGCGAGTTGCGGAAACGGTGAGTGCAAAGCGTGACTTGAATGAGTGAGGGGTGAGTGGCTGGGTCAATCACTGGATGAGCGAGTGCTTGAGTGAATGATTGACGGGAATGATATGAGTGAATCAGAGGAATATGTGAGCGAATGACCGAATAAATATATATTTTACTGGCGAGTCAATCGCTGAATGGCTGAATGCGTGGACAATGCTTTAGTGAGTGAATGAATGACCGAGTGGTGAGTTCATGACAGTGAATACATTCATGAGATAGTGACGGTGTGAACGAATGAGTAACTAGTGAGTGAATGAGTGAATTTGAGGTTGAGTCGCGAGTGACCGAACGAATCGTTTGGCGATTTCTCGCTCACGATTAATACAAAGGAATGACAACACATTCTTCAATGTCACCGTGTGTCACATTCGAAGGAAACGTATGTGATAGGCGACGTTTCGGGTTACGACCCTTATTCATAACACATACATGGAGAAGAGTCGTTGCCCGTAATGTCACCTATTATGTATATATTGTTCCGTGTAAGGCCACGTCATTGTTGACTGCCCTTGTTGCACCAGTGTGTAGGGGATAGAGAGTAGGGGACAGTGTGTAGGGGATAGTGTGTAGGGGTTGGGATAGTGTGTAGGGGATAGTGTGTAGGGGTTGGGATAGTGTGTAGGGGTGAGTGAGTAGTAGGGGTGAGTGAGTGGTAGGGGTGAGTGTGTAGTAGGGGTGAGTGAGTAGTAGGGGTGAGTGAGTAGTAGGGGTGAGTGTGTGGTAGGGGTGAGTGAGTGGTAGGGGTGAGTAGTAGGGGTGAGTGAGTAGTAGGGGTGAGTGAGTAGTAGGGGTGAGTGAGTGGTAGGGGTGAGTGAGTAGTAGGGGTGAGTGAGTAGTAGGGGTGAGTGTGTGGTAGGGGTGAGTGTGTGGTAGGGGTGAGTGTGTGGTAGGGGTGAGTGAGTAGTAGGGGTGAGTGAGTAGTAGGGGTGAGTGAGTGAGTAGTAGGGGTGAGTGAGTAGTAGGGGTGGGTGAGTGAGTAGTAGGGGTGAGTGAGTAGTAGGGGTGAGTGTGTGGTAGGGGTGAGTGAGTGGTAGGGGTGAGTAGTAGGGGTGAGTGAGTAGTATGGGTGAGTGAGTAGTATGGGTGAGTGAGTGGTAGGGGTGAGTGAGTAGTAGGGGTGAGTGAGTAGTAGGGGTGAGTGTGTGGTAGGGGTGAGTGTGTAGTAGGGGTGAGTGTGTAGTAGGGGTGAGTGAGTGGTAGGGGTGAGTGAGTAGTAGGTATGAGTGTGTAGTAGGGGTGAGTGTGTGGTAGGGGTGAGTGAGTAGTAGGGGTGAGTGTGTGGTAGGGGTGAGTGAGTAGTAGGGGTGAGTGTGTGGTAGGGGTGAGTGTGTGGTAGGGGTGCGAGGGGGGTGGCGTTGTCAGGAAGAGAGGCGCGGCCACTGTTGAAGGAAGAGGAGGAGGACGAGGAGATGCGCATCACTCGCGCCATGGGGTCTTCTCTTCTCTCATTACCCTTTTAAAAGCAGCCTGGTTGCGGGAGTAGGGGTGGGGGCCAGTTGGGGGATGGGAAACAACAGCATGAGTGGTGCGGTGGTGGTGGAGGAGATGGGTGCGGTGGTGGTGGAGGAGATGGGTGCGGTGGTGGTGGTGGTGGAGGGGATGGTGGTGGTGGTGTAGGGGATGGTGGTGGAAGGGATGGTGGTGGAGATGGTGGAGATGGAGGGGATGGGTGCGGTGGTGGTGGTGGTGGTGGTGGAGGGGATGGTGGTGGTGGTGGTGGAGGGGATGGTGGTGGTGGAGGGGATGATGGTAGTGGTGTAGGGGATGGTGGTTGTGGTGCTGGTGGTGTAGGAGATGGTGGTTGTGGTGTAGGGGATGGTGGTTGTGGTGGTGGTGTAGGAGATGGTGGTTGTGGTTGAGGGGATGGTGGTGGTGGTGGTGTAGGGGATGGTGGTTGTGGTGTAGGGGATGGTGGTTGTGGTGGTGGTGTAGGAGATGGTGGTTGTGGTTGAGGGGATGGTGGTGGTGGTGGTGTAGGAGATGGTGGTTGTGGTGTAGGGGATGGTGGTTGTGGTGGTGGTGTAGGAGATGGTGGTTGTGGTTGAGGGGATGGTGGTGGTGGTGGTGTAGGGGATGGTGGTTGTGGTGTAGGGGATGGTGGTTGTGGTGTAGGGGATGGTGGTTGTGGTGGAGGGGATGGTAGTGGTGGTGGTGGAGGGATGGTGGTGGTGGTGGAGGGATGGTGGTGTCGGGGATGGTGGGGTGGTGGTGTAGGGAATAGTGGTGGTGGTGTCGGGGATGGTGGTGGTGGTGTAGGGGATGGTGGTGGTGTAGGGGATGGTGGTGGTGGTTGTGGTGGTGGTGGAGGGGATGGTGGTTGTGGTGGTGTAGGGGATGGTGGTTGTGGTGGTTGTGGTGTAGGGGATGGTGGTGGTTGTGGTGTAGGGGATGGTGGTTGTGGTGGTTGTGGTGTAGGGGATGGTGGTGGTTGTGGTGTAGGGGATGGTGGTTGTGCGTTGGGGCGCCTGCGTCTCCGCTCTGGACGCGATGCGTCTGAGCTGGAATGCCCGCACGGCTAATTGAATTAACGAAAAGACCCATCGATTTAATTTGTTTCATTAGTTTTGATGTGAAACATGACGAGGACGCGTTTACTTTGTCTGTATTCACTCGTCTCTTGCTGTCCTTGTCCTGGCTTTGAAATGAACAATTCTGGCCACGTTCCCTGCATGCAGACACAAAAAGGCAAAGATCGCCCATATAGTCTGAACAAACTTTTATGGGGGCAAGTGCTGTTAGCGAGCACCTACGACGGCTGGCGCGGCACGCCAGGGGGTGGGTGGCCAGCACCACGCCCGGCCGCCTTTGTCTCTCTCTCTCGTGTAGATGTTTACCATGTAGCCATTTGAAGCTGAGTCGACCTAGGGAAAGACCGGAACACAGACACAAACACACACATCAGGTGGACCCAAAACTCGCACACCTCCTGCCTTTGACATTCCTCCCCCCCTCCTCCTCCTTCTCCTCGATGACACCAGGCTGGAAACCATCGTCAACCACATCCTAAACATCGTCAACCGCATCAGAAACATCGTCAACCACATCCTAAACATCGTCAACCGCATCAGAAACATCGTCAACCGCATCAGAATCATCGTCAACAGGAGGCCGATGCGAGACGTCGTGCAGTGCTCCGAAACGTCGGACACGCGCGGTACAACCCGCACACGCAAGTCGGACCCCCTTGTGTGCCAAGGATACGTTCCAGCCCAGGCGATCACGCAACGCAAAAGCAAATTTGACGGCTCTCCATAGCGACCTTGAAGACCTGGCGCCGAGGTGCAACACGCTGCGGCGCGCAAGTGACGGGGTGTGCCGCGTGCCTCCCGGTGTTCCCAGCGGAGCCGAGGCCTTTGTCGCGAGCGAGCGGCACGGGGCGAGGACCCCCACTCGGGAATCAGCGGCTGCACGGGCCGACGGGTTTCCGGTTACCGGGGAGATTAATTAATTATTCAAAGAGAGGGGCTCCCGTGTCCTCGCGAGAAAGAGAGAGAGGAGACGCGTGGTGGTCGTGGGTGGGGGGGTTTCACCCTCTTCTGCGCTGCGCTCCCATCGCTTTACGCAGCGGCGAACTCGTGACGCTACGGGACAAAGATCCACTCGGGGCTCCGCTCCGTCTCTGATCGTCGTGGCGAGTTTTGTTTCGTGCCCTGGAAGATCGTGGCAGTAAACGAGCGTGCCCGCCTCTGCTGCTACTGCTGCTGCTCAACGCGAACTCCACTCCGTTCCCGTAGCCGTGACACGTGAGTCGCTGCTGTGTCAAAGCCTTAACCCTTGCGCGTCGCTCCCAGCGTGGGTTAATTTTATTCGCGTGTATCTCTTTGTTCCTATATACAGTACACATAAGTAATCTGCGTGTGTGTGTGTGCTTCATAGGTGATGCTCTCTAACAGCACTTGCCCCAACAGTCTGTTAAGGCTATACGGGGGCGATCTTTGTCTTTGTCTGTGTAGGGATTAATTTCCCACTCGATGTTTTCCAGAACGCTGGCTGCCGTAGAGTAGGGATGGTCGGCGTAAGGCACTACCACTAGAATACAAGGTAAAGTAACAAGGTTTCACCTATCCATAATAATATCATGATATTATATAAATCGACCTGCCTATATTCTACAAGTATGGCGTGGACCAAGTGTCAGCTCACCACGATGATGGTTTAACAAAACTCGGACCTCTGTGCAGGCTCGAGCTCGATGGCTTTTAGATGTTGCGAGATTAGCCGAGTGATTGATTGATGATTATTTGTTAGCTTATTTATTTATTTAGTGATCTCCTATCTGGGCGGGGGGGGGGGCAAGCTGGGGGATAATGATGAGAGCCTCCCCAGTGGCGCACGAGGCAGCTGCCGGGAGATGCTGGCATCGTCCCTCGCTGCGGATGTCATCATTCAGCCTCGCTTAGCTTGGAGAGGAAAAATATAATAAATAAATAACATGTGTTGTTGGCGCCCTTGCGGGAGAACACGACGAACAAAGTAGCTCAGCCTGTGGAGGAGACTCCAGCGCGTTCAGAAGGCAGCTGCTAGAGTCCTGACACCAGCGGCTCACCACCTTGACTGCTCAGTCGCTAAAGCGCTAAAGCGACTGAGAATGTTAAAATCCACATCGGGGTCGATGAAACAAAAGTACGTTGTCACTTACGTGCCCGTGATTATTTTTTTGTTTCAATTACTAACCTTCTAAAAACAAGATCTGGCCACGTCTCGCACCCCCAGAAATGGCATCTCGCACCCCCAGGTGAAGAAGAGGAACCACTGCATCTCCTTCGTTCTTTCGGTAAAGTCACGTAGAAGGAAAAGAATAAAATAATAAAAATAAAACATAATAAAATAATTCTCACGACGTTTCGGCCACAACGCCAGCAGCCGTCTTCAGGTGGAGAACAGGTCTGTCAAGTAGACAGAGTCTGAAACCACTGCCTTGCACGCACGCCGTTTCGGAGCACATCACACACGTGCATGTGTTTCTGTATGTTTGCTGAGCTTCTTTCGCGCCGTACGTAGCCAACCGTGCATTGGCTACCAGCGAAGTTTCGAGTGGACTATAAGATCCCGCTGCTGCTGCTGACCTACAAGGCACTCAATAATGGGTGAGCCCCAACATATCGACAGGAACAGATCCGTGTTGACTCTGTAACGTGGTCCCTGAGATCTTCGAATCCCCTTCTTCTAAGGACTCCGAGGTCAAGGCTCTGTCTGTGGACTGATCGGGCTGTTGCCAAGTGCAGCAGCCAAGCTATGGAACAACGCTTTGCCTTGGCTAATAAGACGATCAGAGTCGTTAATATATATTTAAGTCTGTCACGAACCCAACTTTTTCGGTGTAGTTTAGAGCCTCTGTTGCGAACGAAATCGATGCAGCAGGGGTTAGGGAAGACGTCGAATTGAGTTGATTAAGTGGGCTCTGGGCGGGACGCGTCACGGCGAGAGGGGGTGGTCGAGATTGGCGGCGGAGTGGATGCCAAAGGATGGAAGGCGCTTGGGAGTACGTCCACCGGGGAGATGGAGCGATGACAAATCAGCTCGTGTGCGCTGGCGTTAGGTGGATCGTTGGCATCGCAGGATCGTAAGAGATGTCGACTGCTTGGGCAGGCCTTCATTCAGCAGTGGATCGATCATGACTCACGATGACGTCACAGCCACTCCGTCGCAGATACGATGAAGCGAAAGACATCATCATCATCATCATCTTGCATGCAGGTGCCACAATCCTGACTGCTGCAGCTGCTGCGGCTGCCACCAATCATGACGTTGTTGATGATGATGATGTTGTTGATGATGATACTGTTGTTGGTGATGATGTTGTTGTTGATGATTCTGTTGTTGATGATAATGATGCTGTTGTTGACGATATTCTAATAATAACAACAACAATGACGCTGACGACGCTGACACCAACAACAACAACCCCTTTTATCCACACGGAAAAAAATTAGCCCACTCAATTTGTCTCCCTCGCGTCTTTATGCGATTCCCTCTCTCTCTGTTTCTCCCACTCGTGTTTGGGAGGTCGAGCACTTTGTGCCCGATAAAACCGGACAAAGCCCTCTCCTCACCCCACAACGATCTCGTTCAGATGATGTTCCACGTGTGTGTGTGTGTATATCTCTCCACGATGAATAGGGATATGTAAATGAACAGGATCACTCCACGCGGCGCTTTGCGAAATAGACGTATCGAGTGTAAAACAAAAGATCCCACGCACGCCGCGCGCGCCCACGCGCACAATGGCAGATCCTGAATGGGATGGAAGCGGCACGGAGGTGGCTGCGTGACCCCCATGACCTCCCCCGTGGAAGAGAAATCAAATCGTCACCTAAATCAGGCGCCTGCGCCGCGTCGCTCGGAAAAATAAAAAAAAACACAATTCATAACGATAATTGAGACAATAATTATAATATTAATAGTCGTATTAATAGTATACGATCGTCAGTAACTACAAGGCAATGGGGGGGGGTGGGGGGCAGGAGTGGGGAGAGGTGGAATGGTGATGGGGGAGGGAGAGGGAACATCGTGATTTGATTGTAAATTAATCATTTTTATGCAAACAATGTGGAGTTTAATCCGCACTCTTCTTGACTCCCCTTCTCCGCGGCCCTCTGGACGCGACCCGAGTATCGAGCGGCCCGCGGCTGAATATAGATGCGGGGAGTATGGTCGTGCGTGCGGGTGGGTGAGCGTGTGGGTGAGCATGCGGGTGAGCGTGCGGGTGAGCGTGCGGGTGAGCGTGCGGGTGAACGTGCGGGTGAGTGTGCGGGTGAGTGTGCGGGTGAGCATGAGGGTGAGCGTGGGGTGAGCGTGGGGGTGAGTTTGCGGGTGAGTGGTAGATGTGTGGGAGGGTGGATGGTTGAAGTGTGCCGTCGTGAATGTTGGGTGGTTGGTGGTGGCAGCCAAGGTGTTGGTGAGTCGTGGTGATGGCCAGGGGGCGGTGGTGGTGGTGAGGAGTTGAAGATGGTTGAATGTTGGTCGGTGATGTATCAGTGGTGGTGGATTGAGAGTAGAGGTGGTGGTCGTGGTGTTTACCGTGAATAGTGGTGGTGGTGGATTGCGATAGTAGGTGACCCGAGAGCGCTGGGTGGTGTTGGTGATAGTGGTGGTAGTGCTAGGGAACGGTGGCGCAGCGATTAGCGCGATGTGCTACGAACCCGGAGACTTGAGTTCGATTCCCGCTCAAAACCCACACCAGTGGCGACTATTTGAACCGATTCTGGGCCTTCCATAGGTCGACTCAGCCTCAAATGAGTACCTGGTGTGATGTGTAAACATCGCTACTTGGAAGACAAAAGCGGCTGGGCGTGGTGCTGGCCACCCACCTCCTCGTGTGTCATTCCGACCTTCATAGGCGCTCACTATCAGCACTTGCCTCAACAGTCTGTGAAGGCTATACCGGTAATATTTGTCTTTGGTGGTGAGTAAGTGGTTGTGCTATTGTGGTGACCAGCGGTTGGTTGTTGTTTATTAAACAAAGCACGCCCTAACAGCTTCCACTTTATGCAGTCCTCAACTCACACAGGACTCTGAAACCTCACCCACTCTAGAGTCACTCCAGAATTTAGATATAAATTACAAATTATGTTAAATGCGCTTTCCTTGATTACCAACCAGTAATGGGAATCTCGTTGTATTGGCGGGCAGCTGCCTGGATTCGAACCCAGATCTCAGGAGGTGCCAACGCGGTTCTTGGGTGAGTCCAAGCATCGGTGCCACCTAAGGTAGCAAAACAACCTGAGCCGCACCGATCTATTGACACGGCCACCAAGAGGAAAGCACTCGATAAACCCGACACGTGTCAAGTTCTGATCTGATTATGATCCACTGCTAGTGGCCACGCAGAGACATCGTAACCGTGTGTGGCGGCCGTGACGAGGGAGATGCCCTGTCTGGGCTCATGGGCTCGGCGTTCCGCGGTTACCGAATCCCCCCCGATTAAGACTGGGTCCCGTCCCCCTCGTCGTCTCGTTGCAGGCATGAGGGGGATGGGGGTTGGGAAGGGGATCGAGAGGGCCCCCTCGGAGGCGAGTCCCATTCGCCAGTGGCTCGCGGAGCTGCGCGTGGAGACGCAGGCGGAGGCGATGGCCACGATGGACGGGAAGGCGCTGGGCGGAGACGGAACCCGGAGCTGGGAGGATGGGGACATCCAGGCGGGTGAGTGGCCATCATCAGCAGCAGCATCGTCAGTAGTAGCATGTTTATCAGCAGCAGTAGTAGCACTCAATAATGAGCATCTTCGCCATCATCGTCGTCGACATCATTGTTGATATCATAACGGTGGTTATCATCTTCGCCATCATCGTCATTATTGGTATAATTAACATCATCATCATCATTGCATACTCAGGAAGTTATCCTTATCATCATCATCATGATGATCATCAGCAGCGGCCGCGCGAGAGGAGCACGTGCGGCCACAATGAATGGGAGCGGAACGTTCGATACGCGACGCGTGCCGCACCAGTGACTTCGAGCGACGCTGCAGCCGAGGGGAGTGTGTGGAGGTAATAAACAACGCTCCTGCCTCCTCCCTGTCAATCCACAACTATTAGAGGAGGTGGGGGTGGGGGCTCGGGTCTATTGTCTTTTGTTTACCCCCCACCCACCCACCCCACCTGCCCGGCCCAATTCGGCAAAGTGGGATCGCGGGGGCACGAATTACCTTCGTGAGTTGTGGTGACCTCGGCTCAACTCACGCGCGCCCCCCCCCTCCCTGCCAGCACACACACCAAGCTCGGGCGAGATGGAGGAGGGGGGGGGTGATGCGGGGTGGAGGGGACAAGGTTAAGGGGGGGGGGGGGCGACGTGACGGCAGCGGCGTCACCCCGGGCAGAACCAATCTCAATATTAAGTTGTCTCCATTGTTCTGCTCTTCAATAACTGCGCAACATTCCGTTCCCCGAGGGAGGAAGATGAGTTTCACCCAGTCTTACCCGGGATCGATTTCTCCCACTGTGACCCGCGGGGATTTGAGAGGAGGGGTCAGGGTGGGGGAGGGGGGGAGGAGGAGAGAGGGGTAGAGGGGATATCTACTCCCTCCCTATCATCCCCACCCCACCACCACTACCGATTGCAACAACATCATCGTTATCATCAACATTAGATCCTCACCTGGATTGTTTCGTTATAGTCATCAACAATGTCATATAGACACCTTCGCTATTGGCATAGTCATTGTCTATTCGTTCATCTCGTCTTCACGTGGATACATTCACCACCGTCGTCACCTCGTTGTTGTATCGATGGCATCATCCTTCATTCTCATCGTGGGTGTTTGTCTTCATCTCTCTCGCCATCGATCACCCGGGCGGCTGTCGTCAGTGGCATTGCCGCTCGACGGACTCAACCAGCGGTAACAAATGATGACGATTCATACGAAGAGTGGACAATGATGATGACGATGATCGTGATGCTGAAGGTGTTGATACCATATATACAATTGGAAATATCATTATAGAAGTTATAAAAAACATTGTGAATGTTATTATATATAATTATACATTGTATTTATAAATCACTATTGTTTCAACACACGATTATAGTGAATTATTATTGTTACTATGATGATTATTGCATTCATAATAAGTCGCCATGTTCTGTCCACTGCTCGACGAAGACCTCCCCGCGTCGTTGTCACCCTTTGCGGCCTTGTGACGGTGCCACTAACCACGTGACTCCCGCACGTGATCTCAGCTGATCACAACCGCCGCGGGCGCCTTCTCGGGCGAGTTGCCTCCTCTTGCTGCCACTCCATCTTTAGTCTCGACCACCGGCCACTATTCATCCCTTTTATCCATGACGTGTCCTGCCCAAGCCGACTTAGTGGGTTTTTTTTATACGAGAAGTCTAAATTGTCTCCAGCTTGGTCATGCGCTGTGAATCCACGTGCTCATCTCTCTGTCTCTTTCGATGTAAATTGCAGGCCCCACATCTCATTCCATGCTTCCTCGCACATTTTTCAGTTTTTCTTCCACATTGTTCGTTCATGTCCACCTTCCTGAGCCAATATTTCAGAGCAAATGCTCTGGGGATGCTGCAGCTGCGGTGGCAGTGATACACACACACACACATCTGTGTGTGATCCACCAACCCTCGCTGCTACCACAACACGCAGTGTTACATCACAGACCACGTGCCCCCCCCCTCCCACCCCCTAGGGGTTTGCTCCTCAGGGGGTCTCGTCGGGGGCTCAGGCGCGCCCCCCGCGTGCTGCGCTCTCATGCGTCGCGCGCGCCACGTGAGCGCCGAGCTCGCGCGCCTCTTCCGTCGGCTCGAGGGGGCGCGCTCGCACAGGACGGGGGGGGGTCACCACCCCCCCGCCGTGGAGGCCGTGGTGGTGGGGGGGGCCGTGGTGGCGAGCAGGGGAGGGGCCCCGTGGAGGCGCGTGCACGCGGGCGCGCTTCGCCTCGCGTGTCACGCGCGCGCCGCCGTGACGCAGATGCGCGCGACCTCCCCAGCCGCGTCGAGTCAATGCGCCCAGGTGAGTGGGAGGGAGGGGGCGGGGGAAGGGGGGAAGGAGGGGGGTGGGGGTGAAAGAGGACGATGGCGGGAGGGGGGAGGGAGGGAAAGGTGGGTGAGCAGTAAGCAGCGCCTCGGTTACGGTGATGATGTTAGTGCTGAAGCTGCCGGTGATGGTGCTGGTGAGGATGCGAGTGATGATGATGGTGCTTGAGAGGATGACGATGATGATGATGATGATGTTGGTGAGGATGCAAGTGATGATGATGGTGTTGGAGAGGATGACGATGATGATGATGTTGGTGAGGATGCAAGTGATGATGATGGTGTTGGAGAGGATGACGATGATGATGATGTTGGTGAGGATGACGATGGTGATGATGATGCTGGTGAGGATGCAAGTGATGATGATGGTGTTGGAGAAGATGACGATGATGATGATGTTGGTGAGGATGACGGTGGTGATGATGATGATGCTGGTGAGGATGCGAGTGATGATGATTGTGATGATAATGACGATGCTGACATTGAGTTAATTAAGGGCATGATGCTGTTATGGAGGTGATAGTGATGGTAATGATGCTGGTGCTTAAGGGATGATGTGTGCGGTAATGATGGTATGGAGATAATGATTGCAATGATGCGAGTGATGATGATACTGATGAGAACGTCATGATGATGGCGATGATAATGGTGATGATGCCATTATGGAGGTGTTAATAGTAAATATGCTGATATGGTGGTGATAATGATAATGGCATGGAGTTGATTGTGATGTTGGTGTCGCTTATTTGGAGGTGATGATGATGCTGTATGTTTAGGATGAAATTCGCCTCCTGGACTCGTGTCGGAAGCTAGAAAGCCTGGGGCTGAGGTGAGTGAGACTCACGCCGCCAACGAGGCGCCTTGTTTAGAGGCCACATGCACTGCCATTAATAATGCGACCACACATCGCCACCACTTCCTTCCTTCTGCTCGAACCGGAAGCAGTTGCAAAGTCAGTACGCACCATTTAAATGCCTCTGGGTGCCACTCCAATGTCCTCCCCCCTCCCCCTCCTCCATCCCGTGCACGTGTCCCACCCATCACCACCTCCTCCTCCATCCCGCGCACGTGTCCCACCCATCACCACCTCCTCCTCCATCCCGCGCACGTGTCCCACCCATCACCACCTCCTCCTCCATCCCGCGCACGTGTCCCACCCATCACCACCTCCTCCTCCATCTCGCGCACGTGTCCCACCCATCACCACCTCCTCCTCTATCCCGCGCACGTGTCCCACCCATCACCACCTCCTCCTCCATCCCGCGCACGTGTCCCACCCATCACCACCTCCTCCTCCATCCCGCGCACGTGTCCCACCCATCACCACCTCCTCCTCCATCCCGCGCACGTGTCCCACCCATCACAACCTCCTCCTCCATCCCGCGCACGTGTCCCACCCATCACCACCTCCTCCTCCATTCCGCGCACGTGTCCCACCCATCACAACCTCCTCCTCCATCCTGCGCACGTGTCCCACCCATCACAACCTCCTCCTCCATCCCGCGCACGTGTCCCACCCATCACAACCTCCTCCTCCATCCTGCGCACGTGTCCCACCCATCACCACCTCCTCCTCCATCCCGCGCACGTGTCCCACCCATCACAACCTCCTCCTCCATCCTGCGCACGTGTCCCACCCATCACAACCTGCTCCTCCACCCCGCGCACGTGTCCCACCCATCACAACCTGCTCCCCCTCCGCGTCTTCTTCCTGTCTTGAAGATGTGCCCGAGAAGGAGGTGCGGATCCCCTAGGGCCCGAGTTGGGTCGCGTCGCTACGCAGGTGGGGAGAGACTTCAGTGGGATGCTCGCCTCGGCACTCACGCACCTGGCGCAGGTGAGAGCGGGGAGGGGTGTGGGGGGGGGGTCACCGTGACCCCGTGACCCCGCGCATTGGGACTTTAACGCTGGTGTGGAGCTGATGTTGGTGGTCGTGCTAACCTTCCGGTGATGATGATGGTCATGTTTGTGATGATATCGTTATGAAGTCGGATTATTATGATGGTGGTGGTAATAGTGGTGTGTAGTTGATGCTGCTGATGGTGTTCATACGGATATAATGATGATGATGATGTTGTGTGTGACGATGTAAGGAGGTGGAAATGACGGAACAGGTTAGAGAGGATGAGAACGGGGAGCGATGTAGTTGTGAGCTTGTGTGAGTGAACTTGCTGATAATCGGCACGAGCGGTGTCAAGATCGACCTCTGTGGAGGAGGCTCGTGAAGGATGCTGCTGCTGGGCAGTTAGAGGCAGTCGGCCTTCAGCAACGACGGAGGGCGGATGAGCGACGCTCAGAACAACGAGTGGAGCAGAGGGCGGGTAAAACGCAGAGAGTTGGCACAGTGTGAAGTCCAGGTGGGGCATCTGCTAGTCATCTCAGTAAGTCAACGCACGGAACCTGGATCCGTCATGTGACGTCCTCTTGCCAGAGAGTCTTCCATGCTTAGCGTACTGCTTTCAAAGCGCAAGTGGCACAACTTTGGCGATGTCACCGCCACTCAGTGATTGAGATGACTGGCTGATGCACCACCTGCGTTCCCTCCCGTGCCAACTTGCAGCGTCTTAGCAGCTGCACGCGAGCTGATTCCATCATCGCTCCATCTCCCCCGGCGCACGTCCTCTCGGATACCGTTCCATTCCTTGGCTGCCGCTCCGTGATTCATCTTCACCATCGGCGCTCATAGCCGTGACGCGTCCTGCCCAATCCCACGTTCGTAACCTTTTTGTACGCGTGTATATATATGTGTGTGGCCTTGATAGGTGCTCTCTAACAGCACTTGCCCCGACAGTCTGTTGAGGCTATACGGGGTATCTTTGTCTTTGGTGTGTGCATAGTGTCATGGTTAGCGCGCTGCGCAACGAACCCGGCGACCCGAGTTAGATTCCTGCTCACGGCCATCAACACCAGTGACGATTATCTGAATCAGTCCTGGGCTTCCTCTAGGTCGACTCAGCCTCAAATAAGTAGATGGTGCGGTGTGTAAAACAGGGAGACAAAGGCGACCGGGCGTGGTGCTGGCCCTCCACACCCCCTCGTGTGCCATGCCGGCCTTGATAGGTGCTCGCTTACAACACTTGTCCCAACAGTCCGCTAAGGCTATATGGGGGATCTTTGCATTTGTCTTTTGTGTGGGAGAAGGGGCGAGGAAGATAATTGCTGTAATTACTCCGGGTCCAATCAGCATCAGCCGGACTACAGAACGCGCGCGCGCCTCATCCGTCCGAGTAATAAGTTCAATTAGAAGTCCGGGGCGTGGGGGGGGGGGGTTATTTAATTATTACGGATAATTGTTAATTTATTTAATTCATCGCGTTTTATACATAATAATTTTTTTTGTCAACTTAACAATGCTGTGATGACATTCCTAAGTGGCGCAGCGGCGAACGCTCCGTAATTACGACGCATTAACCACCGCCACCAACACAACCACCACGGCCTGAATGTTTGGTCAAAACTTTAACATATTTATTTATATTCTGCAATGAAATAAATTCTTGAATTTATATTTTTTGTACTCAGGAATTAAAATAAGTAATGTTGTTAATATAGAACTGGCGCCCATTAACATCCCTCTTCACAATTCTCGCATTGGCTGGAGGGGGTGGAGTGGGTGGGATGGGTGTTGCAACAAACAACTCAACACGTTCGTCAACAACACACAGTGTGCGTGTGTGGCCCTTCAAGCAAACAGAGTAGACACTTGGCGACGTTTCGTACAATGGTCCTTCTTCATAGCAGACAGTAGGCTCGGCATCGCCACGTAAGTGGAGCTTTTTCCTCAAGTTGCACGTGCTCGTGTTGCACGCTTGTGCCATGAGTTATGGTCAGGGGTGTGCGTGAGTGCGTGAGTGAGTGCGTGAGTGAGTGCGTGAGTGCGTGAGTGAGTGCGTGAGTGCGTGAGTGCGTGAGTGAGTGCGTGAGTGCGTGAGTGCGTGAGTGAGTGCGTGAGTACGTGAGTGAGTGCGTGAGTGCGTGAGTGAGTGCGTGAGTGCGTGAGTGCGTGAGTGAGTGCGTGAGTGCGTGAGTGCGTGAGTGAGTGCGTGAGTACGTGAGTGAGTGCGTGAGTGCGTGAGTGAGTGCGTGAGTGCGTGAGTGCGTGAGTGCGTGAGTGCGTGAGTGCGTGAGTGAGTGCGTGAGTGCGTGAGTGAGTGCGTGAGTGAGTGCGTGAGTGAGTGCGTGAGTGCGTGAGTGAGTGCGTGAGTGAGTGCGTGAGTGAGTGCGTGAGTGTGTGAGTACGTGAGTGCGTGAGGCCGCCTGTGATGCTTGGCCACCCACCCCCTCGTGTGCCGTGTCGGCCTTGATAGGTGCTCGCGAACAGCACTTGCCCCAAAAGTCTGTTAAGGCTATTCGGGGGGGTCTTTGTCTTGTGAGTGACCGCGTGCACGGTGGTGCAGCGGTTAGCGCGCTGCGTTCCAAACCGGCGACCCGAGTTCGATTCCTGATCACGGCCATCGTGGGTGGCTGCTGACCATCCACCCCCTCTCGTGTACCGTGCCGCCTTCATAGGTGCTCGCAAACAGCACTTGCCCGAACAGTCTTTTCAGGCTATAGGGCGATCGTTGTCGTTGCGTGTGCGCCTGTGTGTGAGAGAGAGAGTCATATATATACACAGCGCGTGCGCCTGCGTTGTAATGCTTCGTAAAGACGCCGTCTCTCACGCGCGAACGTGATCTACAGCGGCAGCCTCACGGCGTCAAGCGACTCACCCCTGACCCCATCTCACCGCCCCCCTCCGCCCCCCCTCGCCCTGACGGTGGGGGGAGCGGTGGGGGGGGGGAGTGGTAGGGGGGTGTGGAGAGGTCAAAGTGAAGGCGCGCTTCACACCCTCATCACCACATCATCATAAGGGTCATCATGATAACCGCGCTGTGTGCACACCATCATCCCATCGTAACAGAACCCTCCTCGTCACTATCACCATCAACCACCACCACCAACATCACCGGGCACGAGAACTCCGCGGCCTGTGCAGGGGAACGCGACTCGCCAACCCCGAGCAGGTGGACAGCTCCCCTTTATAAATAACAACAATAACCTCAACAAAACCCCCCCCCCACCTCCCCCCCCCCCCCCCCCCCCCCCAGCCTTCCCTCTTGACCGCACTCACGCTAGCCCCATCGTCAGGAAGGACTCGGACTCGTTTCCCAGTTTAACTTTGTCGATAATTATTTGTGCTCGTTCTGGGCGAGTGGAGACGCCAAAAGACCACCACCACCACCACCACCACGTGTTTTATTCGGTTGTGACCCCCCCCCCAACCGCACCCCCCCCCCCCACCACCACCACGTGTTTTATTCGGTTGTGACCCCCCCCCCCCCAACCGCACACCCCCCCCCCACCACCACCACCACGTGTTTTATTTGGTTGTGACCCCCCCCCAACCACACCCCCCCCATCCTCACGAATCCCCCCCCCCCTCCATACACATCTCGCATCTCTCACAATTCACAAACAACGACCCCACCCCCATCTCTCTCTCTCTCCGAGCACACGGACACCAAACCACGCACGAGTCCTCCTCCACCCAGCGCGCTCTTCCAGTACCACCCGATACAAAGCAAAGACAAAGATCCCCCGCATAGACTTACATACCCTGTGGGGTAAGTGCTGTTAGCGAGCACCTACGAAAGCGGCCCCGGCGCACGAATTGAGCGGTGTTGGTCACCAGCAACCACGACCGACCGCCTTTGCCTCCCTCCCTCCAGCACTGATAACCCGTGTCAGCGCAGCGGGTAATCACTTAAGGCTGAGTGGAACTTTTTTTTTGAGGAATTTGCTCGGGATGTTCTCCGTGGCGGGGAATCGTAGCGCGGCGCGCTGACGCTGCACTACCGCCCCACCCGCATTGCACACAAAGACAAATATCCCCCGTGTACCCTTAAAAGACTGTTGGGGCAAGTGCTGTTAGCGAGAACCTATGAAAACCGGCACAGCACACGAGGGGGTTGGTGGGTAGCACCACGCCCGGCCGCCTTTGTATCCCTAGGGGTGATGTTTACACACCGCACCAGGTACTCATTTAAGGCTGAGTCGACCTAGGGGAGGCCCAGGACCGGTTCAGATAATCGTCACTGGTGTTGGCCGTGAGCGGGAATCGAACCCAGGCCGCCAGGTTTATAGCGCAGCGCGCTACCCGCTACACTACATCACACACACACACCCCCCACACCCACCCACACACCCACACACACACACCCACACACATCTCCTTCCACCCCTCTCCCCCATTACCCCCCCTCCACCTCCCACTTCCTCCCCGTGCGCGCGTGTGCGTCCGCATGCATCAGCGGCTCCGCACCTGAGCGCGCACGCTCCGTTCCTGGGCCCCTCAATCACTGCTCCATGACCTTTCGCGTGCGCGCACGTGGGGGGAGGGGTCGGGGGGGGGGGATGTGAGGGAGGGGGTGGGCAGGCGGGTGGGGTAGGAGGGGAGGGGGTGGAAGCGTGGGAGTTGTGGACCTAATAATTTGTCTCCGGGTAGTGGACGCGCCTTGGAGGTGAACAGAGAGTTACAATAAAACAACAACAATCATCAATACGTCAACAACAATGTGTGGTGCCGACTGCGTGTCCAGAGGCCACTTGAAGAAGAAGCGATCTCAGATGTGGTTCTCTGAGGTCCTCTTCCGCGGGCCGTTCTCTAACTACGCGGAGGATTGGCAGCTGCTCTGTGAGATTTACGAACGGATTCTTCGTCTCGTGACGCCGATAGCCAAATCTGGATGGAATTCTTGAGTAAAAATGACAACGGATACTTAAAGGAAAACTCTCTGTTCACCGTCAGTATCTCCCTCTTCCTTATGTCTGCCTTCCCTTCCTCTCTACCTTTCTTTCTTTTTCATTTAAAAACCAGGCTCGAGTCCAACGAGATTAATTCGTCCGCACGGCTCGCGCGATAACGAACCCTCCGTATCGCGTGTTCCATGTCTCTGGATTTTGCTTTCGTTAAAACAAATATGAATGAAATATGTATTTTAAAATGACAATAAGAATAATAAACATTCTGCTCGCAAGCTTCACCTCTCCTGTACGACTCCACCCACGCGTGAGTGCGGGTGGGTGAGTGTGGGGAGCGGTTAGCGTACTGCGCTAGGAACCCGGCGACCCGAGTTCGATATCCCGCTCACGGTCAACACCAGTGACGATTATCTGAACCGGTCATGGGTCTCGCCTAGGTCGACTCAGCCTCAAATGAGTACCTGGTGAGGTGTGTAAACATCGCCACTGGGGAGACAAAGGCGGCCGGGCGTGGTGTTGGCCACCCCCCCCCCATCATGTGCCGTGCTGGCCTTCATAGGTGCTCGCTAACAGCACCTGCCCCAAAAGTCTGTTACAGGCTACACGGGGGATCTTTGTATTGAATCGCTCAGCAATGGGAATTTAGTCGAGTTACGTGGCGAGCCACCTCTAACTCGATGCTGTTTTCTTCATTGCGGTCATTCGTAACCGGGCTCAGACGACTGAATCGCTGCAAAACGCAGTCTGTACGAGTCTCTGTGCGATTCTCTGGGTCTCTGTGCAATTCTCTGGGTCTCTATGCGAGTCTGCGGGTCTTGGTGCGAGTCTGCGGGTCTCGTTGCGAGTCTATGGGTCTCTGAGTGAGATATAAGGACACGGACAGAGGGACAGCAGGCCCAAAGCGTACTCAGCTGTCCCGTGTTAACAGAGGCTGTGTCTCGCGGTATCGCTGTTGCTCGATGATCACTCTCTGTGTCTCCCGCGTTGATTCCCTGCAGCACCCGAAGCAACAGGTCTCATTCATACAGGTGGTCATGTTCCACGTGTGTGCTGTTCCTCCTGCGTCCCGTGTGTGCTGTGTTCCTCTGTGCCGTGTCACTGTGTGTGCCGCTCCCCCTGCGTGCCGTGCGTGCTGTTCCCCCTGTACGTGCTGTTCCCCATGTGCGCTTCGTGTGTTCTTCCTCTGCGCTTTGTGTGCTGTGTTCGTCTGCATGATCTCCCTCGCGTTGATTTTCTGCGTGTTGTGTTGTGCTGCTGGGTTGTGCTGCTGTATTGTGCTGCTGTGTTGTGCTGCTGTGTTGTGCTGCTGTGTTGTGCTGCTGTGTTGTGCTGCTGTGTAGCTTTCTGAATCGTTTTCTGGCTGTGCCCGCGTGCTGTTCGTCACGATGTCCGACATTTCGCTCCACGTGGTGCCCCTCCCCTCGGTCCCTATAAGCAGTTCAAGTTCAGGGCTATTTAGTTTGGCCGGGCGAGGACTCTGGAGGCCACGAAGAGTGTCACTCGCACGAGTCATCTGGTGTCACTAAGTTGGCAAAAATACGTAAAGTAAAAACACTAAGTTATGACAAAGTGAAGCAAATAGCAATCGGCTCAAAACTCCTTGCGTTACAGAAAACAATGCACACGTGTAAATCAACTCTGAAAATCAATTACTTTACTGAAACAACAGATTCGTTTTCAAAATCCATCATGTTCACCTTACACCGGTGAAACAGACACCAACAATCTATTGTTTTGTGTGTGTGTTTTATGTGTTCCGTGTGTGTTGTGTATTTATGCATGCATGTTGGACTTCTTTCGCACCGTACGTAGCCAACCGTGCTAATCGGAGGTGTGGGGGAAGGACAACAAACTAAACACAAAAAGCACTTCTTAAGAAATGAGTGTTCAGTCTGGATGATTTAAAAGTGCATGGCTCCAGTGGCTTTCTAATAATGTCAACTTTTCGTGCTGCAGTTGGCACTGCGCTCCGAGCTCGGCGACCCGAGTCCGATTCTTGCTCACGACCACCAATACCTGTGGCGATTATCTGAAAACAATCATGGGCCTCTCCTAGGTCAACGAAGCCTCAAATGAGTGCCTGGTGCGATGTGTAAAGATCGCCACTCGGGAGACAAAGGCGGCCGGGCGTGGTTCTGACCACACGACCTGCTAGTGTGCCGTGCCGGCCTTCGTAGGTGCTCGCCAGTGGCACTTCCACAAACAGCGTGTGGACACCATACGGGGGATCTTTGCCGTATATCAATATATCGAGATCTGGCAGGCGCTTGGTGATAACGGGAGAACTCTTTGTGTACAGAGGAAGGAGGGAATCAGCGAGCCACTGTGACCACGCTAAATGAGCCCCGAGTTTGCTCTCTCAGCCTCCTCCTTTGCTCCGAGTTCTCCACTCACCAGCCCTCGTGTCACTCAATATCCAGCAGTGCATTCCCCGACCAAAGCCGATTCAGCTAAAGTATATCGGGGTTTTTTTCAAGGGCGACTCTGCCGGCAGACGACATCAAAGCATTCCACGCCCGCGTGGTCCCAGCCATAGCGAGGGGCATAGCGGATGTGGTGGCATGAGCCGAGCGGTTGCGCCTTTGCCGTTCTTTGCAGAGGTTTGCGGTTCGATACCCCGCGGCCGCCGAGATAAACACCACGGGGGGCGGGGTGAGGGGGATTAAAGCTATAAACAGGCGCCGTCTGCTTCACGGATGGACACAAATGCCAATAGTATCAGGATGCATGCAATGCGGTATTTATAGGTACGACATCCAAGTTACAACCGTGACTAATAATTTTGCGGACGACTGAGCGTTAGTCTCCTAAGTCGATCAGGTACGGTTTGATTCCCGGTTGCGTGAGTCACTCTTAAAGAGATGCCCCCCCCCCCGAAACTCCTCCATAACTCCTAGGTGACGCATGCTTCCCCTCCCCCACATGATGGGGGTGGGGGCAGTGCCGGGTGATCCTAGTTGCAAAAGTAGCTACATATGTCGTAGCTACTACATATGTAGTAGCAGCTACTACTACATATGTAATATCTACTACAAATGTAATATGTAGTAGTAACTACTACACATGTAGCTACTTCACATGTAGTAGCTACGGGCCCCGCACTTTCAAGGGCCCCGCGCTAAATGCTTTCAAGCTATCAATTCCGGTGCAGTGATTCTGCACTTGCTATATTGCTATAGTACTATACCGCCTTCGCCTTTTATGAACGACCGGGTGTTTAAGGTTAGCGATTTGTTATATTATCTGGCTGTATAGCAAATGAAAAAATACAATTACTTTACTATGCAAGTAAAAAATGTGCGTTTTAATATTTACGTGTTTTTCGTTTAATTAGGGCACATTTATAACACCATATGCTACAAGAACCGCATTAGCTTCATCCGGCACTGGGGGGGGGGGGGGGGGGGGTGGGGGTGATAAAGGTGTTGAGGCTGGGAATGGAACCCGCGTCGTTCGTGTGTCCGGTCCCCTCGGCTTCGGCGCCGGTGGTGGCCCCCCGACTTGTAAACCGAGAGCGCCAGCAGCCTCACGGGCGTGTGCGAGTACAGGACCGCGATGCGAGGGGTCCGGGGTTGACGGGGAGCTGTGCGCGTGTTGCAGGAGCTGGTGAGGAAGGTTGGGGACGTCTCTCGGCCACGCTCTCTCATCGCCTCCCTGGGAGATCTCCTTGCTCTGGCCAGAGGAGGCGACCACATGTGTCACATCGTGGCTCGGGTGCGTGGCTCTCTGCTGTGTGACTCACTCAGTGTGCGTGGCTCACTGCTGTGTGACTGACCCAGTGTGTGTGGCTCTCTGCTGTGTGACTGAGTTCGATTCCCGCTCACGACCAACACCAGTGACGATTGCTCCTGGGCATTCCCTAGGTCGACTCAGCCTTAAATGAATACCTAGTGCAGTGTGTACAAACATCAGCACTGGGGAGATAAAAGCGGTCGGGCGTGGTGCTGGCTACCCACCCCATCGTATGCCGTGCCGACCTCTTCATAGCTGCTCGCTTACAACACTTGCCCCAACAGTTTATGAAGACCAGACGGGAATCTTTATCTTTGTATTTTATATATTTATTTGTGTACACGCACGTGTATTCGTGCATATGCGCATAATGATGATGATGATGAGAACATAAACGATGATCGCAACAATCATTGCGATTACAACAACAACTGCCGTCGCTACCATCCACAGAGCGAGCCAATTATAATCATCAATCAATGCACAGGAGGGATGTGGGCGCGCGCGCGTTGGTGCCAACCCCCCACCCCCCTCTTACCCCTCCCCCGCTCCACCACATTGTCCTCCCCCCGCCCCCCTCAGGAGGGAGGGGTGCGCGCGCTCGTCCGCCTCGTGCGCGCGCGCCACTGCCCCCCGCACGCGCTCGCCGCCTCGCTCCGCACACTCGCGTCACTCGCTTCCGTCTCCCTGGGCCGGGACGAACTCATCAAGGTGAAGTTCGATGAGTTTTACGCCCCGCCCCTCCCCCCCCGAGATATTGAAAGAGGGGGTCCGTCATGGGTCACGCAGAGAGGGGGGTCTGCGATGGATAGCTCAAGGGGATGTGCATGCTTTAAGGGAGAGGCGGTTCACATGGTTAGGGGTATATTCCAGGGGGGTCTATATGAGTGGGGGTTCCTGAGGGGTACTTCCCAGCGTCTGTAGGGGGATATAAAGGGGATCCCTTAGGGAGGCACTCACGCGGTTCTGTAGGGGACTGACAAAACACGTGGGACTATAGGGGAAGCGCGCACTGAGAGATGCGAGCTCGGAATTACATTCAGTCTAACACGTAGCAGTCTTTCGCGGCCAATATCATCCACAATACATGTTTTTTTATTGGGGGGGGGGGGGTGAGATCGCGTAAATATAAATGTGTTGCATTGTTAGGGCAACGTCATGGCAGCCAGTGAATCAATGGGAGTAGGTGGGACGATGTGGTCTCGATTCCACCCACGTGCTCCACCCCCGGGTCTCACCCCAGCCTGTCTCACCCACACGTATCTCACCCACACGTGTCTCACCCACACGCGTCTCACCCCAGCCTGTCTCACCCACGCGCGTCTCACCCTCACGTGTCTCACCCACGTGTCCCAGGAGGACGGAGTGGGCTCTCTCGCCCACGTCCTCGAGGGCCGCGGGCAGCACTCGGAGGCGGTGCGCGCCGAGGCGGCCGCGGTGCTGGCCCAGGTGCTGGCCCCGCACGCGGCCTCGGGCCCCTCGGTCAAGGGCCCCGGTCTGGACGGGGCCCAGGCGCTGCGTGTGGTCCGGGCGCTCACAGGTGACACGTGAACATTCATTCATTCGCATCGGGCCCCATGGACTAAAGCGTGGTATCCTACTCTTACTATCCAATCTACCCCTCAGTCACGGTTGACTTCGTACGGTGCGAAAACAGTTCAACGTACATACGTAGTGGCGTGAGCAAGCGAGCACTTACAGGGCTGGGCCTTTATCTTTTATCTGAGAAATTTAACCAAGCGGTGACTTTGGCCTGCCGCCGTGTGGTTAGAACGTTTGGCCACGGTGCCCGATAAGTCGGTGTATCCGTCGCTCACGCACCACTGGAAAGGTTGGTTCCCGGTTTCCGGACTTTGAGAACCCGTAACCGATTCCGATAAACGCTTTCCAATGTCGCCGGTCATCGTTGGAGAGCCCTGGCGGTGCGAAGGGCCCCGTGCCAGTGAGGCGAGCGCGCGTCGTGTTCCGCCCCACGCGCTCAGAGCTGTGCGGGGAGTCCTCCTGCGGGGAGGTGTTCCTGCTGGGCGCCGCAGCCCTGGCGAGCATCTCGTTCCTGGGCCCTGCCGCCCGCGACGCAATTCTCGAAGCCGGCACGGCCCGCGTGCTGCTCCGACGCACGATGCGCTGTGACCCACTCGTGCCCGCGTCGGCGAGGGGGCCCGGCGGGGCGAGGGGGCCGCCTACAGGGTCCGCGGGATCAGGCGGAGAGACCAACCTCGATCCGGGGTTCAACTCCTCGCGCGAAGCCAAGGGGGGCGGTCCTGTCGTCGGCTCCGCGTGTTCCCCTTACGCCAAGGACCAGGTGAGTGGAGATCGCACGAATGCCGAATGGTGTCGTGTACCCCACCCCTCTCCGCCACCCGACGCAGCCAAATAGATTGTGAATAGAAACTCTCCGACACACACGCACGAATCTGCACAAATTCACAAAAACACGCACACACTCACACAGAAAAACTAAAGCCCTGCACACTCACACGTGCACTCCCCATCACACACACACACACATACAAAGATCCCCGTGTAGCCTTAACAGACTGTTGGAGTAAGTGCTGTTAGACAGTACCTACTATGCACTGCACGGGACGCAAAGGGGCTGGATGACCAATACCAAACCCTGCCACCTTTGTCTCCCCAGTGGTGATGTTTTACACAACGCACGAGGTACCGTACAGTGCTGTAATTATTTAAGGCTGAGTTGACCTAGGGGAGGCCCATGGCCGGTTTAGATTTCAGTCTCCGATGTTGGCTGTGAGCGGGAGTCGTACTCGGGTAGCCACCTCTCCACCCTTACCAATCTACTTCCGTTCAAATACAATGCAAAGTCGTCTTTACAGAGTGCACGCTTCCCAGGGGTTGGGGTGGGCGGTGACGGGAGATGGCATTTAGCGATTTGGATCGTGAATCCATCTGTGCGGACCTCTTGAGTGCTGCCCCCTTCGTCCTGTGCTGCACAGGTGGTGACGGTTCTGGCGAACTTGGCCGTGACCGAGCGGGGTCGCGCGGAGGTCATGAGCTGCCAAGGTGAGGGAGTCTCCAAACTCCGATTCGGGAGGGTCCTGCATTTCGCTTTGTCTTACAAACTAAGCACCCCACTCATCTCTGTGATCTTTACTCCACGATCGGTTATTACCTCCCCCCCCCCCCGCTTTCAACTTGGAGGGAGATGCATTGGGCCAGGTTCATATTTAATTAATAGTTCATGGGTGTCTGTGCAAGCCTGTGGGTCTCTGTGTACGTCTGTGGATCTCTCTGTAATTCTGTGTTTTTTTTGGAGCTGTGGCACAGTGGTTAGCACACTGCGCTAGGAACACAGCGAGCAGGGTTCGATTCCCACTCACGGCCAATATCGGCGACGAATATCTGAACCGCCCCAAGGCCTCCAGTAGGTCAACTTAAATGAGTATCTGGTGCAATGTGTAAGCAGGGAAGACAAAGGCGGCCGAGCTGTTCGGCTAACAAGAGCACTTGCCCCAACAGGCTGTGCACGCACGCACGCACGGTACGTATTAACATACGTGCCTATGTGTGTGAGAACAGGCCTGGTGCTGCTGATGAGCTGCCTGGAGGCGGAGCCGGCTGCGAGCGCGAGCCCGGGGGAGGCGGCGGCGTGCGAGCGGGGGCAGCAGAGGGCAGCCGTGGCACTCGCGCGCCTCGCTCGCAGCCCCAGCGCCTGCCGCACCGCCGTTCATCTCGGATGTAATCGATGGTCGACAATAATCATTCATTAGTATGATCCACTGCTGGATGAGCGGTGGCCGTGCGAACAGTGTGAATGAGGGTGGGTGGGTGGGTCGGGGTTGGTTGTTGTAGCTTGCTGACACGCCCCTACTTGGCATCTGCGACAAAGAGCTTCATAGCTCATCGGATTCCTCCTGCAGTCTAAAGATTCAGATTCTTATTCTTGTTTTTTTTTCGGTAAAGTCACGTAGAAGGGAAACAATAAAATAATAAAAATATAAAACAATAAAATTCTCACGACGTTTCGACTGCAACACAAGCAATCATCATAAGGTGTGAAAAACAATTATCTTGCTGTGTTTTCACACCTGATGATGATTGCTTGTGTTGCAGTCGAAACGTCGTGAGAATTTAATTGTTTTATTTTTATTATTGTATTTTTCCCTTCTACGTGACTTTACCGAAATAACCAAGAATATGAATCCCTGCAGTCACGAAAGCTTTAAATCAAGATTCTGATTCTGTTATTGTTGCTGCTGTTTGTGCTGCTTGTTGTTGCTGCTGCCCTTGTTGCCTGTGCATGGCTGTGTTGTTGTTGTTTGCTGTAGGTGGTGTTGTTTGTTGTTGTTGTTTGCTGTAGGCGGTGCTGTTTGTTGTTGTTGTTGTTGACCCCACTGCCTGTGCGTGGCTGTGTGCTGGCCAAGGTGTGTCGCGACTCGCCGTCATGTGCCGGGTGCCGGCAGAGCGGAGCCACAGCGACGGGGTCCTCTTAGCCTGCCTGGTGAGACCAGCCGGGTTGCGGAGTCGTGGACACAGGGTCCCCTTTGTAGACCCCCTTCACGCAGGGACCCAAGACTCAGGGGCAAAGTACAATAGAGTCGTGATTTTGACCGAACCAACCTCCTACCATCGAACGATAACGATGATGCTTAAGTGATGCTGCTACTGCTACTAAATTATGACGAAGGTGATGAGTGCTGCTGCTGATGATGATGTTTACAATGTCGACATTGATGACGATGACAAACGTAATGATGATGATCATTCTGGTGCTGCTGCTGATGATGATAGTTGTGATGCTGCGGGGAGAGAGACAGGCAAAGTCCAAATACACAGCAGCAGGCGTCAGGGTCGGTATCGCAACCCACGACCTCCTCTATACCAGGCGAGGTAGTCAACATCTCGCCACCACAGCTCGCTGATGATGACCATCATGATGACGATGATGATGACCATGATGAGGATGATGATGATGATGACGACGATGATGATGACCATGATGACGATGATGATGACGATGATGATGATGATGACCTTGATGATGAAGATGATGATGATGACGATGATGACCATGATGATGACGATGATGACCATGATGATGACCATGATGATGACCATGATGATGACCATGATGATGACGATGATGACGACGATGATGATGATGACGATGATGATGACCATGATGATGTCGATGATGCTGTCGCTGTGTGCAGGCAGCTGTCCGTCGGCTGGGCGTCGCGTGCCCTGGGTCGCTGGGCCCTCTCGACTCCCTGCAGCTCGTGACCCCGCGCCTGAGGGACGCGTTCCTGCTATGCAGCGAGACTAGAGAAAGCTTCGTGTGACGCCCGGAACTCGAGATCCCTCCTTGACGGTGCAGTGGTTCTATCTCCGCGCGAACACGTTGCTTGTATCGCTTCAAGGGATACTCATCATGTGTTGAAGAGAAGTCCAAACTCATGGAAATGTATCATCATCATGATCACCAGCAACAGCAGCATTAACAGCATCACCTATGATGATCATCTGCATTATTGTAACTCTTATACAATTAACTGTGTATTGATGAAATCGATTCGAATGTTCGTTTTGCAATATTTACGATGACTATGAGATTACGATTTGTATCACGATGATGGTGATGATGATCACAACGATGTTGATTATGATCATTTTAATGACCACCACTCTGATGATGCTGTCTAAAGTGATGACCACAACGATAATCACAACATTAATTTGGAATACATCTTCGGTTGTGCTGCTATGACGCTCCTCCCACGTGTTCGGAAGTTGTACCACGTGTTTTGTTGTTCGTCACGATGTCCGACGTTTCGCCCCATGTGCTGGGAGCTTCATAAAGAACCGAACTACATTCAGATGGCAGTCAAGGGACGAACTGCATTCGGATCCTGAAGAAGCTCCCCAACACGCGGAGTGAAACGTCGGTCATCATGCCGAACAACACGCGGTATAACCCAAAAGCACGTGTCAGAGCCAATCACTCGGCAGAGCAGTATCACATGTTATTGATGCTGCGCTGACAGTGGAACACAAATAACCAAAACAAAATCAACACATTCGGCACGTGCTGTGAAGGAGCGCAATTGCCCGAAACGTCGTCTATCATATTGTTATTCCTTTAAATCCGTGGTTCTTCTTAACCTGGAGTGCACGCACCCCTGGGGTTGCGAGATGCCATTTCTAGGGGTGTTGAGACATGGCCAGATTTGTTTTAGAAGGTAAATCATCGAAACACAAATTCAACACGGGCACGGAAGTTCAACTTACTTTGTTTCATCAAACCCTCTACGTGTTTATTAACGTTGTAACAACTGTTAAGGATTGAGAACCGATGGGGTGCAAGACTGCAGTTAAAGGTTAAGAGACACTTTTGAATGCAGCGTTTTAATAATCCATCAGCCGATTTGGCAGTTCCCAGAGCTCCCGCTGACCGCGAACCCAGGCCGACAGCGCCGTCTCGTGGCTCCTCGCAACGACGACGACACCCGCCACTGGGCACAGTTCACCCCGACAGCCCACAGCACAACAGCATCGTGAAAGAGCCAACGCAGAAGAAGATCCCCGGTGGTCCACCGTACAGCGCACCCACTGCACAGACCGTGGCAGATGAGGATGTCCTGACGATGCACAAATGGAAACATTAAAAACTCTCCGGTAGTGGTGCGACTGTGGTCATCCAGAACAGACGGTACAACGTATAACCATGGCAATGCCCCATCCACAAATACGAAGGAGACATCACGGCGACTCACTCCTCTGCTCCTGACGCGGTTGTCTTCTGGCTCGACACCCCTGAATGTGAGAGTCTAGTTGCTGCTCCGCGTCTACAGCCCAGACGAGACGTGAAGTCTCCAATGGTCCAGCTCACAGCGCCGCCCGCTACTCTTCTCGATGGTCGTGTGCCATATATGTATGCAGTGATGATCTATGGCAATTTACGAGGCGACGTTTTGAGCAAGCGACCTTCATAGCGCATACAAAATATATTGTTTGTGCACCACTGCATCGCCAAAACACATTCCTGCGGAGAGAGCTGGTAGGAACGTTGGGTTGCTCGGTCAATGGCCAGGGTCAACGGCGGCGTGGTGTATTCCGCAAATATGCCCGACTGTGAGGGCGGGCACAAGCCAGTGTGAGTATGTTAAACGTTGAGTTTTATAAGGGCACCACGGGGTGACCAGCCCCTCCCCACCCAGCCCCACTCCTCCCACCCCCCACCCAGCCCCACCCTCCCCACCCAGCCCCTCCCCACCCTCCCCTCCCCACCCAGCCCCTCCCTCCCCACCCAACCCCTCCCTGCACGACGGACGGACACAATAATCCCCTGTGGGCTGGTGTAACCAGGAGGTTCATACCAGTATCATGTACTGCAGTCGCTGTGTCTGTGAAGTGGTGCGGAAGGTGGCACTACTCATGTACTGGATGTAGGACACGTTCATTATGATAAGGGTGAACTGAGTTAATTTAGTGGACAGTATTATGAAAGTTAACTCAAATAAGAACAGTTACAATTCTTTTTTGATGACTCTACGACATCATCGTTATCCGTCAGCATCGTTGTTTGCAGCCATGGTTAATCCACTGCTGGATGAATACCTCGCCAAGCCACGACCACTACCATCACTCTCAAGATCCTGCAGACGTACTAACCCACCGAGCACCTGCACACGGATCGATTTCATCGCTCCGTCTCCCCGGGGTACGTTCCCATCCTATCCGGACACGCTCCATCCCTTGACTGCCACTCAGTAGTTATTCTCGACCAGCGGGCACCATTCCGTGTGGCCGCGCCGCTTGCTGCTGTCCAAGCCCGCTCGCCTTTCTGAACAATTTGAATGATGTGACGAGCGTGCGCATGTTCCTTATGATATTAATAATAATAATCAGTGTTATCACCGTCAGTGTTTCCAGATGAGGTTTAGTGAGCCGTCAACCCGTGTTATCTGGTGTCTGTGGTAGATATTGTGTTTACTTCTAGATTAAGATTTTGTTACTCCTGGTTCCTCCTCTGCCCGTTTGGAAATAAATGCTGAAACTGTGCATTGCTTGCTGGGTTAGATGATACATTGGCGATGAGACGAATCGTCAATTTAAAACGCCGCTTTCTGTGTGTCGCCTCTCATTGAGTATCTCCGCATCGTGATGTCCCCATCCGTGGCAGGTCGCTCATCCCCCTCTGCTGCCCCTCCACATTCTGGAACGCCTGTCAGTAAATATGGAACTCTCGGCCAATGTTGGTCGACACGTTGGGTCAACGTTGGCCCGACGATGCATGTTTAATGGGCCCTTCCCCAGCCGCCGGTGCTGTCGGCTCCTTGACCCTTGTCAAGTCCAGCGACGATTTCTGTATGTAAAAATAAATATGCGAACGTTTCAGTTTGTGGTAGTTGGAATGGAGTTCTGCGTATTTTTAATAACCAAGAGCAGATAAATGAGTGACTTTTGTCGACTAGACAAAGAGAATAACAGAATACAATCCACAGACTAGGTAGGACGTGACTAAAATCCCGCAGATTGTTGCTTCGACTAAACTTTAAATAAAAAACGTCGAACGCCAGCCTCGGGCTCCCATCGGGTTCAGTGCTCATCGCCGACGCTCATCAGAGAGAGCCTCGCAGATGACGGGACACTTGGGGGAAAACCACCTCAGGCTTTCCGCCCTCGTCAATTAGACGCAGACTTGACTAAAATAACAAAATGATTAATATTTAAAAAAAACTTTTAAATAAGCTTTTTTTTTTACTTAAAAAAACACGCTTTACTGAAAAGTACCGTGCTAGTAATGGAAGAACTCCACGACTCCAGCAAGTGGCCCCGATGCTTGCCATAACGTAAGAGACCGTGGTCAATTATAGCCAACGTCAGTTGTGCGTGTACAATTACACCCAAGCCGAAACATAACTTATAAAAAATAATGTTTAAAAAAATATATATATATTTATGTTAGAATATAGTATTGTCATCAGTATGACATAAGTATACCAAGTTTGCAGTCGATACTATATTGGGAAGTGGGTTAAAATTAGATTTACAAGATTTGAGGATGCGACAACGACAACAGACAGAGTGAGTTAATAAAATTCGCCCATTCCCAAGGAGGGGTGAGGGGGGTGAGGTGAGGGGGAGGGTGAGGTGAGGGGGAGGGTGAGGTGAGGGGGGGGGTGAGGTGAGGGGGAGGGTGAGGTGAGGGGGGGGGTGAGGTGAGGGGGAGGGTGAGGTGAGGGGGGGGGTGAGGCGGTGGGTGAGGTGAGGGGGGGGTGAGGGGGGGCTGAGGTGAGGGGGGGGTGAGGTGAGGGGGGGGTGAGGTGAGGGGGGGTGAGGGGGGGTGAGGGGGGTAAGGGGGGGTGAGGGTGAGGTGGGGGGGGTGATGGGGGGGGGTGTACCCGCGATTTGCCTCGACGACGTCACGGCCCGCAGCCGAGGGTGGCCGGCGAGCTGAGCGTGGACATGGGTCGACCCGCGATGCTGGTAGCCTCCTTCCTGGGCTGCGTTGTCTACGTTATCGTCGCGCGAACGTTCCTGCCGGGACTCCGACAGCGGGAAGGAGCTGGTGCGTGGGATCGTGTGTGGGGGGGAGTCTACGGGGTTGTTAGTGTGGCGGTCGACCGCCCCCCGCGCGCTATCCCCCTCCCCCGGGTTTTGAGCGCTCGGCTCGGGCGACCGCTTCAGGCGAGGGCGAGGCGTCACGTGAGGGGATTTGCGGAGTAGGCCTCGTTGTTAAGAGGCACCTAAATCCTCCTCGGGTCGTGCGATTCAAACACTTCGCGTGAGATTTGTTTCGGGTTTGCATTGATGAAGAATGAAAACTAAAGGGAATTGTGTATCCTAAGCTGTGTGTTTGTCCTGTAAATTGTAAACGAAATTGCAGTGCTTTAAATGTTAGTCTCGCACTGTAATAATCACTGCGAGTGAGTGAGTTGTGTTGGATACTGTTACTAACGTTGTTATTAGTTTATTTCAGTGGCATTCGCGAGTTTGCTTTTGCTAAATCAGGTTTGTGTCAAGGCAGATAAAATGCAAATATATTTAAATGTCAAGACGTTCTCTGTACACGCAGTAAACGCCACCAGTGCGCACACACTCATCGCCCAAAGGCATTCCTTAATTATCTCGTAAATACGAAAGGTTTCGTAAGTTGAATTCGTAGGTTTAATTATTCACTTAAATGGGGGCTCCCTCTTTACCATCAGTGCCGATATGAAATATTGGTATGACTTTATTTTGTTTACTGTTTATATTGTGACGATAAATCAACTGAGAGCCTTAATCCACCCCGTCATTTCCACAGCATCGAGCGTACACACTCCACGGAGACTTTACGAAGATCGTCATGCTGAGGCACTTTTTATTTATTATTATTTTACAAGATTTTATTTAACTCACTCCGTCTGTTGTATCCTTAAAAAAATATTGTAACTCAATTTTTACACACTTCACAATGTGATATCGACTGCAAACTTGGTATACTTGTGTCATACTGATGACAAGACTATATTATATCATTAAATATATATTTTTTTACATCGTACACGCTTTTATTTAACTCTGTTGTCGTATCCTCAAATCTTGTAACTCTATTTCAACTGTCTTCCCAATGTCGTATCGACTGCAAACTTGGTGTAGGTATGTCATACTGATGACAATACCATATTCTATCATTAAAGTAAAAAAACTATTATTAAACAATCTTTTTTACCGGTCGTATTGTCCACGCTCAACTCACGTTGCCTGTAAATCACCACGGTCCCTTACGTTATGGCAAGCTGCGGGGCCACTTCTTGGAGTCGTGGAGTTCTGCCATTACGAGTACCGTACATTTCATTAAAACGTGTTTTTTTTTTAATTTAGCAATGTGTGTGAACCGATTACGCCTATAACAATGTGCCCAACTAGCTTGATAAAGGAGACATACTCAGAATACCGCGGTGGAGACGGAGGTTCTTGGACGAGCTGACACTTGATTTGATGGTGCATATTCGGTGTCTGTCAAACCGTTGACTAACTCCATGCATAAGCCACATTTTCAAAAACTATGCACGTAATTAACGCGTAGGGTTTCGCAGCCAATATTACGAATGCCACGTTGCATCGTTAAGGTGAATTTGAACTGTGAAGTTGCCCACTTGTGGTCATGTGACCCCAAATCCATGGACCCGTGCCAGATATTTTACAATTGAGTACGACATGAGTAGGTAAAACTTTTTTTAACAGGCATTAAAGCCAGAAATAATATTTATGTTAATCGTTTAAAATATTTTAAAATATATTAGCTTTTATTGGCTATTTAATGACATATTTTTGTCATGTCAGGTGATATCAATTCCTGGTCTGGACCATAGAGGAAGAAGCCGGTCTCTAACAGTTGGAACAGCTGGTGTTGATGGTGACGACGTTTGTGTTTGCGTCACTCATATCCCCGTTCTTCAGATGCGTCCCTTCAGCCGCAGGGGATGCCTCCTACTCAAGGCCCCTCTCCCCGTCAAACCCCCCAAACCCCGAAGGCCCCCCAAAACACGAAGGGGTCTTCGCGGTCCAAGGAAAGTCGAGGGACCAACTCTGGGCCGAGCACCAGTTTCATCAAGCAAGTGCTGCCTGTGTACGGGTTTGGCATTCTCATCTACATCGTTTACATTCTGTTCAAGGTGGGTGTGAGCGGAGATGTGACAACTACGTGGGGCCGACCGGTGTCAGAGAGGTCACGAGACACGAGCACAGAGAGAATCGTGGGAGAGTTGAGATGCGGGGAAGAGAAACACTGGGAGAGAGAAACACAGAGAGACACGGAGGCACAGTGGCAGCAGACGTGGAAAGTTACACTGAGGGAGACGACACACGGATCGAGACATGGAGATACTGAGACACATACACAGCGACAGAGACATGCATAGACTGAGGGAGGCGGAACACAAATTGATAGAGACACGGAGAGAGAAAAACACAGACATAAATACACAGACAGAGACACAGACATGCTTGTATACGAACGGATAATGTTGCATGCCCCTACAAATGTAGAGGCACTTGCACATATTACATGCACTGTGTGTATGTGTATGCAAGTAATGCAATTGAAAAAAATCAGCCTATGTATAAAATACTTGTTGCATTACACTTTCATATTGCAGGAGCTCGATTAACCATTACGCATTCGATTTAAACAAGGCAAAGCAATGGAAGCTATGTGTAAACACATACCAAAAAGCTCCCCTTTACAACAAAAAATATGTAGGAGGTAAACATTTTTTGCAAATTGCCCTGCCTTAAAAAGTCCTTGCTCTAACATTGTAATTTCCTAACGTAAGCCTGCTAAATATATTTCTGTTATAAAGCAGTGTTAAGAATGATGGCTTTTGATAAATCCTATAGCAGTGGTATATAGCCAATGCAATATGAGATTTCATGTGTAAATTGAATTCACAGGTCGCTTCGAAAAATGAGCCTCGGGGCATTATCAAACCCGTGCTGAACAAGGAGGGAAATTCGCAGCGAAAAATAAGTGAGTCCCACTTTTCTTCATTCTGGAATGTTGCCCTCCCTGGTCCTCTTCACTCAATTCCAATCCTGGGCCATCATCTCCACATCCACTCCACAGTCCTTCATATGCTGTTTCACTACTTCAAACCATCTCTTTCTGGGACTGACCTCTCGGTCTCTGCCCTGGTGCTTCCAATGTTCATCTTTCTTCTCATGTGGGATTCTTCCCTTCTTACGACACCTCCTAGCCATACAGGACTCGATGTTCAGATTATCTGAGATGCATACCACTCTTGCCCTTTTCTTTGTGCCTTAATTTCTGACCCAATCCGGTTTTGTGATCCCTGAGATCCATTTCATCACAATAATTTATGTGACTGCACAACTGTTTTTCAAATTCAGACCAATATGTAAATACTGATCTGAGTAGGTCCTGATTTTGAATGATGCTTGTTCAATTTTGGCATTTGGCTCTGATGATGCTACATTTAATTTTGAATCTCATGGATTACATGTTCTGTCATATATCAGCATTTGACGAATGAAAATACTTTTTAGTGATGTAAGTATTTTTGTTGACATGGTATTCTGAATGTGTATATGCTAATATGTGCTTGCTTGTGTGCAAACCTAAATGTACGTATATGTTTGGAGTCAAAGATATCGGGAGTCGAAAATATAATCTGTAACGGTTTATCTGAACCAGTCCTGGGCCTCTTCTAGGTAAACTCAGCCTCAAATGAGTACCTGGTGTGATGTGTAAACATTGCCACTAGGGAGACAACAGTGGCCGGGCATGGTGCTGACCACATCACCCCCTCGTGTCCCTTGCCGGCCTTCATAGGTGCTCACTAACAGCACTTTCCCGAACAATCTGTGTGATGTGTGTGCGTGTATCCCTATATACATATTAATATCTCTGAGTGTGTTGGTGAGCAGCTGACCGGCAGCTGGAGGAGCTGGAGCGACGTTTGGCGGAGACTGAGGTGGCGTTGAAGACTCTGGCCTCCCACTTAGAGCCGCTTGGCAATGCGTGAGCTCCATTCTCCTGTCTTTCCTTCATATGGAATTTTAAAATTAAGTGACGGTTTAGCAGTGTGTTAAGTTTGGCTATCCACCCCATGCCATTGGGAGCTACTTGGTGTAGAGTGTTCCTACCTCCCACGTAAGGTAGCGCAGTGGGTAACGCATCGTGCTACGAACCCGGCGGACCGGGTTCGATTCCTGCCCACAGCCAACACTGCTGACAAACATATGACCGGGTTTTGTTTGCCACATCACACTGCACGTAGAAATACACAGTCACAGTACCTTACTCATTCTCTTTGGCCAAAGCCTAATGCATGCCTGCCTAACTCCTCGGTGTGTTCTTCTCTCCTCGCATTTCCTTGCGGGACTTTGCTGTTCCTGCTGCCTGCGTTCAGTGTGCAGAGGACCAGCAGCCTGTTTGAGAACGACTGGTGAGTCTGTGGCACCCGAGGGGACTGATATTGTTGTCGTCTTTCTAGCCCATGTGGCTTGTGTGTGTCTGTATGTTTCTGAGTTTGGGAACTGATGACGCAGTGATTAGTGCGCTGCGCTACGAGCCCAGCGTCCCGAGTACAATTCCCGCTCACGGCCACCAACACCAGTGACCATTATCTTAACCATTCCTGGGCCTCCTCTAGGACGACTCAGCCTCAAATTAGTACCTTGTAAGGTGTGTAAACATTGCCACTAGGGAGACAATGGCGGCCGGGTATGGTGCTGACCACATCACCCCCTCGTGTGCCGTACTGGACTTCATAGGTATTCGCTAACGGCACTTGCACCCTAGAGTCTGTTCAGGCTATTTGGGGGATCTTTGATCTTTTACTAGACATAAAGATCATTATAGCTCATCGGAATCATCCAGTATAAATAGAGATTCTGATTCTTTATCTCTCGTCTCGTGTGCGATTCCCCGGTCAGGATCGGCGCAACGGCCGAGCGGCAGGAGCAGGTGGTGCGGCGCTTGCAGGAGATGACTCTCACCTCCCGCACCGCCAAGGGCTCCGAGCCCACGAGCGCCGAGCAGGAGGCCGAGGACTCCCCCTTCTCACTCGGCAAGGACCACTCCTCTCCCTCGCTTGAGTCATCAACACTCGTGGAGTTTGACAACCAGCCCGATATAGCAGACACAGAGCATTGGGCAATTGTTGGAGATTGAGTGTTACCACCCCCCCCACTCACCACACCGCCCAACCCCTCGCATACGTGGGTTCTCTCCGGGCACTCTGGTTTCCTCCCACACGTATCAGCACTCCATAATAGACTTGGCCAAACATCTCGGTGTAGCGGGACTCTCCTGTCCAGAAGTCTCAAGTCTCACCGAGGCTTCACTGACTAAATAAATAACTTCATCATTATTAAATCGGTTAATTGGGAAACATAGCAATCGTTGCCCTGTCCTGTGAAGACTTATCAGGATTCTCCAGAAAGAGGGGTGAGGCTACCCTGGGTAAAACTAGCGAAAAAATAAAACAAGTGTGATCATTTACGTCATTTTTCTTTCGTAGATGCCGATGATGCCGAAGAAATGCCGACATTTGTGCTTCCGTCTTCCCGCTTTGCACCAACTCCCGACGGCCATCCCACCGGCCACCCAAGTTCTCGCCGGCCGGCGCAACGCGTGCCCGAGAACTGGGCGCCCGACTGGCCGGACGACGCAGGTGGGCCGGGCGAGGCGGATGGGCCGATCCCCGGGAGCCATCGCCGCTTCATTACGACTCAAGGGGAGGATGTTGGCGACCGTGGCGACGATCGCGGCGGCGGTGAGGACGTCGGTGAACGCCTGCTGACCGGCAAGGCGTCGCGTCTCAGAGGGACTTGGCCACGCAGCGCTTGGGGCTTCTCTTCTGCGGCCGATTTTCCGTCGTCTCTCATCGACGAGCCGGTGGATTGGGACAGCGACCCGCTGGTGGCTGCCGAGAATTTTGGATTTAATCAGAGCGACCTTTGCTGTGACCTCGACGACGGTGGTGACAGTGGTGGTGACGGTGGTGACGGTGGTGGCGGTGGTGGCGGTGGTGGCAGTGGTGGCAGTGGTGACGGTGGTGGCGGCAACTCCCGCTGTGATGACCGCAATCGCGATCGCAATTGCGATGACAATAATGATGGTGACCACGGTGTCCTTGATGATAGCTGCGACAATGACGGCGATCACAAGCGCGGCAGTTCGAGTCCTGAACGCGCGAATGCCGGTGACGCACACGCCGTGAGGACTGAGCTGAGACGCCGCGTGATGCTCGGGTCACACACCGACCCGGTCACGGGCTCGGAGCAGTGAACTTGCGTACGCTACACCGCACGGCCACCGCTGTCGCCTGTCTACGTATCCATCGTGTGCGGTTGTTGAGCAATAGATGTGTTTAATCGGGAAAGCACGACATTGTAGGGTTGTGTTCCCGAGTTTTGTATTAATCTGAAGAATCTGACAAATTGGACTTAGAAACGACATTTAGGATACGAACTTTATTGTCTGGTTCGGATCGATTTGAAAATACAACGTAGCGGGAACTGACCCCACATGTCACGTTAGCGTGTAATATATAAACGGTGTCGCATGACGTCGCTTTTATTTGCTCGAAGACATAAGTTATTGCAGAATGTTCAATAAAATAATTTGTTGCATCATGGTCTAGTCGGTGGGTAACCCAGGAAAGTGTTCCTGCCACCGGCACATCACGTCCAGGATACCTCTGGCCATGGCGGTTGTCACTGATAGTCACGCCACCTACTCCTCCGGTCTGTCTCGCAGCGAAACTGGAAAACATTTTTGGTGAAATTCGGTGATCGCCGGCATCTTGGCCTCGAGCCGGGGAGAAAGCCATCACGTGACGCTGGCTCGTTAGTTTCGCTCTTTCGATCTGTGGGGATGAGTGAGCGCTTTGCCTGAATGTTTTTTTATTACGACTGTTAATATCACAGCATGGAAGCGGTGGTTGTGTTAAGCACTGTGAAGCTCTAATGAAAGTCACTTTATTATATATGAGATGACGGCTATGATGTGGTTGACGACGATCGTTATAACATTTGTTGCTGCCCGCGGTGCAGGCTGCCCGTGGTGCCTGCTGGTAGTACCCCCGTAGCAAACCGGCTACAACAATCATGATGATGCTGGCTAGAGGCGGGTCTACTCTGGCTGTGTGAATCGCATTCTGCTCCACTCTCAGTACACTTGAGCTCAATATTTACTGTGGCCTGGCCTGTGTAACACGCCCGCGTGATGCTCGCAATAGTGTGTGTGTGTTGTTTACAGTTTTAAAGTAAAATATACTTTATAAGTAAAGATGTAAAAAACTTGCGTTGTGCCTTTTCCTTTATAACTAGCTTTACTACCCCGGTAAAGTCACGTAGGTAAAAATAAATAATAAAAAATATATAAATATAATATGAATTTTTACATAAATAAAAAATAATAGAAATAAAAATAAAATATTTTTATTTCTATTATTTATTTTTACCTACGTGACTTTACAGAAAAAAACCTAAGAGTATGAATCCTTGCAGTCACGAAAGCTTCAAATGTAGAATTACTACCCCGGCTTCGCCCGGGACTTAATTCACCACGCCCGGCCGCCTTTGTCCCCCCAGTGGCGATGTTCACACACCACACCAGTTAATTGTATGAGGCCGAGTCGACGTAGGGGAGGCCCAGGACCGGTTAAAATAATCCTCATCGGTGGTGGCCGTGAGCGGGAATCGAACTCGGGTCGCCGGATTCGTAGCGCAGCGCGCTAACCACTACACTACAATACGTTACGCTTTCACATGCGCGGGTCACGTGACAAATTTGACGTCAGCTCACTTGCCGTGCAAAAAATATATGCATTCTTGAGCCCCCCCCACCCCAAAAAGTGTACTTTTATAATGTTTGCATGGTGTACAGTCTGGGAAGTACCCACATGGCAAATTTCCAGTTTGTTGCATGTCGGGAAGTACGCTAAACATTTTGAACAGACACATTCACAACTTTGACTTTTATATATATGGAGATTATCGCACTTTTCAAATACGTTGTCATAGTCTACGAAAGCTGGACACGATGGGAATTGAAACAATAATTAGTCTCCAAAACGCAGGACGCGTCGTTCGAAGGGAATGATAACAGACGGCCAGTGTTGGAAATTCCATATTTCTTTGACGGTGGTACTGTTTTTGTTTACCGACGTGCAGTGCACAACATTGTCAAATAGGGGGCAGGATAGTACCGTACAATGCCACGTGGGTGCAGAGTTTTAACATTTTGCAATAAGTGGAGACGCAACATGATAATACAAGGTAATGCGATAATTTAATATTCAACTAAATCAATGCCCAATTAGGAATACATCACAGTCCGTGCCACGTAATTGAGTTTTAATACCACGTGTGCAGTGGACGCATTACTCATCTGCAATCGATGACGGGGGCTCCACCCCACGTGCCTCTCGTAAGCCATGGCCACATCGTGAGCCATGATCAATCCACTGTTGTATGAAGCCTTCTCCCCTCTTCCTGCCCCTCCCACCCGACTTCTAAAGCCGCCCCACGATCCCGCGATGCAATCATCGACCACCTGGCATCATCGTCGTCGTCGTCATCAGCAATGATCAACCTTGTGGGTTGCTCACCAACTCACCGCTCGCGCTGCTGGTGAAGCGGAAATACATAAATTGGCCACATTCGTTCACTCGACAACTTTATTCGTTGGCTGTGTTGGATGGAGGAGGTGCCAACGACACGCATTTGACCAAAGGCTCGATTATGAATCGCGTGATATCGGTCGGCGCATGCCCGCGTGGTGATTTGGTGGTTGCGAGTTTCGTATTCGGTGTTGCAGAATCGCCCAACAACAGGAACAACAACATTACAAAAAAAACCCGTTCGCCTCGATTGAGACGTCATGGGGCGAAGTCGGGAGAGCGGGAGGAGGACCGGTTGAGGTCGGAAGGTACCGGGGAACATCTGGCACACGCCGTTTTGGCTACAAGAGCAGCGATCCCCAGGTACAGCAAACACCAAACACCCAAACACGCGGGCAGCCCACAACGCATGCGTGGTGTGTGTGTGTGTTGTGTAAAACTATTACAATTAAGATTGATGTTATTGCGAAGAGGTGGAAATTATGGTTAGTAATTATGGTTATATGAAGGCCTCCTCATGCCGGCATTACTCTTCGTTTTAATAGTATATGCAGTGTGTTGCCGCTTAACTGTGATCCTTAAATATGAAATTGTTAGTCTCTGCTGCACTCCGGTTGCCTGGGTGAAAAGTGGGGGCGTAGCATTGCGCAATCATCGCCAGCCGCCTCAACAACTTAATAATCATCTTGATTTGAAGTTTTCGTGACTGCAGGAATCCATACTCTTGGGTTCTTATTCACTTAATAATAACCACCACCACCACCACCATTATTTTCATGATCCCATTTTGTCATCACATGCTCATCCTCTCATTATTATCGTCATCTTCATAATTATTATGGGCCATGGTCTATCCGCTGATGAATTGATTCTTACCCAATGCCACAATCATCGTGTCCTGATCCTTATTTAATAGTTGTGAGCCATGGTAACAGCAATGTTGGATGATTGCCTCCTCACGCCATCAGCATCATCACCATGATCACAATAATCATTGTCAGACATGGACTTTCAACTGCTGGATGAAGGCCTCACACCGCCAACATTACCACCACCACCACCACCATGATGGTGGGGAATGTTCTCTATCCATCTCATTCCTGTACATGAACTGGTCTCCTTACCTCCCACTCACACGCACACAAAATACAAAGATCCCCCTGAAAGCCACAACAGACTTTAGGGGCAGATGCTGTTAGCGAGTAGCACATGAAGGCCGACACGGCACACAAGGGGGTGGGTGGCCAACACCACGCCCGGCCGCCGATGTCTGTTACATAGTACAACACAGGCACGCGTGAACTGATATTGGCGTCTAAAACATCACCGTACGGGTACTGATTTTTTTTACATGTATTGTCATCGCGCGTTCAAACCTGATAACCAAAAGCGTGAGTTACGACAACGAGAAGCGATAGAGCCCCCAGATCAAAATGCAAGTGTTGTCATTGAGTGACAGCGTGAGCTGACCTAGACTAGCGAGCTAAACGCATTTAAAATCGAGCGGTCGCTTGGTTTGCAGTTGCGCACGAATAAGATCCCGGGCGGTGGTGGTGGCGGCCTGACGCCGCGCGTGACTGCCTCTCGTCCAGCGCTGTGGAGGCAGCAGCCAGGGTTGGTGGATCACCGCTTACAAACGTCGCGAAACTCCCTTCCCCGTGGGTGGGAGACGAGGAGGAGCCGTACTCTGGCGAGCCAGGAGAAGGCGGTGCAGCAAAGTGTGTGGCCCTAATCTTCATCTGCCCCCTTCTGTATGGGATCGAGCACCTGGGTTTTTTTTCAGGTGCTCCGGTTTTCTCCCACCTGTAAAACACTCATTGATGTTTCGAGAATCGCAGAGCTTGGATAATTTTTTGTAGCGTGGTTACTGCTGCCTTTTAACCTTATGGATTATCAGCGATTGTGATGGATGCAATTTGCACGAATGACGACACGGTATATAAAACAACACATGAATATTATTATTACTCTACTACTCATGGACACATCACACTGATGTAGATTTATTGCCATGGGTGTGTGTTTACACTTACATCGTCATCAATTATCATCATCATATTGCTTTTAATATTAGCCGACCACCACACGCCACATGTCGAACGACCAACGTGTGGCAGGACCCTCTTGAAAAGGAGTCTTGAGACTCTGCGAGGCTTTCCTGGGTAAATAACTACAAGATAGGACCTGGTGGAGTCGATTAGAATTGTGATGGTGCCACTCATCATGCGTCTCAATCACAGTGCCATTGTAAATTCAGCGAATGATGCTGCTATAATTCATCATCATCATGTATAATTGTAATTGATAGCGTAATCACAGGTATATGCAGATCGGCAGGCTGCGCGCGTGGTGGGATAAATTGTGAATCCTCCTGCCACTTCTAAGACGTGTGGCCAGTACCCTCCTGCTCGAGGGAGCTCTCTAGAGCGGCCTCTAGTGGAAGCGCTTCTGCCACCGTTTACGTGAGCGAGCAGTTGCAGGCCTTCGCCTGTTGTGTAGCCACCGTATTGTCAAAACAGCGTCTGTTGACATGTACACACACGTGGACACAAACACGGCGGGCTTGTGGGGGGGGGGGGGTGCGGTGGGGGGTCTGTTAGAGGTCAGTGCCGGATTTAGCTAGTGCGTGGCCTGTAGCATGATGTTATAAAGAGGCCCTAAATAAAACAAAATCACAAATATTAAAGCACAAATTTGTAACTTGCATAGTAACGTAATTGCATTTCCTAATTTGCTATACAGCCAGATAATACGACAAATCGCTTACCTTAAACATCCAGTCATTCATAAAATTTGAAGGCGGTATAGTATTATAGTAATAGAGCAATTGCAGAATCACGGAATCGAAATTGATAGCTTGAAAGCATTTAACGCCAGGCCCTTGAAAGTGCGGGGCCCGTAGCATTTGTAGCCACTTTTGCTACGAGGATAATCCGGCACTGTCAGAGGGAAAGGTGGAATTGCTGGAGACGGGACTGGCCTTTCTCTCCTTAGCTCGTAGCGCCCCCTTCCCGCAGGCGAATTCGCTTGGAGGCCTCGGGGTGTATGGAGTGGAGCTGGCAGGCGCACGACACGATGAGCACGAGGAAGGCCAGCGACCAGCCCACGGCGGCGGCGATCCAGCCGGTCTGGTCCACGCCGAGAATGCAGCACGCCTCGGACACGCTGCAGAACTGCGCGTTTATGGTTGTCATGTCTAGGGGGAGGGAGCAGGATTTGGGTGGAGAGGTTATCAGCATCGTCTGATTACTTGCAGAGGTGTAGTGGTATTGGCATAGGTCGTGGGAAATTACAATGACCACCACCATCATCGCCATCACCACCACCATCAACGCGACCATCACCACCACCATCATCGTGACCATCACCACCATCTCTTTTCACCTCACTCCTGCATTATGATATCACAGAGTTATTGACACGGAACGTGTTGCGTTTGTGCACCACTGGTTCAGGAGATCAGCAGTAGCAGCAGGGTAAATGATGTGTTAAACTCGCTACGTTTGTTTCATCGTTGGCGACGGCGTCGTGTCGAGGTTTTGCCCGTGACGGAGCGGATGGACGGACTGACGAACGGGATGGAGGCGACAAACATGTCCTTACTTATGCATTGCTGCAGCAGGGAATCCGCCTGCGGTGTCTGGGTGCCGTTCATCTCAGTCGAGCCGCACACGCCACCTGCACGCGCCGGGGAAGGACTTTAGTTGAATGTCTTTCACCCGGATGGTCCATTCAGATGAAGCATCTCTTTTGTATAGGATGCCCAGGGTGTCAATTAATACACAACGACATACGTTTGGGGCAAGTGCTGTTAGCGAGCACCTATGATCGGCCGGGTACAAGACGGGGGTGGGTGGTCAGCACCACGCCCGACCGCCTTTGTCTCCCCAGTGGCGGTCTTTACACACCGCACCAGGTACTCATTTGAGGTTGAGTTGACTTAGAGGAGGCTCAGGAACGGTTCAGATGTTCGTCACTGGTGTTAGCCGTGAGCGGGAATCGAACGCGGGTCGCCGGGTTCGCGTTGACCGCTCCCCCCAATGACACGTATACATACACACACGTAAATATACAACTTTAAGTTTGTTGAGAGATCAGATCGACATCGTGAATATTTATTGTCAGCTACCCAAATATTTCGGATAAATTACGCTACGATAACCATCCCGCTATAACGGTGTTGTGCATAACGGACGGGACTGTTATCGTGGACACGCATCGAGGGACGACGTATCGTCAGATGTGAGTACAGCGCTGCAGTGGCAAGTCCTACCGGGTCCAGGGACGAAGGAAGCGACGCATAGAAGCGCAGAAGCGACGACAATCAGTGGTGTCCTTGGAGCCATCACGCGCAGCAAGTGCAGCAGTTGCAGGGTTGTGCAGCGGTTGAAAGAGGTTTAACAGATGAAGGCTGTCTAGCGGTTGAAGGTGGTGTGGCAGACGAGAGAGGATGCGCAGTTGGAGGAAGTTCAGCGGTTGAAGTAATCGCAGCAGCAGTTGGAGAGAGACAGACCCGCGTGTGTGTGTGTGCACAGTATATATATGTGTGTGTTTGTGTCCCAACAGGCTGTTGATGGCTATATGGGGAATATTTGTGTTTGTGTATACACACACACACAAGGCCAGATACAACTGGCGCAGTGGTGCAGCTGCCAGTAGTCTCGGTGAACCCATAACCCCTGGCTCTGTACCGTCACCTTCTTACAGACAGCCTTCCACACTTTAACGATGGGCTTTAGATGCACCTAGCCTGGCACAAGTGCATTGGGGACGTCACAGCCGCTTAGTGGCGAATTCCCGCTTGTGGCCAACACCAGTGAAGGATATCTCAACCGGTCCTGGGCCTCACCAAGCTCGACTTGGCGTCTAATTAGTATCTGGTGCTGTGTGTAAACATCACCACTGGAGAGACAAAGGCGACCGAGCGTGGTGCTGTCCACCATAGCTTCTCGATAACAACACTTGCCCCAGCAGTCTGTTAATGCTACACGGGGGATCTTTGTATATGTGTGTGATGCTGCAGTTGTGTGAAGGTATAGAACTTCGATTCGATCTCCCAGCGCGGAAGTTGAAAAATTTGGTTCTTAAATCCACCTCCGCGTCTCCAGCGCCAGCAGGGTTTGTGTGTGCATCACAGTGACGTCGATTGGCGGATGGCGAGCGGTGGGGTAAAGTGTGGGTGCTCCCAGCGCTTTCAAGACCTCTGTGCCAACGTGGACGTGGAGGCCAAATGCCGCTCTACGTGGGACTATCTGTAGTATGGAAGGCTCTTCCGTCGGCAGTGGCGCGAGCGAGCACTTGCAGGGCTGCGCCTTTACCTCTGTACACGTGTGTATGTGCGTACGCACACGGCCAGAGCAAACTGGCATCACCAACAACAACAACAACACGGCCTCCAACCATCGCCACCCTCACCCACGAGCCATGGTCACTCCATTGACCTATTGACCTCGAAAGGCAAGATGTGGTGGTGGTAGTGTTCCGAGTTCGATTCCCGCTCACGGTGACGAATATCTGAACAGGTGCTGGGCATCGCCTAGGTCGACTCGGACTTAAACGAGTACCCGATGCGGTGTGTATACATCAGCACGGGGGAGAAAAATGCTGCCACGCGTGGTGCCGGCCACACCCTGCCGACCTTAATAGGTGCTCTCTAACGGCACTTGGCTCCAACAGTCTGCTAAAGGTTATATGCGGAGTCTTTGTGTTTGGTGCAGGAAGTTCACGACGTGGAGGAAAGGGGTTGGTGGATCACGTCCGGATTTGCGAAACTTCAGAGCGTAATTGTATAAGCCGATCGGCCAGGTGGCTCGGGCAGGGCGAGTGGCTGGCGATTGGAAGGTTGCGAGTTCCACTCCTGGTTCGGGGTCGACTCAGCCCATCATCATCATCTCTCCGGGGTGGATAACATGAGGACCACTTTATGGAGATGCCAACAGTAGTTGTCCTGTGTAAAGACTCGCCCCCGCCATTTAAATGTGGAATTTACACCACTGGTTCAGGAGATGAGCATCAATGGCCTCTTGAGAAGGATATCACTGACTTATTGTCAGCATAAATAAATACCAAATAAGTCAAATACTCCCTCTCAGGCAGTGATCTGGCATTAAACCCCCCTCCCTCACGCCCCTTTCCCCAAGCTCTACGATCCTCTATATATGAAGGTATTGTTATCGGCCAATCAATGAGTGTTCATACGAGTGGGAGTAAACTGGAGCACCCGGAGAAAACCCACGCGTGCCAGGGCTCAACACTCGACCCCGTGCAGACTGAACAGGTGGAGTCCACATCTTCGCCGTACCGCCTTCTCCCGGCGGAGCCAGGGTACGGCTCCTCCTCCTCGATGACCACCGACGATAAGGGAGTTCCACAGCCCATCTGTGTGTGATCCACCAACTCTCCACGGTGCTGGATCACAGGCGCGACGCATCTCGTATATCAGCTACACCCTGGATTCCCCCCACTAGGTGGATGTGATGCTCTGCTGCAAATCTCCCACGTGCTTCTGTGATGTGCCGCGCGTTGTTTGGCACGATGTCCGACGTTTCGCTCCGCGTAGGGGAAGCTCCTTCAGGAACTACATTTATTTATTTTCATTGTATTGAGTAAACGTGCGTTGGGAAGTCTCGGAGCTGGAATTCAACCAAAGTGCAAAATCAAATTTAACGTGATGGGTTTTTTTGAGTGCAGTCACGAACACAGACAAAAAAGACAAATATCGCCCGTATAGCCTTCGCACACTTTTGGAGCAAGTGTTGTTAGCGAACACCTAGTTAAGGCCGGCACGGCACAAGAGGCGATGGGAGACCAACATCACGCCCGTCCGCCTTTGTCTCCCCAGTGCTGATGTTTCGACACCGCACCAGGTACTCGCTTAAGACCTCCCCATCTAGGGGAGGCCCGGGACCAGTTCAAATCTTCGCTATTTCATATTGGTCCCGAGCGGAACTAGGGTCGTCGGTTTCGCAGCGCATTGCGCTAACCACTGCGCCACCGCTCCCTAGGCGTGCACATCGTGACACTTCGTGACGCTTCGTGAGTGCGCCTACGATGGAACCACAACACAATAGTTCGTCAAATGTGCACGTGTTTCCTGAACACCCTATCAGCCGCACACGGATTTCTGGGGAGGGTAGAAACTCAGCAGCATTGGTTCAACGCAACAAAAACGCAGTGTCTCATCAGCAGAGGGATCCTTGTTTGAACCACGCGATGCTGGTGAGCGTGCAGGTGCTTTGAGGCAAACGCCCTCTATTACAAACGGATCCCAAGTGCGACGCTAAACTCTATCGCAAGCGGCACGAACTAGTGTTGAGCGTCGTTGTGGAGTATAGCAACTATCGGGCGCGTGTAGCGTGCGCACAACAGAGACATTTAAACGAGGAAAGGCGGATCGTCGTGGTGCAGGGATCGCGAGGACTTGAGATTTTTGAAATCCGGAATTGGATACAACGCGTCCGTGATGGGAGTGGGGAGGTGTAACGAACCCTCGATGTGAGTTAGACCCATGTAAGTTGTTGTTCGCAAAGCTTCAGGGAGTCGGTCGCGTTATCGACTGCGGCCAACAAATGTTGTTTTGCATCACACATGTATGATTAATAACACTAATTACTATTACTGCGCGTAATCCCAGAGCGTACTGGCTGTGCGTTAAATAATTGATAGCTCTGCCTGTTATAATAATACTACTACTTCTAATAATAGACATGGCTTGTCTAATGTGCATCAAACAAGCGCACATTCCGTAAATACACACAAAGAAGAACAAACATCACGCCAATAGTGATTCGTAAGTACGATGGACGTGCGATGAACACTCTTTGCAGGGCATGCCATCGGTGTGCGCACGCATTGTGTAGCTAAAGAGATACATCGGAGAAACAAAATCGACTGTTGGGGCAAGTGCTGTTAGCGAGTAGCCCCGATGAAGGCCGGGACGACACACACGAGAGGCGGTGATTGTGGCCAGCACCACGCCCGACGGCCTTTGTCTTCCAGGGGTGCTCGTTTCAAGGATGAATCGACGATGATGATGATGATGACGACGAAGGGCTGGATCGGCCACTGAACGGCGCGGAGGAGAGACGCGGGGTGCATGCTGCTATTGAATGCCGGAGAGTTCTAGGCCAGGTGGTGGGCTTCTTAAAGATTCGGAAGGGGTCGACGGTTGAACATCGTCGGTGCCATGAAGCCCGCGTCCCCGCCCCCCCCCCCAACGCCGTTGTCGTCGGTTGTGGTCGAGTGGGGGGGGCGGTCGTCGGCGCCATACATCACCCACGCGCTGGTCAATGATGCGGGTTGGTGAATGTGAGCGGCTTGGGCGAGGGGGCGAGCGTGGAGTGATGCCGCAACTGGTTCAATTACCCAACCGCTGGTCGGCGTTGTCCGTAATCGAACTCAGGTTCGCCGGGTTCCTTTTATCAAACGCGGCGGTCCGCGGGCGAAGCAGCAACAGTAGCAGCGTGCGACAACCACTGCGCCACCGCTCCCGCGATGTCATTTTTCGCGGTCAATTATCGCCTAATAAACACGCATTTGTTTTAATTCAGGATTTAGCCTGGAACGAAACTGTGTAAGGTGTGCCCGTCGGAGCTGCTCTCCTCCTCGCTACTGTTGTGCGCGCGTGCGTGTGTGTGTGTGCGCGCGCGTGTGTGTGTGTGTGTGTGCGCGCGCGTGTGTAGGGGGAGCGGTAGTGTAGCGGCTGGCACGCTTCGCTACGAACCCCGCGTCCCGAGTTCGATTCCCGCTCATTGCCAACACGAGGGACGAATATATGAACCGGTGCTGAGCCCTCTTAGGTCGACTCAGCCTCAAATGAGTACCTGGTTTGGTGTGTAAACATAGCCACTAGAGAGACAAAGGCGGTCGGGCATGGCGCTGGCCACCCAGCCTCTCGTGTATCGTTCCGGCCATCATGGGTGCACGCTAGCAGCACTTGCCCTCAATCAAGGCGAAGGCTATATGGGGAATCTTTGTATTGTGTGTGCGTAAATAATTAACACTGGTGGTATATTAATAATGAAAACTACTCTGACAGTAAATTTTCGATTCATGAATATTCATGGCAATAGTAATAACTAGTTATGCTTCATCATCATCATCGCCACCATCATCATCACTTCACTCTCCTAATTATAATTATACGTACGCAAACAAAGAACCCCGTATAACCTTCACTGCGTGTTGGGGCAAGTGCTGTTAGCAAGTGGCACCGATGAAGGCTGGCACGGCTCACGAGGTGGGGGGGGGGGGATTGGGTGGCCAGCACCACGCCTGGCACCCCAATTGCTGGTGTATACGCACACTGTCCCAGGTACTCGCTTTAAGGCTGAGTCGACCTACGCGAGGCTCAGGTCCGGTGTAGATAATCAACACTGATGTTGGCCGTGAGTGGGAATCGAACCCGGATCGCCGACTTTGGAGCGCAGCGCCCTAATCGCTGCTCCACCGCTCCCACCCCCACCACGCACACCCAGGCACAACATCAGCACGTGCACATACCGACACGCAAGCACAATCGTTGGCTCATTCACTCGTGTATTCGTCCACTCCTTCATTAACTCCTTCAATTTCATTCGTTCGGTAACTCACACGTGCATTGAGCGCGAGTGGAATTGTCATCACTGGCTCCGCATTCGCTCGCTTCGCTTGTTCCCAACCTTCATCTCCTCTCTTTCTCTCCCTCTTTACAACCTCTCACCCCCTCCCCCTACCTCCCCCCGCTATCTCCCTCCCTCAACGCGCTCTGCACCCCACCGAGCCCCCCAAAAATGTGCCCGACTGCGTCTCCCTTCCCTCCCTCCCCTCCCCTGTAAGAACAGGTTTGCTGTGGTGGCTTCTGCGTATACGCGGTTTATTTAGCGCAGCGGCAGCAGGAGTAACAGCTCCATCAGAAGCAGTGAATGCACGTGTGAATGTGTGAACATCGCGACGAGGGAGACAAAGGCGGCCGGGCGCGGTGATGACCACCAAATTCCCTCGTGTGCTGTGCCGACCTTCGTAGGTGCTCGCTAACAACACTTGCCCCAGCAGTCTGCTGAGGCTATACGGGGAATCTTTGTTTTTGGTAGTGCAGCGGTCAGCGAGCTGCGATCACAGCCAACATCCGTGGCACAGCAAACGAATATCCGAACAGGCCCCGGGGCTCCCCTAGGTCTACTCGGCCTTTAACCAGCACCTGTCGCGGTGTGCAAACACCAGCAATGGGGGGAGACAAAGGCGGTAGGGAGTGGTTCTGACCAAACCCAATCTGCTCGTGCCACCGCGGCTGGTTCCACAGGTGCTCGCTAACAGCACTTTCCCCACGCGCCTGCCTAGGCTATACGGGGGACCTTTGTATTTGGTGTGCGCCTTCGCCTGTGTACACACACACGCGCGTATCGCTGTCTCTGCCGGAGTCACCCAAATCTTGTCTAATTACCAGCCGCTAATTACTCCTCTCCCAGAGGCGATCTCCCGACGCCACCATAATTACTGACTTGTGACGGCTCCGAGCGGTAATTCACCCAGGGGAGGGAGGGGCGTGGGGATGAGGGGGCGGGGCTAAGGGGGGTTGAGGTAATAAGGGGATGAGGGGAGAGGCTGGGAGGGGTCGTGAGTATCAGCCGACTTGATATTCGCGGCCTGCATCACGTGGCGTAAAGACACACACACACACAGGTATCTGCCAATCCGTTATCAATATTAATATTATTCTTGAGGAAGCTGTATCTTGAGGACCATGGCCTCGATGCTGATGACCTCCGCTGACTCCAGTGAATGTTGAAGATTGTGCGGAGGCAGCGCTGATGTAAACGCTCGAGGAGGGTGACGACGGTACATGACCCAGGACTCGGCGCCATACAGGAGAGTGGTCAGCACAACAGCTTTGTAGACGTTGACCTTCGCGTCTCTTTTAAGGTTGCTGTTGTTCCAGACACGTTTGTATAGTCTGCCGAATGCACTGTTTGCCTTGGCCAGCCTGTTGTCGACTTCGTTGTCGATCTTGGCGTCAGACGAAATCACGCATCCCAAGTAGCTGAACTGGTGGACAGCTTTCAGTTCGGTTTGTTCAATGAAGATGCTTGGTGGATGGTGCTCCTCATGGGGTGCGGGCTGATGAAGAACTTCAGTCTTCCTCAGGCTCACTTCAAGACCGAAGATCTGAGCTGTTTTTGCGAAACAGGACGTAGTTAGCTGCATAGCTGCCTCTGTGTGAGCAAGGAGGGCGGCATCGTCAGCAAACAGCAGCTCCCTGATCAGTTGCTATATGGTATTTGTGTGGGCCTGCAAACGCCTGAGGTTGAACACGCTCCCGTCGAGACGAAAACGGATGTATACGCCATCAGCGTCGTCGAGGTCCTCTGTGGCCTGCTGGAGCATCATGGTGAACAGCGTGGGAGCAAGAACACAGTCCTGTTTCACGCCGTTTGCAATCGGGAAGGGCTGCGAGAGATCGTTGCTATGTCTGACTTGTCCAAGCTGGTCTTCATGAAGCTGGACGATCATGGTGAGGATACAGCTTCGTTGGGCATGGCACATCGCCAGGATGGAGAACCACCGCTTACCTAAGATTGTGCTGTGTGGGGAACTGCCCTCTGGCCATCGCGACAAAGGGGCACCACGAAAGCGATACAAAGTCTCCCTGAAGAAGTCCCTCGCTGCTTGCTGCATCGATCACCGTCAGTGGGCAACACAAGCAGCTGATCGCAACTCCTGGTGGCACACAGTCGACCAGGCCACCTCCTTCGAAGATACCCGCAGGGCCCGTATGGAGGACAAAATGAGAAGGAGGAAGAACTATGATCCCTCCGCACCCATCCCAGATCAGATCTTCACTTGCAGCTGTTGTGGCAGGACCTGCTTGTCCCGCATAGGCCTCTTCAGCCACCAGATTGTCTGCAGAAGACGTGGATGTCCTTCCTAGATCTTCGTTCGCGAAGCCAAGCCATGATTACTATTATTATTCCTGGTCATCTTTCATTAACGTAATACAACCAAAACATCGCAACAAAGATGCGATCCTAGAAGGCCGTGTGAGCCTTTTAACGTTTTGCGTGGAGAGAGAGAGAGAGTGACGTGGTGAGTGCTATGGTGAGTGATACTCGCCACCTCGCCAGAGCGACGCCCCTCCTCGTCCCTGCAGCCTGTTGTCATCTTGGCCGTGCAGCCCCCCGTGTTATTGCGCTTTCCCTTGTTTTACCCTTTACCATTAATTCGAGCGCGGGGTGGTGATGTGATTTCACAAACAGAGCGATGGCAATTTCGCTCACACGGGCACAGAGAGAGATAGACGAACGTGCACACATCATCGCACACACAAAGATCCCCCGTGTAGCCTGAAGAGACTGTTGGGGCAAGTGCTGTTAGCGAGCACCTAATGAAGGCCGGCACGGTACACGAGGGGGTGGGTGGCCAGCATCACGCGCGACCGTCTTTGTCTCCCCAATGGTACCAAATATTCATTTGAGGCTGAGTCGATCTAGGGGAGGTCCGGGACCGGTTCAGATAATTGTCGCAGGTGTTTACCGTGAGCGGAAATCGAACCGGAGTCGCCGGGTTCGTAGCGCAGTGCGCTAGCCCACTACACCACCGCTCCCCACTACACGTAGATCGACATACACACACACACATAGACAAAGACATGCACGCACATACAGCGGCTCGTACACACTCGGAGTTTGATTCTCGGCCAAGGCTAACATCAGTGACGAACTTATCCAATGTTGCACCCCTCCCCCCCACTTCAACAATCACGTGACCAACAGGGTGTGGGGAGGGATGCCTTCATGCATCCAGCAGTGGAATGTAGAAGGACGGCGAGTGAGAATTATCAATGTGACGCGTAGGTCATGGGGAAAGGTGCACGCCTGGAATTACATTGAGAGCCAGGAGGGACGCGTGGCTTACAGAGCCAAACTGTCGAGTTAAATAAAGACGTGGGGGGCGAGTGGGGGGCGGGGGGCGAGTCGGGGGTGGGGGGCTTGGGCATGACGCGTCACGACCAGCAGGTCCTGTGGTGATGGCCTCTGGTCGAGACTCTCCGATGAGCACCGTTAGCTACGTACGGTGCGAAAGAGGTTCAACATAGCGTACAAGACTAATAACGGAGCGGCAGCCAATGAATGGAATGCTGTCCGAGAGCAGAACGCCCAACGGCGGGAGATGGAGCGGCGAAACCGGCTCGCGCCCAGGAGCCGAGTGGATTGTAAAAAAAATGGTTGCGTGTTATGAAAATTGTTCTTTGTATCACATCGCGGGATCGTGACAGGTGGCGGCGGGCTCGGGAGGTTTGGGAGGCCCTTCACTCAGCGGTGGATTGACAGAAGGCCTGCAAGTGATTGCGGCCTAATGTGTGTGTTTTAATATATAGGTCACGTCTAAATAACCTCACAGAAACAAAACGACGCCAACCAGTGGAGCCCCCCCGGGGCAGAGTGTCCTTTTAGCGCTGACCTTTACCGGCTTTGATGCCCGCGTGAAGGGTCATCATCAGTGAGATGCGCTGATCGACGGATCGTTTATGAAGCGGGATGGGTCCGCTTGACGCGAAGAGCGCCTTTGTCTTTATACTTGTCTCAAATGCCACGTGGCGGGGCTTGGGGGGGGGGGGATTGATGATTATATATTTTGTATCGGGGTTGCTGGGCAGAGGGCCTCGAAGGCCCTCAAACTCATAGCGTTTGTAGAATTGAACAATTAAGTTTGTTATTGTGAAATATTGGGGGGAACAAGATGATGATGATGGGAGAAAGGAATTCCAAAGTGGAGCTGCAGTGTGGTGGTGAGTGGGTGAGTGTTGTCGTGAGCGGCAGTGTGGTGGGTGAGTAGGCGCACCGCCGTGTTTGGTGAAGTGGATGCAGTCCGGGGCCGCTTGGGCGATATCACTCGCCACTGCTGTGGCTCGAATACCGGTGGCCCCACGTGGGTATCCGCGTTCAGGGCTCAGTGCGCCAATCACTGTGCCACCGCTCTACCCAATACAAATACCATGCTCCCCCTGCCCCACACACATTAGGACAACGACCACTACCAGCAGCAGAAGCAATCAGGTGATTGGGAAAACAAAGTTGTTTTCCGTAAAAAACAAAAAAATTCCACAGACCGACCAAAAATAAATCACAAAATTGGCACTTCCCCTTTCCTCTGCGCGTGGCGGTCCGTAATGAATTCACGCGGGCGCCGCAGGAATGCTGATGAGGAGGCGGCGGCGGGAATTTCTTCCTTAACAGCTCCGAGCTGTCTCTGACATTCGTGGCCCCAGAGGCGATGATCGCTCGCTCCGTGCGGTCACCCGCGGAGCCGAGTTATTGCGCCCCACGTGAACCTTACGGCCGGCGACACGCGCGGTCTTACTCGGCGGTTGACGGTGAAGTGCCACGCTCCTTCGTGTCAGAGAACGGCCCGCGGAAGCGGACATGACAGAGCAAGACTAAACTCAACATTTTTTGTATTTTATTAGGTAAGCCCCACTGAGCTATGCAGCTTATATATATAAGCGACCTGACCACACATAATAGCTCAACGAAGTGGCTTATCATGTGGAAATGTATTGCAGCCTAACGAGTAGGGGACCCGGACATAAATCCACGCGACCACGGGGAGAACATGCAAGCTCCAAATATACAGGCGTCAGGGACGGGATCGAACCCACGACCTTCTGCGTGCCAGCCGCGGTATTTAACATCTCGCTACCATAGCGCACTGAGATCCCTTCTTCTTCAAGTGATACCTCTGGGCCACACGCAGAGCAGCGGGCAGCACTTTCTCAACATCCGCTCTGTCATAAGAGAATAATGCTCGTCGCAGAACAGCCAAACCGATTAAAACAAATCTCAGACCTGGAATTCAATTAAATGAATGTATAACTTAAGTTAATGTGATGGGTTTTATCGCGTAGTCATTGGTGTCCGAGTGTAGACCACCAACTTGCTACACTTGAGAACGCTGTTAAATCAGAACTCTATGTGGGTCTATGGGGTCTCTATGTGAGTCTATGGGTCTCTATGCGTGTCTGGATACGAACCCAGCATCTCAGCGATGCTGACTCTGCACTCTGACCTCCGAGCCACCTTGATGATCTCGTAATGGCAGCACTCAGACAATGCTCCCACGTCGGCGTGACCGTCACGGCAGGGACGTCGCTCTCACGCAGAGCGGGTGGGAGAGACGCTGCCCCCTACTGTGTATGCACCAAAGTGTCACGTGAAGGGATCTGAGATGTGGCTCTGTGGCATCTGCTTCCGTGTGCCGTTCTCCAACACGAAGGAGTTGTTGGTTGCGGTCCTCTGCGAGAGATCCGAATCAAGGTTTCGTCTCGTGGTGCGACGTGGCGCCGGTAGCACAATCGGGGTAACATCGGGGGGGATTTTTTTTAGAGAAAAATTCAAGAAGAATGAAATCCGGTTGTGTCATCGACGGCTGACACCTGGAGTCACTCCCCGGCATCTGGGCGGTGACCTTCGTGACCTCGGAGCCGCCAGGCCACTTATTCGCAACGAACGTTTTGTGGTCAATGGCTCTTCGACTTTTTAACCTGCACAGTAATTTCTCTGCTCGGATAATTGAGACGATAACTCCGCGGTGCAGACTGCTGCAACTGCTGCTGCTGCTGCCGTATCTCGGGATGATGGTCAGTGATTATAGAGATGTCAAAAAACGCACCTCCCTCCTACCCCCCTCTTCCCCCCTACGCCTCTTCTCAACGTGTCATTATAGTGCATTGCAATTTGTTTTTTCGCGAGGCGGTTAGGACGTGGATTCAGGCTCAGAGTGCGGGAATATGTGTGTGGAGAAGCTCGGTCTTGCTCACGAGTAACATATTACAAACACAATTAGAGGCTTAGCCCTGCAATTACCATTGCTGGGAGAAGAGCCCGCGATGGCGATACATTCAAGAGAAGAACCTCTGCTGTAATGTATTATGGGCTGCTCTTCACCAATGGCCAGAGACGTCTTGGAAGATTTCCCACACTTTACCCCACCACATGCTCCCTGCCAAGGAGTTTCTGCCTGTGGTGTGCCATTTTTATCACTGCTGGGTAGACAGGGTCACGCGGGGGGATTTATGAAGCTTGCACCATTTGTGGAACAAACTAAATAAGCAGACAATACGTCACTTTCACATGTCTGTACATCCACGTGATTATGTTTTACACATCAAGTCGGCTAGACGCACTTCTGGGAATGCATAATTTCAACCACGATAGTTCAACACGAGCAAACACTCTAGGCCGGTTTCGACATGCAGTGTCTCCTCAGCAGTCACGCTTATTTGAAGCAATACTTGTCACCTTCGAGACATGTATTCACATTTGTTAATGTATTATTACGCGTGTTAACCTAGGAGAGGCTCACCGAGTCTCGTGGCTTCTTTTCAGGAGGATCCTGCTAAGGGTTTCAGTAACAGAATGCAAATCATCATCATCATCATGTACAATCCCAGCTGAGTTGCAACTTCATAGACAATGTCTCTTTCTGGTCGATATTTGTTAAAAAAAGAAACGAAAAATGGTGATTTCGGCTCGGCGCTCCTCAATGGTTGAGCCACAGACGGCATCTGTCCGCAGGAGAAGTCGGATGGGCTCGTGGGAGATGGAGACTGAGAGAGAGAGAGAGACCAGGGAGAGTGACAAGAGAGAGGTGAGAGAGATGGAGGGGAGGGGGGTCTCCTAAGACTCGTTATGGTCCCACATTGCGCTCTCGGAGCCACGAGTCGAGGATGCTGGAGGAGGTGGCCTGAGTTCAAAATCATCAGCGGCGGCGGCGGCAGCTATGATCTATCTACAGCTGGACGCAAGCCTTCACCCTCCCTCGAGTCATCGTCACCTCTCACGGTCGTCGACTCAACGATCCATCGAGCATTGCAGCGCCTGCACGCGCGCGTTGTCTCCGTCGCTCCATCTCTGCGCTAGACGTCCTCTCGTCTCCCGGGCGCGTTCCCTCCATGCGTCAGAGCGAGGAGATGGAGCTATAACCAAACGCACGTTGAATGTGGGTGCCAAAAACGTATTGTTTTGGCAATGAAATATATTTTTTAAAGTTTAGTTTTTATTTGTATATATTTATTCAGTGATGTGTTTACCTTGCCTATACTTTGCACTCCTGTTGTGTTTTTGTATTGTTTGTCGTAACATTCTCACCTGGCCCTACTGGACGTCTGTGAAAAAGGCTTTATAGATCATCCAATTCACCCAGTAATAAATACAGATTCTAAATCTGGTCTTCTGTACAGCCGCTCACCCCCCCCCCCCCCCAATTACCCCCCCCCCAGCCCCCTACCCTTCACCCCCCCCTCCCTGCGCTCATTCCACTCCTCCCCCCGCCCCCCACCTGGGATGGACGCGGATGTAAGAGGAGGGAGGGGCGGGGCGGGGCGGGGTAGGGGGTGGGGGCTCTGGGGGGGGGGGGGTGTCCATGACAACGCGGCTTTCAAGAGAACGCCGCCGCCGCTGACCTCAAACGCGCATTTACATCGAGCGACATCAACGGCATCATCAACATCATCATCATCATCAACCTCATCAACATCATCAACATCATCGGCATCATCAACATCATCAACCTCATCAACATCAAAGTGGCATCATCAACATCATCAACCTCATCAACATCAAAGTGGCATCATCAACATCATCAACCTCATCAACATCAAAGTGGCATCATCAACATCATCAACCTCATCAACATCAAAGTGGCATCATCAACCTCATCAACATCAAAGTGGCATCATCAACATCATCAACATCAAAGTGGCATCATCAACATCAACATCATCAACATCAAAGTGGCATCATCAACATCATCAACATCATCAACATCAAAGTGGCATCATCAACATCATCAACATCAAAGTGGCATCATCAACATCATCAACATCAAAGTGGCATCATCAACATCATCAACATCATCAACATCAAAGCGGCATCATCAACATCATCAACATCATCAACATCAAAGCGGCATCATCAACATCATCAACATCATCAACATCAAAGCGGCATCAGCAACATCATTAACATCAAAACGGGATCATCATCATCAACATCATCAAAACGGGACCATCAACATCAAGACAGGACCATCATCATGATCATCATCTAAACGGGAGCATCATCTTCATCAGCACTGCACAACCCTCACCCTCAACTTAGCAGACTTCCTAGGGAGTGATGGGGCTGTAATACTCATCCAAGAGTTCACGTCCCTGCCCTTGGTCTCAATCCACTGCTGGATAAGGGCCTCCCCGCGACATCGACTAGTCTTGCGGTCCGGCGATGAAAATCATCAAATCCACCCCTAGCAGCAGCTGTAGCACACGAGCCGATTTCATCGTTCCATCTCCCCGGTGGATGTCCTCTCGGGTGCGTTATCTCCATCATTCATCTCGCATTAAACACGGGTTTTCATACATTCAGCCTTTGCCCCTACGGCAATGAGATGCAGTGTAAGTGTATATATATTCTACTTGTAAGATTATCTTAATTGGCAATCGGTACGAACATGAATCCTTTGATGTCCAACAGAAAGAGCTGCCAGATTATTTTTTGATGAATTTACATCATCCCCTGACAGACCTACCCACCCCCTACTCTCCCTCTCTCCCCCTCACAACACCACCGCCCCCCAGTCCCCACGCCGTGAGGATTTACACATTGACACGGAATGGACCGGACCTGACAATTAGCTCGGAGCAGCAGATTGTGGTCGTAATAGAGTCGTGAATTATCCATGCGCCTTGATTGCTCGTTGCGGCGCACGCGTACTCATGGACACGCAGTGCATGTGCACTTCACCCCTCATCAAAATCATCGCCACCGCCAGGCATGATCATCATCATCATCATCACCGCCAGCCATGATCAACATCAAAACCATCATCACCACCGCCAGCCATGCTGCATGAAGCTATCTCCCAGCCGTCTTGCGATGATGCAACAACTGCGAAATGCGATCCGACCCGCAGCTGCCACACACGAGCTGAATCCATCGCTCCATCTCTCTCCGCGCAGAGTGTGCTCCAGGACTTGCTCGCTCCCATTGGCTCCCCCCCACTCCCTCCTTCGTCTCGACCGCCGATCATCCCACGCCTTCTAGCCGTGGTGTGTTCTGCCCAAAGGCCAATTATATTTTTGTATTCAGTTAAAAGTAAATTTTTCGTCTCTAAGTTACGTCAGTTCTCCGATCCATGCGTTTCACTTCGTATGTACAATTCCAAGCATTCATCTCTTCATACAAAGACAAAGAGCCCCCGTATAGCACTATCAGACGCGTGGCAAGTGCTGTTGTCGAGCACCTACGTAGTGCGGCACGCCACATGAAGGGGTGGGTGGCCGCCAGCACCATACCCGTCCACCTTTGTCTTCCCAGTGCCGATATTTACACACAGTATCTAGACATCGATCACCCTCGACCATTGCGGAGCACTGCTCCCTTTTCTCTGAAGGATCATTGCCCGAAACGTCGGTCTGCAATATATATGTTTCCGTAATTGTAATGCGATGTTCATGACGAGTATGGCGAGTGTGGTGAGTCGCTCACCAGAGACAATGCATTCAACTCAACGAGACGCCACCCGAATTACATTGAAGGTGTTTAAGTTACCGGCTTCTGTCCGGGCACTGTGACTCGTGTGCATCTGATTTCAGTACGAACCAAAGTTGACTCGGAGTTTGAGGAATTTTACCCGATTCAAAACCGGTCACGTTGATGAAAGGGTCGCCCAAAACCATGGGAGGTACAATCCCGAGGACGGAGGTGCTAAGAATTTGCAAACGCGTTTTTGTTGTCCGTACGGGTGTGTGCACGTGTCGAACTTCTTTCGCGCCGTGCGTCGGCATCCGTGCGAATCGTTCTGGCGGGTGGCCCCATCGGCTTCCATAGCGCCGAGGACGCGTGCAGCAGCTGGAGGGTCTGACGGGGAGGGAGGGGGGGGTCCGTGCGTGCACGCGGTTTTTCTTCCTCGGCTTCGTTAAATTCTGAATGCATTCGCCGCTTTCAATTTGTCAGGCCGGAAATGAAATAAAAAAGCGGACATCGATTCGGCTCAGTGGATTCATCAACTCCCCTCCCCCACTACCCCCCCCGGTCAATCCAGACCTCGTCCCCCCCCTTCCACCCCCACCTCTTCACCCCACCACCTCTTCACCCCCCCCCACACCCAATTCCCTTCTCGCCTGCTACCCCTAACCCCCTCCACACACAATCCCCCACGGTGTTAAATCATTCTCTTTGTCGTTCCCGTGGAGCAGAGTGACGCGTCTTGTGAGCCTCATTTCCATGCTAACCCCTGCCGTGCGGTAATGGTCAGTCGGCAACACTGGACTTGCATTGTCGAGGTCACCGGTGACGATTCAGTCTCCGGGTGCGGTGCTTTATTATACAATGCGAAATTTCCTTCCACATCCCAGCCCCGCACCCCTCGCCGGCTCTGTGGTGTCCAAGCAGCAGTCCTGTAACGGGCTCACCGCCGTTCGCGACACGTGGTGGGGTAAAGTGTGGGTACTCCTACCTCGTCCAAGACGGAGCGGCCAGCGTGGGGAGTGTGGACCAACGCCTTTGTTCCGCCAGCAGTGGCGTGAGCAGGCATTGCAGGGCTGTACCTTTTACCTATCACACATAATGCGCCCGACCTGGTCATATCGCGCACGCTAAGCAGATGTTGAACCTGGTTGGTTGATACATGTGTAGTGACATTGAATGGGTCACGACGGCACCTAGCGCCAGTTACTGATGAGAGGGGCACTGGGAGTGTAGTAGCCCTCTCTGCCAGCAGGGCATGCAATGTCACGGAGCGGGTCCCTAGGGGGCGTAGTTCTGGTGGCTGGCAGAGAGGGGGCATCTGAGGACGTAGCAGCCCGGTTGGCTGGCAAGGGCACGTGATAGGCCAGGGTAAGGATGTGGGCCAACGGTGACATAAGCGACACGTGGGGTATGGCCCAGAACCTTCTGGTAGGTTCCAGAAGGGGGCGTGGCCGAGGGCGGAGCCAGGCCACGCTGGGGGCTTAAAAGGTAGGACCCGAGGCTGGGTCGGGGCTGTCTGCTGGAATGGAGTTACTCCGTGCTGCGTCGTCCCCTGGGTCTTCGGTCTTCGTGCTCGGCAGAGTGGGCCAGGCAGTGCGCTGACTGTCCTGGCCCAGTTTGTGTCGTTATCCCGTTGTGGTTCATAGAATAAACGTGTTGCTCTCCTGAGTTAGTGTGTTCCTCTCAGTGAATCCACTGCACATGGATGAGACATTTGACTGTCTGGGAAGAGCGGTTGTTGTAGGATCGGGCTGGAATATGGCCAGAGGATTACAGCTATGGATTTTTAAGTCTATCTGCATTGATGTATATGTTACCTGCTGCATATGTTTGTGTTATAATCAACTCCACGTATTGTCAGTCAATGGGCTGTGTTTGGCCATACACCTTGTACATACAGAGATCCAGAGACTCTCACAGAGACCCGCAGACGCTCACAGATACCCGCAGACTTACATAGCGAACTAGATACTTACATCGAGACCCATAGACTGACATAAAGAACAATACACTATACTCGCACACGAATCCATAGACTCATAGAGACTCAGACTCGCGGAGAAACATACCAACGACTCATTTAGAGGCTGCGGTAAACAATCACGGAGCATTGTAACCCTCCCTCCCCCATGCACGTTCACCGGTCTCTGCAGTCGAACTGTGACTTTGACAGACGTCAAACGTGGCCTGCGGGAAACGTCACCTCGAGCCCTCGCCATCAACACTCTTGACACGTGGGTCCCCGCGTGTCGTAGCAAGTCCATGGGGGGTGAAAATGCCGGGGGCGGAGGGCGGAAGAGGGGGGGGGTTGAATTCAGGCCCTTTCACTGCTGCTCCAGGACGCGACACTCGAGATAGCAACCGCGGCATAAATGATCACAATCAGAGACTATCCGGATTAAAAGACGCACTGAAAATTAAGACTCACCCCAAAGGTATGCCCGGTGTCAATCACGTTGTAAGATATGGCGCCTTGCCATGTCTGACCGTCCAATAAATTTTTAAAGTATTTTTTTTTACACATCCCATCAGCCAGAAGGTCTTCTGGGAGTGCACAGTTTCAACCGCATCGGCTCAACACAAAGCAACACTGCACACCGGTTTCGACATCCAAGTTGTTGAGACGTGTGACACAAATACTTGTGTTTATGGACCTAGTCTTTCACGACCAACGCGCGCTATATCATTCAAATTGGATCAGCTCGGCTCACCGCTGAACTTTTAGGGAGCACTCGGAGGCACGGAAAGGTCTCTAAGTGCCGTGAAGAAGGATCATTGCCCGAAATGTCGCCGATTATAGCCATTGTTAAGGTCACGGTGTCATTGAGGAATAAGGGTTTTAAGTAAATATATGATCAGCAGAATGCGGTCATTTGCTGGCCGAGCGCTCGACCCACCTCATCTCGCCACCTGGCTGTGAGTAACGTTTTGGACGCGCGCGGATAACTAAATCGTTAATTAAATAATGATTACACATTCACGCGTTAATCTGTAATTAGGAGCGTCGGGGCAAAGACGCGATGTCAGCGGTGCCCACGGGAACCGTCTCCCCCCAATTAGCTGGCTTCTATATCGGCGATTACAACTTTAATTAGCTATTGATATGAACAAACAGCAAGCTGGTCAAGGCAGTCTGTTAAGGGAGCCTCCGCGTTGTTCGTCAATTAGACCGCCTCGAGTATGGAACGCACGCGCGGAAATATTGACCGACTCAGAATTACACGGCGATCCAGAGACTAGCATAGCAGACCAGTAGACTTACAAGGCTATCAGACCTGCATACGGACCAATCGGTTTATAGAGAGATGCACCAAAATACGAACATACCCTTAGACTTGTATAATGCTACAATATCAGCCGTTTGGCCGGGTCACGATTAATACAGAGCTTCTAAGATCACTGGGTCTTACCTGAAATAAATGAGTGGTAGTGCCTTACGCCGATATTCCCTGCTTCAAGCCAGCCTCGGCAGCGTTCCGGAGAATATCGGCGAAATATATTACTGGACATGTGCGAAACCTCCTGAGTATTCGGCTGCTATAATTGTTCACGTGATAAGCCGCTCCGCTGAGCCATCGTTTGTGGCAATGTCGCTTCTGATAAAGCTCTACAGAGCTCGGCGTGCCTTAACTGGTAAAGTTCATAGTTCAGCGCTGCATATTAGTGAGAAAGATCTTAATAGCTCATGGTGTCCATCCAGTCTAAGTAAAGATTCTGATTCTGCAATATGGAGCGAGAAATGTAATGCCTCTCGTGTCTGGCGAGAGGGTGGCGAGGGGGTGGGGGGTGGCTTCATTCGCGGGGAGAAGAGGCAGCGTGAAGGGGCGCGGTGCCGCGTCGCGGCCAGCAGATGGCGAGTGGCTCATCGCGCTCGGCACAATCACCACCATCATCACCACCACTGCCGCAACACCATCGCGAGCGTCGTGGTGGGGACTGTCGCAAGCGACAACGTTGAGTTCAACACAAGCACAACCTTGGGACCGGTTTCGACAATCGAGTTGATGGGATGTAAAAAAAAAACACTTGATGTGTGTTTCTTCATACGCAGGCTTTCGCGACCAATATTATGATTAACGATTCGTTTATTTAACACGTAGGCTTTCGCTAACGATATAATTCATCATAATGGTTTTTGGGTTAGATCGCGTAAATATATAAGTGTGTCGTTAAAACCCGCCACCACCCGACACAGCCAACTAGTAAGGGTTGTCACGTGAACAGAAGGTGCCAATTCGTCACTAGCACAGCACGCCGGTGTGTTGGAGAGCCAAGCCACAACATTTACAATCTGAGTACGACCTTTCGCCAGTAATTACAACCAGCTTCATCAGGCAACAGCCAGATTTGTGGAGAAGTCCACCTGGTGCGTTCCTTATGTAGAGACGTCGATGTGGTGACCACGCAGCCTTGAATCTCTGCATCTGTTGAAGAACGCCAGTGACGACAACAGCTTCATCCGCAGACAAACCTCACAAATTGGCTGTGTCGGGTGGTAGCGGGTTTAAACGACACATTTATATATTTACACGATCTAACCCAAACACCTCTCTTATGGATTAGTTTATTGTTAGATCGTCTCGGTATAATATCAATGATTTCGCCATAACCCTCCACCACCCGACAGAGCCAATCAAATCCAGTTGTCACGTGCTCAAATACGCCCCTATTTACTCGGTGTATCAGCAATACCGGAGGAACGTTGCAAATGCATCAACGTTGTATCATGTACACGGCGTTTCATGTGTACTTAAACTACCCACGGCCACGCGTGTTATTGTTCCGTGTTGTGTAGCATAGAGATGTCGCGTCGAATTAGGATTCGGGCAAGGAAGGCTTCGTGACCAACCCTCCAATCTGGCTTTGCACCAGAGCCCTCTTTCCCAGCTCTCTCCGACAAATCGTTCTGCGAGTACAACCGATGTTGGGCACAAGCTGACAAGGAGTGGATGATTTGGGCTGCATTACCACATTACGACACCGACACGGGATGGCCGTGGCATTACCCCCGAGGGCCAGACAACCCCGTTCAACTACGGGTCTATGCACGTGTCCGTCGGTCTCTATTGAAATCCATTGATCTCGGAGTAAGTCTCTGTGTAAGTCCATGGGGTCCCTATGTAAGTTGATGGGCCCGCCTCTATGTAGCAGCTCTATTGGTCTCTACGATAAAGCATTGCTCAACAAGCAGAGACCGTCAGCTCTCGACACTTGAGAATCGAGTTCAATCTCAGGCGGCGCGGGGGCTGATAACACGGATTTTGAGCCCAGCATCTCAGCGGTGACGGACTACTCTGAGTTTCTGACATGGCCATTACAAACCCAACCCCTGCCCCCCCCCACCTGCCCCCCCCCCCCCCCCACCGTACATCGTTACTCTCTGATCTGGGATGGATGAGACCAGGAGGTTTTGCAGCCGCACACACCTCAGCAGGAATGTGTTACCGTGGCAACCCGAACGCTTGGAACCCGTTGCCAAGGCTCTACATAAAACACACACACACACACTCACACGTCTCTCGTGATGCATTCTACTTACGTATTTATTTATTTACTCCCATGGGTTAAAAAAAACCCTCTTAAAACAGCCACCGCCACGTATGGGCGTTCTCGACAGAAGACACGCACGGTCTGAAGAGCACGGGATTTGGGCGGCACTCCCCACGGTGTTTAGCCGTTGTGTGTTGTCCGATGTTTCGCTCCACGTGCTGGGAGCTTCCTGAGCCCATGGCCCTCTGCGTGAGTCTATAGGTCTCGGCGTGAGTCTGTGGGTCTATGTGTGAGTCTGTGGACCTCGGTGTGAGTCTATGGGTCTCTGTGTGAGTCTATAGGGCTCGGTGTGGGTCTGTGGGCCTCGGTGTGAGTCTGTGGGCCTCGGTGTGAGTCTATGGGTCTCTGTGTGAGTCTATAGGTCTCTGTGTGAGTTTATAGGTATCGGCGTGTGTCTGTGGGCCTCGGTGTGGGTCTATGGATCTTTTTCATGAGTCTATGGGCCTCAATTAGGGCCTTTGTGAGCACATGGGTCCCGGTGTGAGTTTATGAATCTCTATGTGACGCTCTAAGCAATGATTAGAGCGGATTGAAATTAAGCTTGTGATCTCAGTGTGCGTGTGCATACACGTTTTCCACGTGCACACCAGTGTGTACACGTGGACCACTTGCGCGCACGAGTGTGTACACGTGGAACACGTGACACAGACTGCGTTCATTGCTTAGCGCGACACGTGGAACGTGTGTATCAACCATCGGGCGCGTGCAGCGTGGAACGAGTGGATGTGTTTGGTAGAAGAGGGATGAGTAACTTGGAAAGACGGAGCGGGTTGGTGGTGGAGCCGTGATAACTGAAGTGTGAGAACTCTGTACTAACCTCAACACCGTAATTCTGAACTCTAACCCTAAATCATGGACCCCAACCCCTGACCCCAACCCCTGACCCCAACCCCTGACCCCAACCCCTGACCCCAACCCCTGACCCCAACCCCTGACCCCAACCCCTGACCCCAACCCCTGACCCCAACCCCTGACCCCAACCCCTGACCCCAACCCCTGACCCCAACCCCTGACCTCTCCCGAACTCCTAAAACTAAACTCAATCCTGAACGCCGACCTCTACATCCTCACCTCAATCCCATACCCTAACCCATGAACCATAACCCAACATTCTATAATTTCTCTAACCCCTGGACCTAAAGCCCTGAACCCTAAAAGCAACCCAAAACTTTAACCTTTTATTATTATTACACATATATGCCTAGATAACCCTCGACTGATTAGCACAGTTGGCTATATACGGTGCAGAGGAAGTTCAACACACAAGACTCTTTTTCAGAAGCGTGCTGGAAATATGTTGCAGTTGGGGCGATGTTAGTACAGTGTGTATTTCCAGTTCAATAACTTTCAGCCACAGTAATTTATTTTTAACTTTGGGATGTTTGGCCAATACTATGGACATTTTGTGTGTGTGTGTGTGTCAGGTATGTGAGGTAAAACCAGGGAATCCGGATGAAACCAATCCAGAACATGGGGAGAACATACAAATGTCTGCACACTCACACTCAGGAACACACTCACACTCAGGCACACACTCACACTCAGACTCACACTCACACTCAGGAACACACTCACACTCAGACACACACTCACACTCAGGAACACACTCACACTCAGGAACACACACTCAGTAACCCACTCATACTCACACTCAGGTACACACTCACACTCAGACTCACACTCACACTCAGGAGTACACTCACACTCAGGCACACACTCACACTCAGACACACACTCACACTCAGACTCACACTCACACTCAGGAGTACACTCACACTACAACGTCCGCAGAGAGAGGCGTCATAGTCGTGAATCGAACCCAGACCATTGTTGTTGTTGTCACCGCTGCACCAGCGAAGGGTGGCACCTTGCCCAGGGCGCCAACCTATCTTCCTCGGGCCCTGGTGTGGGAGTCAGTGGCGTAGCTATCAAGTGCGCAGGCGGTGAAACTGCGCCGCCCGCAGGGCCCATGACGCGGCCGGGCGCCCCATTCCGTTCACTGCGCCATGCGGGCCCTTGGCGACCACGCGGGGCCACTGGGGGGCTCCAGAAGAGAGGCAGACGGCCACTCTGTGGGCAGGAGGGGAGGGAGGTTGAGGGAGGAGGAGGTTGAGGGGTGGAAGGGAGGGGTTGGGGTGTGGAGGGAGGAGGAGGGGGGTGGAATGAGGGAAATGGAGGAGGAGGGCGATGGAGGGAGGAGGAGGAGGTTGGTGGGGGGAGGAATAAGGAACGAGGTGGAGGGAGAGGTGAGGGTGGTTGAGACACAGACTTTAGACGTCAGCGCCGTGATTGGTTGGCAAGGCAGAGGCGCGGGATCGTGGAATAATCCCACGAGAGGGGCGAGCAAATCACGCCAGGGGCCACGATGTCCTGGCTTCACTTCCCGCGTGTCGACAGTGACGGATGGCACACGCTCCACGTGCCAGATGATTGGCAAACCACATGTAATTCGATAACAGCTCTTGTAGTATTGACATCACCACCACCACGTCGCTTCAGATCTTCCCCGTGGTCACCGGCTCCTCTGAGTGCGACTCCGATGTCCATCTCGGTCACCGGCCCTCTTCCACCATGCACACCACGCGTCCCGCTCATCACTACCTCCTCCTGATGACATCTGCCGTACTTTCCTGCCACGTTACATTCACAACTCCCAGGCTGTTCACAACACTCTTCGGTTGTGATTTAAACTTCACTTGGCTGACATGTTTCGAGTAAAAACAATGAACCCTTGCGTGTGTCGGCGCGTGAACGCGCGGCGCTACGAACCCGGCGACTCGAGTTCGATGCCCGCTCACGGCCGCCAACACCGGTGACGATTATCTGAACCGATCCTGGTCCCTCCCCTAGGTCGACGCAGCCTCAAATGAGCACCTGGTGCGGTGTGTAAACATCGCCACCCCCTTGTGTCCGTTGCCGGCCTTAATAGGTGCTCGCTAACAGCACTTGGCCCCAACAGTCTGTGAAGGCGACACGGAGGGGTCTTTATTCGTCTTGAATGCCGCATTGATGGGAGTGGTGGCGCAGTAGTTAGCGCACTGCTCGACGAATCCGGCGACTTGAGGTCGATTCACGTCAACGGCGAATATCGAACTGGTCCACTCTGCCTTAAGTGAGTACCTGGCGCGGTGTGTAAACGTCTGTTCGGGGCGCAATAGGTGACGGCACTTTCCCCAACAGTCCATATATATAGTGTGCTCGGGTTTATTTAATGTTTAATTTGAGTGTGCATGTAAATGTGTGTATGTTAAAGTGAGTGCGTACGTAAGTGATTTCGTACTTGTGTGGGGGAGCGGTGGGGCTGTGGTTAGCGCACTGCGCTACGAACCCAGTTACCCCAGATCGATTCGGGCTCATGGCCAACATCAGTGACGACAACTACACGCTTCCGGGCAGCGTTGGCGTTCTTAATTAATGACGGCGCTTGCCCCAAACAGTATGTTAGAAGCTATAGGGGGATATTTGTCTTTGGTAGCTCGTTGTGCTTTGAACTCGGCTAAGCGAGTTGGATTCCCTCTCACGGCCAACACCAGTGGCAATGATATTATCGGAACCGGTCCTGGCACTCCTCTATGTCGACTCAACGTCAAACGAGTACCTGGTGCGATGTGTAAACATCATCACTGGGGAGACAAAGGTGGCCGGGCGTGGTGCCAGCCACCCACCGGCCCCCTCGTGTGCCGTGCCGACCTTCATTGGTGCTTACTCGCTAATAGCACTTGCCCGAAAACGTCTGTTCAGGATACACGGGGGATCTTTGCCTTTGTGGACACACGGTTGATGCAGGAGCACGCGCGCAGGCTGCGTGGAGACGGAGCGAGCCAGGGGCTGAGGCGGAGAGGATTTATCTGTTTAATATCGCGACAGCCGCAGGCCGAACTTCGCCTGGTCACACGTCGCATCAATATTCGCTCTCCCGGCGCGCGTTCTCGCAGCGGCGGCGGCGGCTGGAAACAACGAGTGGAGCGCAGGAATTCGAATCGTAATTGCTCCCACGCCTTCCGCTCGGGGGTTTATTTCATTATATAAACACATCCGAGCGCACGTGCGGAATTAAGAGGAGGGGGAGGGGGAGGAGGAGGGGGAGGGGATCTCGTCGAATGGATCAGAGGTTAGTGGCGTTCCGAGCCGGCATCGCCGGAGGGCCCTGGGTTCGATTCCAAGTTTCAGTCGTCCCCGGCGTGGCCGAGTCAGGCGGTGGAGTGGCCTGCGTTCGTGGTCTCAGCTCGCTCACCAATGACTGCACATGAAATGAAAACAAAAACCACACGCGTCAAGTTAAAATTGCTTCTGCACTTAATCGTTTTGAATCGTAGCTTGAACAATTAAAATACCGTTAGTATACCATGTGGCTCAGCGCGCGTTGAGGACACGGTCTAGCAGACTGACCGATTTGTCTCAACCACGATGCGTTCAACTTGCACCATACTGCGGGTCACAACAACACACTCACAAACTCACCTACCCACCCTCCCCTCTCATCCACTCACCCACTCACCTACCCACCCTCCCCTCTCATCCACTCACCCACTCACCTACCCACCCCCCTCTCATCCACTCACCTACCCACCCCCTCACTTACCCACTCAGCCACTCGCCTACCCACCCCCTCTCTCTCTCACCCACTCACCTACCTACTAACCCACTCACCTACCCACCCCCTCTCTCTCACCCACTCACCTACCTACTAACCCACTCACCTACCCACCCCCTCTCTCTCACCCACTCACCTACCTACTAACCCACTCACCTACCCACCCCCTCTCTCTCACCCACTCACCTACCCACCCCCTCTCTCTCACCCACTCACCTACCTACTAACCCACTCACCTACCCACCACCTCTCTCTCACCCACTCACCTACCTACTAACCCACTCACCTACCCACCCCCTCTCTCTCACCCACTCACCTACCTACTAACCCACTCACCTGCCCACCCCCTCTCTCTCACCTACTCACCTACCTACTAACCCACTCACCTACCCACCCCCACTCTCTCACCCACTCACCTACCCACCCCCTCTCTCTCACCCACTCACCTACCTACTAACCCACTCACCTACCCACCCCCTCTCTCTCACCCACTCACCTACCTACTAACCCACTCACCTACCCACCCCCTCTCTCTCACCCACTCACCTACCTACTAACCCACTCACCTACCCACCCCCTCTCTCTCACCCACTCACCTACCTACTAACCCACTCACCTACCCACCCCCTCTCTCTCACCCACTCACCTACCCACCCCCTCTCTCTCACCCACTCACCTACCTACTAACCCACTCACCTACCCACCCCCTCTCTCTCACCCACTCACCTACCTACTAACCCACTCACCTACCCACCCCCTCTCTCTCACCCACTCACCTACCTACTAACCCACTCACCTACCCACCCCCTCTCTCTCACCCACTCACCTACCTACTAACCCACTCACCTACCCACCCCCTCTCTCTCACCCACTCACCTACCCACCCCCTCTCTCTCACCCACTCACCTACCTCCTCACCCACTCACCTACCCACCCCCTCACTCATCGAGCCACCCACTCTCTCACCCACTCACCTACCCACCACCTCTCTCTCACCCACTCACCTACCTACTAACCCACTCACCTACCCACCCCCTCTCTCTCACCCACTCACCTACCTACTAACCCACTCACCTACCCACCCCCTCTCTCTCACCCACTCACCTACCTACTAACCCACTCACCTACCCACCCCCTCTCTCTCACCCACTCACCTACCTACTAACCCACTCACCTACCCACCCCCTCTCTCTCACCCACTCACCTACCCACCCCCTCTCTCTCACCCACTCACCTACCTCCTCACCCACTCACCTACCCACCCCCTCACTCATCGAGCCACCCACTCTCTCACCCACTCACCTACCCACCCCCTCTCTCTCACCCACTCACCTACCTCCTCACCCACTCACCTACCCACCCCCTCACTCACCGAGCCACCCACTCTCTCACCCACTCACCTACCCACCCCCTCTCTCTCACCCACTCACCTACCTCCTCACCCACTCACCTACCCACCCCCTCTCTCTCACCCACTCACCTACCTCCTCACCCACTCACCTACCCACCCCCTCACTCACCGAGCCACCCACTCTCTCACCCACTCACCTACCCACCCCCTCTCTCTCACCCACTCACCTACCTCCTCACCCACTCACCTACCCACCCCCTCTCTCTCACCCACTCACCTACCTCCTCACCCACTCACCTACCCACCCCCTCACTCACCGAGCCACCCACTCTCTCACCCACTCACCTACCCACCCCCTCTCTCTCACCCACTCACCTACCTCCTCACCCACTCACCTACCCACCCCCTCTCTCTCACCCACTCACCTACCTCCTCACCCACTCACCTACCCACCCCCTCACTCATCGAGCCACCCACTCTCTCACCCACTCACCTACCCACCACCTCTCTCTCACCCACTCACCTACCTACTAACCCACTCACCTACCCACCCCCTCTCTCTCACCCACTCACCTACCTACTAACCCACTCACCTACCCACCCCCTCTCTCTCACCCACTCACCTACCCACCCCCTCTCTCTCACCCACTCACCTACCTCCTCACCCACTCACCTACCCACCCCCTCACTCATCGAGCCACCCACTCTCTCACCCACTCACCTACCCACCCCCTCTCTCTCACCCACTCACCTACCTCCTCACCCACTCACCTACCCACCCCCTCACTCACCGAGCCACCCACTCTCTCACCCACTCACCTACCCACCCCCTCTCTCTCACCCACTCACCTACCTCCTCACCCACTCACCTACCCACCCCCTCTCTCTCACCCACTCACCTACCTCCTCACCCACTCACCTACCCACCCCCTCACTCCCCACGCTGCAGGTCGCCATGCTTCTCGTCCCCCTTCTTCCCTCACTCTGCTCCAGCCATTTACAATTCCCTCCTCCTCCCATCGCCATCATTGTCTCTCATCCCCAACTTCTAACAACCCTGCTTATAGTCAACGAACATTCACTCTGTATTATTCGCAAAGACTTTAAGGGTGCTGTTGGTTGCTGACCGCTTGGGCTTGTGCTCAGCAGCCGTGATATATTCAATTGTTAAAGAAGCGTCTCGTCTGTGTCCATGCGTGCGTGTGTGATCCTTGAAAGATCTGGATACAGTCCCATCAGTGAGTTAATCTGGCAGGCGAGACTATGTTGGCTGGGTCATGTAGCTCGCATGCTCAGCCACCGCATGCCCAAGCAGCTTCTGTTTGGCCGGATCGACGGGGCTAAACGGGCTAGAGAAGAGATGGAGTGATGCGGTACAGGAGGATGTGGAGCTGAGTGGACTTGTCGATGACCGGTTACCAGCGGTGTCATGATCGGCCTCTGTGGAGGAGGCTCGTGAAGGACGCT